>NC_072475.1:28808269-29124615 GCF_027574615.1 Eptesicus fuscus | reverse complement strand
CTGCTGAGGCGCTCGCTCGGGCGGCGGGAGGCAGGGCCGGCGGCGGGCACGGCCGCGGCGCGCGGTCCGCTCCGGCGGGGACTATGGGCAACGGGATGTGCTCCCGAAAGCAGAAGCGGATCTTCCAGACGCTGCTGCTGCTGAGCGTGGTCTTCGGCTTTCTCTACGGCGCGATGCTCTACTACGAGCTGCAGACGCAGCTGCGGAAAGCCGAGGCGGTGGCGCAAAAGTACCAGCAGCACCAGGAGTCCCTTTCCGCCCAGTTGCAAGGTACGGTTCGCGGGACGCACGCGGCCAGCGGCCAGCTTCGCCCCGCGCCCCTCGCCCTGGCCGGGGAAGTGGATTTGGTGAGCAGTTGGCATTGCGGGCGCCACCTCTGACCTTCCAGGGACAAGGGAGGCGAGCCCCGCAGGGTCGCTGAGCCCCGAGTGTCCGGGGGAGAGGACTTCCCCGTCGTCCGGGTGGGTTCCAAAGGCGGTTCCCTTTGAAATGGGTAGCGCCAGCCCCTGGACCCGCTGGGCATAGGATGGGCGGGCGCACACCGACTCCTGTCTTCCAGCGCTTACCAAAGGCCCGGCGCCGTCGGGGCAGGCAAGCCAGCAGCCCTGGCTCCCCTTCTGCCAGCCCATCCCAGAGGGGCATGGTTCCCTGGTTCTAGCCACTTGCTTTTCGTTTGACGTTGTCAGTAGCCCAAGAAATGGGGAGTTTGGCAGATATTTCTCAAACTGTGCTATTTGTTTTTTCAAGGGAAACTAAGCCATAACCTAGCAGCCCAAACTAATGGCCTACTAGTCCCATGGAAGGCTAGTTTCTGTTAACTTAGTAGGGTGGACTTTAGAGGTATTGGAAAAGTCCATACTATCACTATTTACCATCCTGCAGGTGTGTTTTTGCCGGGAAAAAAATGTCTGTTTTCCTGAGTAACATTTAGTGTATCACAGAGGTAGAGGTGTGTGTGTGTGTGTGTGTGTGTGTGTGTGTGTGTGTGTTTTACAGTTAGCTTTGAGAAGTCCAAGAAGAGAAATACAGTGTTTTCACTTTACCAGACACAGCAAACACAACTTGAGCAAGACCTGCAGAAAGACTTAAAGTTCCATCCTTCTCTTTTCAAATCTCACTTAATGTAAATGTCAGAAACATAAATGATGCATGACTGTACAGTAACCACCAAGTTGTCTTCTTAAGAGCATACTCCTCCTGTACACACATTGTGAAAGCTTTTACTGGTACTTGGGTTAGTTTTCAACACTTACGCAGCCTTCTCTCCAACCAAAATAATAACGAAAAGCTGTGAGTAGTGAAATGTTGACAGTCTTTGCTGATAAGGCACATATAGCTTATTTCATAGCACTGTGAGGATACGAGCCGAATACATGTATCTGTCAGTGTGTCTGTATACAAATATAAAACAGATGCCTTTTCGTTACTTCAGCTATTTTGAGTGTTTTCTAGTAAAAAAAAAAAAAAATTAAGATGAGTGAAAATGACACAGGGCCGATTGCTTGGTCTTTTTTGCTCTTCCCAACTTAGCAGAAAGGGAAGTATTTTTAGCTTCCTGAAGCTACACAGCCACAGACAGTGAAAATATGTGAGCTGGGCTTACTTCAAAAGGAAAACCTATTTTGGTACAGTCTTAACTTAAAAAATTTTTTTAACTTGTGGACATTTATCCATGAATAATATTGTTGGTATTCAGAGTATGGATATATATATATATATATATATATATATATATATATATATTTATATGTATTTATTTAGATGATGCCAGCGGTTTCCCTGTGAAGTTCAGTGCAGTTAGACCGAGGGAACATTTTTCTGTCTAACAGGACAAAGGCAGGGCTGGGTTTGTACACTCATGGCTGGAAGGGGCTTGTGTGGTGAACTCTGGGAAGTTGTCGCCTTGGTCTCTTGCTTGAGGAGACCCAGGAGAGCAGGTGCTGTCATGTTCCTCAGTACGTGCTCAGCACTGCACAGTGCCTGACACTCGGGAGGGGATCAATATATATTCATTCAGGCAACCAATAAAATTATCCTAAGCCGTGGTGAGAACCTTAATCCCAAGCACGTTAGTCTGCTTTCTCGGGCTTCCCTTCCCAGTCTTTGCTTCGGCGGGGGAAAAAAACCAAACACATAACGGCAACAAAATATTTTGCCCCAAGTAGCGCATTTGCCTCAACTGCCAATGTTGAAACTCATTGACGAAGCCCCTGCTTTCTGAGACATGGCTTTTATTTGCAGCATTCCATTTTGAAAATCAATGTCAGTGTCTTTTCTTCTTTTATATGCCTTCTTTCGGTGGTAGTTGCGGGGAGTGGTCGTAAGTGGTAACACAAGACAGTTAAACTGCACAACATCTGCTTTGCTGCAGAAGAAAAGATGTGGCTGGTTTGAATGACTTGCCTTAAAGTCCATTTCTTAATTTTACTCTTTGGCCATTTCCTCCTGAGTCGTGGTGCTGCAACTATTATAACATGATGAAGCATGAAGAATTGTTTCCCAAGCAGGCTACCGTGTATTCTTTTTAAAAATGGATTCCCGGTTGGCTTCTGTAGCATTTATTTTGGATTTCACATCTGCAGGCCATGGAATGAAGCTTTTCTGACGGTATGCAGGTTTGCTTCCCTTTTCCACTGACAAATGACATTTTACTCAGCGGTGCCATGTACCACCTGCGTTTGTTTTTAGGGCATTAAACTCTCTATTCTTAAGACTTGTTTAGTTCCCTGAGATCTCTTGATCTGTCTTGGATTAAGATCAGCGTTAATTATGAGTGGCCTTCTATAAAAAGCATGACTCTTGAGCCCAGCTGGAATGGCTCAGTGGTTGAGCGTCGACCTATGAAACAAGCACGTCTGGGTTGCGGGCTCGATCCCCTGGTCGGGGCGTGCAGGAGGCAGCCAGTCGATTCTCTCTCATCATTGATGTTTCTGTCTCTCTCTCCCGTCCTCTCTGAAATCAATAAAAATACATTAAAAAATATATAACTCTTGAAATGTTTCCGTAGTTTGGCCCTATAATCTGAAGGTACACGTTTGTTAAGTGAGCCTATTTAGGATGTCTTCCCTTTAAGAATGGGTTGTACTCCAGAGTTTACTTTGAAAGGCGGTTACCTCTAACACCTAGTGTATTTTATAGTAGAACAGTTCCATAAGTAGGAGATGGTAGGGTGACACGGAGGAAGTTCCAAGCCTAGGCAACCCTCTCCCCACTAAATAGAAATATATCCGTGTACTGATCTGTCTGCCATCCATACTGTACCTTAACGGTGCTGAGGAGTGGGGCAGAGGTTACGTATTGTTGGCCGAGGCAGTACTAACAACTTTTGACCAGCACAGTGTTTCCTTATCCTTTTAAACGTTGTTAAACTCCTTTCAAGTGGGCCGTGCACCATTCTCTCTGTCTACACACAGTGGCTCTCCGTTTTGACTGGCCGTTAGAATTACCTGGGCAGCTCCCAGGACCAATCCAATCACAATCGCTGGGGGTGGAGCCCCCCTGGCAATCTCCCCAGATTATTACAACGTGCTGCCAAGTTGAGAACCACAGCGCCATAATCTTAACACTGAGCCACTTCACAGTTACTGTACCTGCTTGGCCACAAAGACGCTTAAGGCTTTTTTTATTCTTTTTTTTTTCTTCTTTTTCTTGAGCATGTGATGCAAATTCTAGTCCTGCAACTTTTTATGTGAACGTGGGCCTCAGTTTTCTTATATACTGGAGATTAGAATGACCTATTTCATAGGGGTATTGTGAGGGTAAAATACTTAATCCCTATTAAACTGGTAGCATACCTAGCACATAGTAGGTACTGCTCACTGAAGACAGGTTGTTACTATAGTCACTGTCCCTGTTAGATGTAAGATATTTTATCTCTTTCTCTTCCCAAGGTTTGTCATGGGTAAAATTTTTTTGAAATTCACAAAATTTGTTTTCATAGTGAGCCACCTCTTTTTTTTTAATATATATTTTATTGATTTTTTACAGAGAGGAAGAGAGAGGGATAGAGAGTTAAAAACATCAATGAGAGAGAAACATCGATCAGCTGCCTCTTGCACACCCCCCACTGGGGATGTGCCCGCAACCAAGGTACATGCCCTTGACCAGAATCGAACCTGGGACCCTTCAGTCCGCAGGCCAACGCTCTATCCACTGAGCCAAACCGGTTTCGGCGAGCCACCTCTTTTTATTGTACGTAAATGAATGAACATCGAAGAAAACAGGTGAACAGTCATAAATCTGAGTACTTTACTCTGGAAAAGGGGCTTTCCTTGACAATGTAAACTTGGAATATGGTTACTGATTAACTCTCCTCTGTGTCATTTCAGATTGGGAGAGGGTGTAACTGCTAGAGGTAGGCAATAACCTTGTGCAATAAGATCTGGGAGTGAGATAGAAGTTCAAATGTTTTAAAAGTAGGAGCAGCCCTGGTCTATGTCGGTTGAAGTGTTGTCCCATACACCCCAAAAGTGGCAGGTTCCATTCCTGATCAGGGCGCATACCCAGCTTTCAGATTCCATCCCTGGTTGGGGTGTGTATGGAAGGCAACTGATTGATGTTTGTCACTCTCACATCGATGTTTCTCTCTCCCCCTCTCCGTCTCCCTCCCTTCCTCTCTCTCAAAATCAACAAAAAAAAAGTAGGAGCAAAGTGTCCTCCATTCCTAAAACAGTGAAGGACATTATTGTAGTGCTCTTGGTCTTCCCAGTGATGACCTGAAACCATCCAGGAAAGGTTTACATAATGTTTTCTATGCTTCCGTTACAGAGAAGTCCAGGTAAGTGTATGGCAACAATTTAAAATAAAAAACCTTTAGAGTTTCTAAGGTTATATTGTTGTTGTTTTTTTCAGTTAGTTGCCCTTTGCATTGTGTTCTCCTAACAGGCAGGATGGTTTGCTAGCCAGAGCCTGAACACATTTTATTGTAACTGGTTACTTTGTTTTCACCCTACCCTGAATCTGCTTAAAAAAGGAAAAGAGAAAAAAAAAAAGAAAAGAAAGAAAAGAAAAAGTCTCCTTCAGCTCAGAGCCAGGCTTTTTTTATTCTTCCATCTCCAGTGCCTGGTGCTTGGCAATATAGCAGGTGCTCAATAAATAGAAGGTCTGTGACCTTGTGGTATTTTCTCTCTGCCAATGAATGGGCTTTATATATGGTGGGCAGTTAAGTGTATTGGATAAGAGCTGAGGAGTCAGCGCTTGAATTTGATTTCTTGCTCCCATTCCCAATAGCTGTGTGATCGTCTGCAAGTTACTTAACTTCTCTGTGACTCGTTTTCATTGTATGTAGTAATCAGGATAATAGTGCTTATAATAGGTTATCGTAAGGGTCAGTCGTGTTAGTCAGTATAAAATGCTTAGAAGGCTGTAGTCCGTACTTTGGACTATTGGGGAACCTCACATACCTTAGAATGGTTCACAGACCTCAGTAATTTAAACCCACAGGGGTGGGCAGAGTGTTGTAGGTTTACTCATTTTCAAGTGCAAAGTTAGATAGTATCTAGTAAGTAAACATTTCCACTGAAGTACATCTTGCAGTTAAAAGGAGTTATTTATCAAGCTGTTTTTGTTTAATTCTGTTGTGTTTTAAAAAATAGAAAAGATACTCTCTCTCTCTCTCCCATTTTTGCGGGGGAGGCAACCTAATTTTTGAAGGCCTTGCTTTGGCAAGGCTGAAAAAAAAAAAAAAAGAACAGAAATAATTTCTGGGCTCAGTAGTTTTTATTTGTATGTAAAACCCTGCCTTAAAATCCATTTCCTGAATATAAAAGAGAAAAACTTCTAGACACTTTTTGAAAAATGTCCTCAAATACGCATTCTGTTGAATATATGTAACTTGCAGAAATATTTGATTCCACACATTGCATCTGCCTTAGTCATCCCTGTAAATGGGGACATGCTACTATTGGTTTACATGTAAGATAATGTAAGAAAATTGCTCATTATCTGTGAGCCTTTAGCTTAAGTACCAGGTGGGCTGAAAACCTTACCTTGAAATTAAAAAAAAAAAAATTCTCCTGCTTTTCCAAATGGCACAAGGCCACGGGTTTCAGTGACTTTAGGAATGAGTGAACTGGAGTTGAGGAAATGACGACAGAAGCTGCCGGGGACCAAAATACAAAGGATTTGAGAGAAATCAGAAGAGGGGAGAGAAAAAAGGGGACTAACATCAGTGTATGATTTTCCAAGCATTGAGACATTCTTGCTCACATCTCTATGTCCTGAAAAAAAACACACAGGGATTAATGAAAGGAGAGTGGGTTTGGCATCAGATACAGTGTGAATGCATTTCTCGTGTTAGCCAGTAGAATGACCTTGACCTCTCTGAACTTCAGTTTCTTCATATTTAATTGGGGATAACAGTGACTATCTTGCACGCTTGTATGGGTTAGAAATAATACGCTTAAAGTGCACAACATGAATGCTGGAGCGAATAGCAACGACAGTTTTTGGGTGACCGGGACTACTGTTGCTGGATTAGTATCACGCTGGTTATTTGGCCATTGTTTGCTATATCTAGTACAGCTATTTTCAACCTTTTTCATTTCATGGCACATACAAACTGATCACTGGAATTCTGCCGCACACCAAAAAAATACTATTTTTTTTGTCAGTCTGACAAAAAAAATAGGTATAATTTTGATTTTCACACTGGGAGGCTATTATTGTGTTGGCTGTTGTCAGTTTTTTATTTGACAATCTAAGGGAAAAGAGGTCTGTGCCCCTGACTAAATAATAGTGAGGTATTGTATGTTTATTTTTAAGTATTAGTATTACTTTTTAGAGAAGGAGGAAGGGAAAGAGAGAGAAACATTGATTGGCTGCCTCCCACAAGTTCCCTACCAGGGATTGAGCTCGCACCTGGGGCATGTGCCCTCCCCTGGGATTGAACTGGCAACCTTTTGGTGCAAGGGACACGCCCCACCAACTAAGCCCAGGTATTGCATGTCTTAAAAATTCTTGCGGCACACCGGTTGAAAATCATTCTGTCTTTTCTATTGTTTTGACCCTTTTGGGGGGAAAGAAAAAGATCTGAAAACGCTTTACATGGCTGCAAGTAAGAGTTGCTGTTTTCATTTTGACCACTACATGTTGTTATTTTATCATTCAGAACAAAATGTTTTTACTTCTTTTGCCAGTCAGTGGTTTGTGGGTTTTTGGATTTGTTAGGAGTGAAAGTTTTATATGTAATGTAACTTTATTTTTATTTTTTAAAAATATATTTTATTGATTTTTTTTACAGAGAGCAAGGGAGAAGGATAGAGTGTTAGAAACATCAATGAGAGAGAAACATCGATCAGCTGCCTCCTGCACACCCCCTATTGGGGATGTGCCTGCAACCAAGGTACATGCGCTTGACTGGAATCGACCTCGGGACCCTTCAGTCTGAAGGCTGACGCTCTATCCACTGAGCCAAACCGGTTAGGGCTGTAATGTAACTTTACATTAAAGTGGCAAACTATATTGTCCTCCTACGCTGCTGTTACTTGAAGTGACTTTATTAAGATAAAATTTTAAAAATTTATTTGAAGGAATTGAATTATTTTAAGTACATAGCATTTATTGATTGTCTACTGTGTTCAGGTACAGGCTTTTTCTCATTTAACAGTGACACAGGCACTTTAATGTGAATGAGCAATCTGAGGCTCAGAGAGGTTAACTTGCCAGTATCAAGGTCAAATCCAACGAAACAGCTTAGAACGCTAATGTGACTTCCTAGCTCATATTCTTTCCTCCGTTCTCCATTGACCTCAAAAATTATCTTAGTGTCTCATGACAGTATTGCTGGTTTTGAGAAAGTAGGTTAGGTGAGTCATATGAGGATTCAAGATAAAATTTAGATCAGAAGTAACAGGTGTGATTATTTGATTTCCAGAGTGTAGGACTTTTGCTTCTGTTATGAAAGATGGTTTTGGATGATACTGAGTTGGTTCACAGATGCCACATAAAATAACATCAAATCATACAATAAAAAAACCGCCCTTTTGAATTCCCTTTCAGTGTGTTCTTGACAAATCAAGTAGAAACTCTCAATTTGATTCTAGAACCCCTCCCCTAGATAGAGTTGCTCATTTTTTTTTTTTTTCAAAGAGAACAGATTTCAGGGAGCCAACAGCCTGATAGCTAGAATTTAATAATTGTCTCATTGCACGTAACTTTTACAGTTACCATCCATGAATGCCATGTAAGTCAGATTTTTCATGTATAATGTACTACCGTAAAGTTTCCTGTTTAGAAGTTTATTGTAGTGGGGGGAAAATACAGGTTTTGTGTGCCTGAAGTAAGAACTCATGTTGGGAGTACCTGCATGAAGGTTAGGAATGCATCAGCTGTTCAAGTCCGATATGAGCACTGCATCTTACAGTTAAGAAAACAGTCCTGAAGCTGATGAGTCACTTACCATGTGTCTCAAGTACCCTGACTTCCAGTACAACGTGGCACTCCGCACTGTGCTCTGCTCTCTCCGGACAGACCAGCAGCACCCAGGCAGTCAGGGCAGAAGTGGGCGTTGCTATTTTTAACAATGCTGTGTCTCTCTGAATGGCGTGTTTGTGCTCTTTGCTTTTATTGGCCTGGGAGTGCTTATCCAGAGGACATGTCAGTCATTGCCCTTCACTAATAAGCCTCACTAAATAGGCTCATAGCCTGGAGGGACGTAGGCAGGAAATAAATTGCTCTGTATAACAGTGTGACATTTAAAAATATATATATTGCTTTAACAACTTTTCGTATATAAAATGTCACAATATGATAGTGAATAGAAAAGTAACAGATACACTGTCATTCTGCAGAGTAAGGCATAATGGAACATTTGAATGACACCATTTCTTTCCCTTTGAGAGTAAGCGGATTTAAGAAAAAACTATAATTATTTTAAGAGAGATAAACATTGCTTTTTCCCATTTTGCATCCCATTTAAGCCCCTTTATGTAGAGTTTTTGTTACAAACAAACAAAAATCTACAAATTAAGATATTTCAGAGAGCTCTGACATTGCTTGGATGCTCTAGACAGCAGCTTGATGCTATAATATCAATATCCTAAACATACATTAAAATTGAGTAGCTGATAATTACTTGATTATCTAGTTTGGTTAGTGTAGAACAGTTTATCAAGTTTTACATTGTTAAGATTTAATAATACAAATCTATAATTTCTATTATATCAATCTCCAGTGGTCGGCAAACTGCGGCTCTCGAGCCACATGCGGCTCTTTGGCCCCTTGAGTGTGGCTCTTCCACAAAATCCCACGTGCGGGTGTGCACGTACAGTGTGATTGAAACTTCGTGGCCCATGCACAGAAGTCGGTTTTCGGCTCTCAAAGAAATTTCAATCGTTGTACTGTTGATATTTGGCTCTGTTGACTAATGAGTTTGCCGACCACTGTCTTAACCTATTAACAAACATTTCAAGGGGATTTTTAAAAGGACTTTATATCCTTTTTAAAGGTTTGAAGCTATTAAAACATGTTAAATTGTACTGATGTCACACATCACTTTTATTAGAAGGTGAAAAATAAATTCTCTTTGCTATATAGGTGAGCATCAGCTCAAAATCCAGAAGTCGTCTAAGTTTGATCTGGGTGTGGGTGAAGCTCCTTGGGTTTAATTTCTCCAGCACAGTTCCTCTTCATCTGCAGGCCTGTGAAACTAAGGTGTCAAGGATTCTGACCTTGAAACAACCAACATACAACGGGGGAAGGGGCGGAGGGGGGCGGGGGGCGGGGTCAGGCGTAAGATGCCGCCATATTCTTGTTCATCAGAGCAGAAAATCCAAGGTATGTAGGACTCACTGGTTCATCGCAATTCCGAAATCCAGCTGGGCAAATACATGGTCCTTGGCGTAGGTTTTCAGGCCTGGAAATACTTTTCCATGACTGTTTATTCTTCTGTTTGGCTATTGGTTCCACTCTCTGAATCATCCTCCCTTTTTGCATTGGAAGGTATGATGTGCCTGTTTGTGAGTTTTCTCAGCCTGCTTCCTGCCAGTAGAACTTTCGGGATCTGTGGCCCTTTTGCATCCAGTGCTATCTCTGTCCCTCTCAGTCCAAGCTGGCAGTTTCTGCTGATAAAATGCTCTCAAAACTTTTGTGGGTCTTCTGTGAAACTCCCTGGTGCTTACTCTGTTAGACAAAAACCACACCCACATATTTGCTGAAGGTAAATTCTTCTCTACCTTGGGCTTCTGCTGAGACTAGAGAGACCACACCCTTTATCTTCCCAAAGGCCTATTGAAAGGACCTGCAAGTCACAGCCTTAAACTTTTCCTGTGGTCTGGCTGAATCCTTCTCGGAGACACCACATTTCCAAGCTCTTAACAAGGATTTCAAAAGCCACACTCTCCATCTCATCTTCAGATCATGTTCTTTATTTTCTGACAGTTCCCTGGATTTGATCTTGGCTTGGAAGCTATTTCTTAATTGTAGCCTTGTTTGTAGTCAAGGGAGGTTGAGAAAGCTCAAAACCATCAAGTCCTGCCTCCTTTCTGTTTAGTAGTCCTTCCTCCTCACAGTTTACTGTAAGTAACAAGAAGAAACCAAGGTAGCATCTTCAACATTTTGCTGGGAAATCTTAGGTAAACCACCCAGTTCATGTTTTACTTCTCAGATACCTGCAAGCGACCTGCTGGTCATGTACCTATATGGAAGTGTGGGTATTAGGAAGCCTTCTGCCACTACATAATTTCCAGCTTCCAATAACATTTTCTTCACTTTCATTTGCGCCTTTACTAGCAATCCTTTCAGAGCCAGAATTCTGTGGACACTGTGCTCAAGGCACCTTATCCTCTACTTGCACCCCTCGTAAGGCCCACTACACAGTCCCAGTCCCACCTCTGAGATACTGGTTACAGCAGCACTTTACTTCCAAAATCTGTATTAGCTACCCTGTTGCACAGCAACAGAAAAGGAAGCTATTTTCTGTTGAAACTGTCCAAGGAAGCAGCAAATCATCCCCAAACTAAATTTCCTTAAAACAACAAATGTTATCTTACAATCTCTATGGGAAAGGAAATTGGGCTTAGCTGGGTGATTCTCCCAAGATCTGTCATGAATGTCACATGATGAAGCTGCTGATTAGCTTTGAAATCTTCTCAAAACTCAACTGGGATTGAAGAACCTTTCAGAATTCACAATGTGGTTGGCAGGCCTCAGAAAGTCTGCTTTCAATCCTGCTCATCTGGGCCTTTTCGTGGGACTTTCTATAGCATCAACATGGAACTTACAACATGAGAACCCAAGATGAAAGGGAAAGTATTTTAATAACCTAATCATCTTGAAAGTGATAAAGCATCACCGTTTTATCATTACCAAAGTCCTCACAAGCTAACATTTATTGGACACTTTCTAGGTACCAGTCAAATGTTCTAAATCGTTGTCTTGGATTATGCAACCTAATGCTTTTGAAAAAAATGTTTTGCTACATATTAAAATGTGATTTACCACCATTTAATTTGAAGTAGGAAGTGGCATTTGAAATCATGGCCTCCAGAAGGAAATTGTCTGGTGTCTAAAGCATCTTATCTGGAGGAATTAAGATTCAAAGAGAGGTCTAGGTAACTTTCTGAAGTATAACCCCAACTTGTAGGCTGTCAAGAGAAATCTCGAAGTGGAAGGTGTCACGTCTTTGGAGAGTTTCAAAACCATTGACAAAATATGAAAATGTCCCACTGCTACAAAGGCCTGTATTTCATTGGCAAGTAGACGGGAATGCAGTGGAGTGTGTTAGTTCATACAGTATTTTCACATGCTTCTGGATATTCCTTCTGACTTTATAGACTGCGGTCCTTGGTGAAGACCTTGCTATTTAATAGTCAGAAGATAATTTTATAGAGTTTTACTGGTCTTGAGTAACAAAATCTTTTATTTAAAGAAAGTGTAAATGGAATGACAATTTCAACGTGTTCATTCATCCCTACTTTGAAAGTTAAGTTTAAACTATTGCAATATATGAGTATTCTTTTGTGATATTGATAAAATAAAAAAAAATAGAGCATAAAAGCATATTATGAAAAAGTCATTAAATGTTTTCTGAACAATTGTAATTTCAAATTCATGGTATGACCTCACTCTTCTAAACATATTTTAGTAATTTGCCGAAACCGGTTTGGCTCAGTGGATGGAGCGTCAGCCTGCGAACTCAAGGGTCCCAGGTTCGATTCCGGTCAAGGGCATGTACCTTGGTTGTGGGCACATCCCCAGTGGGGGGTGTGCAAGAGGCAGCTGATTGATGTTTCTCTCTCATCGATGTTTCTAGCTCTCTATCCCTCTCTCTTCCTCTCTGTAAAAAATCAATAAAATATATTTAAAAAAACAACAACAAAAAACTAAACATATTTTAGTAATTAGAAATACATGAAATAAATATTTCTATTTTCCTTTTGACTGGGCTAAACATATTTCTACTAGAGGCCCAATGTGCGAAGATTCGTGCAAGAATGGGCCTTCCTTCCCCTGGCTGCCAGCACTGCCTTTGCTCCGGCCGGAGCCGCCTTTACGCTCCGGCCTGGCCGCCTTCCCGCCTTCCCACACTTCCCAGAGGCCTGCCCCGCCCCTGGCCACTCAGCGCCTGCATATGCAAATTAACCTGCCATCTTTGTTGGGTTAATTTGCATACCCACTCCTGATTGGCTGGTGGGTGTCACAAAGGTATGGTCAATTAGCATGTTACTCTTTTATTAGTGTAGATAAGAGATTGGGAATTGGATAGAGAATATCTTGTCAAAATGTTTGAGGCCATATTCCATTCAACAATTAGGGAGAGTTCTGTTCTTGTCAGTGAGAAGTGACTGTTGAATTTCTGTTGAATCAGTGATTGTCTCTCTGCCCCACACCTATCTGTGTGGGCGCCAGGTGACTGCCATGATCTTCATGGTTACTTTATGTTACTGTGGACTTCTCTCGGTGATAATCATGTGGATATCATAAGTCTCCTGTGACATGTGGTCTCTGCTGTCTGTCCCCAAAACCAAAAAGGCAAAAATTCCCTCTACGTTCCATGCTGTAGTGCTAATGTGCAGTGTGATTCTTAGGGAGATTTACAGGTTAAAATTTTGTTTTTTAATATGTCTTTTATTCCCTGGATTGACTAGGGTCCAAATGGACTGAGCTAAAGGAAGCTCTTTTCTGTTGAAACTGCCCAAGGAAGCAGAAACTAGGAGTTAGCTAGAACGATGGTATGTGTGAGTGAGTACACCCTAAGGAATCTTCACCTGTGGTCCCACAGTAGCAACACTTTGAGTACAGGCTGCACCTTTAAAGAAAGACTGCTTTGTTGTATTTCTGGCCTCCAGCTGTTCTTACAACTCATTCCTGAGACCACATTGTGGGTCTTGTCTCTGACCTTCTCTTCCTTTAGGGTGGCATTTTCTGTGTGGGATCCATGGGGGTCCATGAACTTCCTGAAAATATGCCACTTTTGTATATGTGCCATCTTCTAAGACAGAAGCCATAGCTTTTATCAGATTTTCAAAGCCTCAGTGACCTGAAAAAGGTTAAGAACCACTGCTTTAGGGAATTTGACCTCCCCTGGTCCTATCCCATGAACCCTTTAGAAAGTAGTTGGGTTTGTAATGGGGTAGCAATAGTCACTACTGTTCCCTTAAAGCTCTAACCCACGCCACCCCCTCAAATTTAAGAAGAATCCTAATTAGGGACCTAAATGGCATTTAATAGTTGCATTTCTTAGAATCCATTAGTAATTGCTTCATAAATATTAAAAAAGTGCCTTGCAATTACATGAGAAACTTATACTTTTCAAATTGCTTTATATTCATGATATCATCCCCCTCTCCCTGCTGAAAACAACATTGTGTTATAGAATAAAGCAAAACATGCCATATTGTGACCAGTTTAAATCTGGGGAAACGGAAGTCCCACAGCCAGCCAGTGCCACACTTGGTATTGATGCTCACATTGCTTGAATCCTAACTCAGGGCCCTGACTAATCCTCAGTTTCCAAGGCTCCCTTGCCTGGAACTCACTATAATGAGGTTTTAACAGTAATCACAAAACAATTTCTTTCTGACTTTGCCTCTTGGAGAGAACTCAATCCTTTATGGATTCTGTCAAACAGTCAATATTCCCAGATGGTGACTCACCTGGATTAGAGAACTGGTCTCCTGGGAGTCTACCTACCAGCCCCCACCTCTTCCCATCTCTGTGACTAAGGAAGGTGCTAATGGCTGCTGAAGCTACTCCTTCCTGCTTCACCTCTACAGCTTGTTATGTCAGTAGCGTATTTACCTTGTTCCTTTTTGGATCGCACACGCCCTGGAGAATCCTGGAAGGCTCCGCGGAGATTGGGTTCCAATTATTAAGACTAGTAGTCACAGTGGTGAACTTGGCTTCCCCACCCTTTCCATCTATCTCTCTGGCCCATTGTCCTTGATCCAAAAGTAGGGGCTTGGGTGGTTCTTTACCTTGGGGTGATTTTTTTTTTTTTTTTACTCCTATGCATGCTGGGGTGTAGACAGGGCTTAAGCTCCTGCTACTTTCACCACAGGCTGTCACCTCCTGATAGCAACTGTGGCTTCATCCTGACTCTAGAGGGGACTTTGAAGCTCACCACTCAACTGATTCTCCAGCTGTGATTTTTAGTTTCCAGATGTAGAAGTCAGATCACTCCTAAATTAATCATAGATTGGTGGAGCGGGAGAGAATGTTTGTAGAACCCAGGTTGCAAAGAGCAGCATATGGTTATGTTTTGGTTTGTCCTACGCAGCACTCTGAAAAATTTCACAGTAGTTGTCTACAAGGAAAACGATATTTTATGTAAACATCCGATTCCCGACTTTGAAGTCATAAGATCCCTGGACACTGAGCTGCATTCCTGCATCGTGAATGGCTCACATTTGGAACGGAACATGTGGGCCTCAGTTGGCAAAAATTCTAACGGGATTCTTTATCTTGATTAGCTTCTTTGGTTTATCAATGAAGAAAGCGAGCCTCAGAAAGATAGAATGACTCGACATCTGTGCTTCCCAGTGTAGCCTTGGCCATGTGTGGCAAAAGCACTTACAATGCAGCTAGTGTGATTGAGGGACTGAATTTTAAATTTTAATTAATTTAAATTTGAAAATTAAAGCAGAAGTGTTGTAAAATATTTTTCTGTCCAACACAACTTTATTGTTTTGGTGACACGACATTTCCGTTAACTGTCGTCTTGCAATAGATCTAATTAGTGGATTACAGTGTACAGATACTTTCTACTTTTTTAAAATTTGCGCCTGCTAGAAATTTAAAAATTACACAGGTGATTCACGGTGTGCTTCTGTTGGACAGTGCTGACCTGGCAGAGCCCACAGATGGCTGGTGGCAGGTGTGATGTGTGTCGGCAGATTCCCACAGTTATAACCATATTTTTTCTCCATGACTAAAAGTGTTACCCAGCTTTTCTTCTAATCCTCAAAACATTTTCATTATAATATACAATCTCACAAACTCCTGTAGGAATTTAGTTTTCCTCATTTTTTATGTGGCATATGATACAGAAGTGATTTTATGTAAAAGAAAATTCAGCTTTGTGTATTATCAACTACTATATAATACAGGTAATTTTAAAAATAAAATTAATATGCATGATACATATGACTACTTTTAATTTTTAATACCATTAAAATAACATTGTATTTGATTTTGGCACAGATGTATAAGATATGTACTCTAAAATTAGGTACATATTGTAGCTTTAAAACTAGACAAAATTACTTTTACACCTAATATATTGTGTTCTTATATTTGACAAGATAAGAAGGAATCAAAAACTTCACAAATAAAACACTGGGTATGAGAATAGCCCAGTCAACTCTAACATTTCCTTTTTTCTTTTTGTTTTTGACATTTTAGTTATTGAACTATGAATTGTAACATATATACATAAACGTGCACAAATTGTAACCATACAGCTTGATGATTTTTTAAAACATTTGTGCACCAGCAACCTGATCAAAACACATAACAATACCAGCACCCTGAAGTTCCCTTGAACCACTTCAGTCACTGCCCCCACCTCCTAAAAACAATCACCATTGATTAATTTTGCCTGTTTTTTCACTTTACATAAAGGAAATCAAATAATATATACTCTTGTGTCTGGCTTCTTTTGCTTAACATTGTTTGTGAGATTCACCCGAGCTGTTACATGCATCGTTTGTTCGTTTCTATTAGTCTGCCATTGTGTAAGTCCATCACAATTTATCCATTCTACTATTGACAGACATTTGGCTAATGTCAATGCCTGTTGTTTTGTTCTGGTGTGTGTGTGTGTGTGTGTGTGTGTGTGTGTGTGTGTGTTTCAAGGATTAGCAGTTTCTTAATGAACTTGATGACTATTTTGAGTAAGATAATACAATTTAAGGACTGTTTTGAGAGCATTTGCAAAATTGTTACCTTATTATTACCCCTCTCCTAGTACTAATTTAATATCCTTATCCTGTCTGTATGTGTATTATTAGTATAAATTTAAAAATATATCAAAATAAAAATAACTAAAACTTAATGTTCAAAACACAAGCATTGGTATCGTTGTTCAGCCAGTGATCAGCTGCCCTAGGGCCTGCCCAGATATGAGCTGACTTTTCTCTCCACCATCAGTTGTGCTCATTTGATGCATTCTTTTTCCATGTGTATTGTGTAAAGCGGTAATTTTTAAAGTAATCAATTTATCTATTTTGAAAGAAATTACAACAGGTCCAGTTACTGCCTTTTGTTAAGTTTGTTTCCTGAAACATGTTCACAGTCCCCCTCGTTTGGGAACACTGCCTGTCACTGGAAGGATCTCGAGTATAACTGAGCACTCGGGAGGAAGATTATGGAGTGAACGCAGCACCTGGTGGTGCTTAAGCTAGCCTTGAGAGCTCTTCTAAGTTTTTGTGAGTTTAAGTTCTGAGCTGCTAGCTTAAATGAACAATAGTGAAAATAAGAATTACCTGTGGCGACTCATGCTCAGCAATTTGTTGATACACAGTAAATTTCACAGCATAGTTTTGTTCATTGTATATAAGTGGCGAAAAAGGGCAAAATGTTCTTGGGAATTGATCCATGAAAAGCTCCTAAATATCGCCTTCATAACCCGTGATAATTGAACTTGTGTTAGGCTACAGTTTATCTTCATACAAATTATGCTAGAAAATACTAACTTATAAAATATTTGTGTAAGTGAAAATCTATCCCTTTTTAAATGAACGGATTTCTAAATATTTAGGAACATAAGAAGGAAAGATAGCCTCCTAGCCAAAGAATTAATTGAGGATTCTTATCTATAGATTCAGGCAGGCCCTAAAAGCATTAGTGCTCAAAAGCAATATAGAGAACAGACTGACAGCTGTCAGAGGGAAGGGGGATGTGAGAATGGGTAAAAGGGTGAACGAATTAAGCCAGAAACAAACAAAAAAAGAAAGATAGAAAGAAAATCTCACAGAATAGACAATACCATGATGATTACCAAAAGGAAAGCAGGGGTTGGCGGAGGTAGAAGAGGGTATGGGGGATAAATAGTGATGGAAGGAAACTTGACTTGAAGAGGTGAACACACAATCTATATATCTATACTAATAATAGAGGAATATGCAAATTGTCCGAGATGCCATCACAGTAACAGTAACGACCCAACAGCAGGCTGGCAGGCTGTGTGGGGCGACCAGGCCAGCAGGGGGGTTAGTGAGGGACGACCAAACAACTGAACAGCAGGCTGCGTGGGGTGACCAGGCCGGCAGGGGGGTTAGTGAGGGATGACCAAACAACTGAACAGCAGGCTGTGTGGGGTGACCAGGCCAGCAGGGGGGGCAGTTGTGGGTGACTAGACTGGCAGAGGGGGGCAGTTAGGGGTGACCAGGCTGGCAGAGGGGGGCAGTTAGGGGCGACCAGGCTGGCAGAGGGGGGCAGTTGGAGGTGACCAGGCTGGCGGGGGGGGCAGTTAGGGATGATCAGGCCAGCAGGCAGAGGCAGTTAAGAGTGATCAGGCTGGTAGGGGGAGCAATTAGGGGTGATCAGTCAGAAAGGAGGTGAGCAGTTAGGAGCCAGCGGTCCCAGATTGTAAGAGGGATGTCTGACTGCCTGGGATCAGGCCTAAACCGGCAGTCGGACATCCCCCAAGGGGTCCCGGATTGGAGAAGGTGCAGGCTAGGCTGAGGGGAACCCCCCCCCCACATGAATTTCATGCACCGGTCCTCTAGTATATATATAAAAAGAGGTAATATGCAAATTAGGCCAGGACTCCGTAATGGGTCACGACCAGACAGGAGGAGGTTGCACGTGTAGGTGAGGCCTGGAGTGGAGACGGAGACGGAGACAGAGGCAGGGGTCCTGACCGAGCCAGGGGGGCTGGGAGACTCTGAAAGTCAGGTGCGGGTCCCAGCCCCCCACGGGGTGCCTCCTCACATGGCAGGAGGCGGGGTGCTTCCTTGCATGATTTCAATCGCGCCCTGGGCCTCTAGTATAATATACAGAGGATGTATTACAGAATTGTATGCCTGAAGCCTATGTAATTTTATTACCAGTGTCACTCCAATAAATCAATTAAAATTATACTTATTGAACTCTTCCTTAATTCAAGAATTTTACTAATTCGTTCTGACTCCCCCTCCCAGCACTAGTTAGTTCACATCTGTGAAGTTTTGAAGGGAAGCTATTTAGAAACTGCTCAAAAAACAAGACAAGTGGCTTCGCATTTATATCAGATATTTAAGGAGGTGCTTTACTTTTAGTTCACTTGGAGGACTGGTAGGTAAATTGTAGAAACATCTGAGGTTACAAAATTATAACTTGGGTTTCTTTAAATATGGCTTATTCAATATTATAGTTTATTTCTGGAGATTAGACTTTATAGTTTTTTTTTTCTGTGACTTTTCTTAAAAAAAACCTTTATTGAAAAGATTTCTGATTCTGTTTTCTAAAATAGAAGATAGCTAAGGAAATTACTATTAGTTTAGGACAGGTAAATCAAGAAGATGTGATTTGATGCAATTAATGTTACATGAGTAGCCTTATAAAGGTACAGAGCATTAACATATTAGTTATTGCCTTATAACGATTTTCAAAATTTCAGTGGCTTACAGTAATAAACATATTCAGGTTCACAGTCTGCAGTTGGCTGTGTCTTGGCCCTTCATGACTGGGCTAGTCTGGGCTTAACTTGTCTGGACCGAGGTATAGACAACAGGTTTGCAGTCTCAGGCAGACTTCAAATGACTCCTTTCTGTGACCAGTGCCAAAAGGATTTCATCTATCTGAGGGTGCCCTTCTCAGAGTCCTTTTCAGAGGTATCATGCGCTACCTCGTAAAGCCTTGCCTTGGAACTGGCTCACTGTCATTTTTGTCTACATCCCATTGGCCTAGCAGTCTTGTGGTTAATCCCAACATTAATGGATTGGGATGCAGAAGGATACTCTGCCCACAACAGGAAACACAATAGCATGAGTGACAGGGTGTGGGTATGTGAGGTGTGAAGAATTTGAAAGTTTAGCCCCATCTATCTTAGTCACTTTCAAAATTAGTACAGTGTGAGATAAAAGAAGAAAGCTAATTTTATTTGAAGAATCATTTTACAGTGATTTGATATAGACTTTTAAAAAGATTGACATATGATGTTAGCCATATTTGTATTGTCTTGGCAAAGGGTATGAGTTTATAATGAACAAGCACTTAGCATAAATTGTAAACAAAGGGCAATAACTAAACATGTCCTTTTATTCAACAGACTTTTCCTGAAGCACCAACTGTCCAGAGACTTTGTTGGGATATAAATTTTATTATATAGGTGCTGGTATCAAGAGATAGAATCATGACTCTGCTCTCTCAGTAACAGAATAAGTAGAACTTCTCTATCAAAGTATTTCAACGTTCATGGTTCTGATGTTAGCAGCAAAAGTAGATGTGACAAAATATAGGATTTATTTTTATATAATAACTTACGTGGGTAAAATTAAAAAAACTAAAACAACTTAGAAAATGGACCCATGGATGAATTTAGGCATTTAAAAATTTGGGTAGACTTCTTGTGGACATATGTAATACTTTGTTTTTTTTTAAAAAACTGTTGTATAGTCACTGAGATTATTTTGTAAAAAAATTAAATGAAAACAAAATTTTCCATTAGTATTTATTTGAAAGCTATACTACCTACTATGGCAACTATATATGTTTATACTCAAAGCCGGGAGCGGGGGAGGGACTGGAAAATTGGTAGAGGCAGATATCCTGCCTATCTTTTTACCAGTCTGTTGTTTTTTTTTTTAAACTTATCTGATTTTAGGCATTTCTTTAAAACACCCTTACTTTTCAAGTTGTACATTTATTAATTCCTTCCTTTTAATGTGAGATTGTGTGTTTGTATGTATGTTTGTATATGTGTGTGTGTGTGGCTTCTTTAGTAAGATAGTAAGTTATTATGAGCCTTCACTAGTAAGAGAATCCTAATAGTAATTTGTTTATATTTTCACCTTTTCAAGTATGATGCTTCATGGCTTAACTTGAGAATATCAGACATTTCTACTAAACATGGGAAGCTGAAGGCGGGTCCCTAGGTACACAAGTCTGGCTTTGATTTGGAATTAGATCTTTCCTGTGAGTTGTCCTGGCCTGCTTTTGGTGCATAGAATAGAAGAAGCAGTGGGAAGAGGTAGTTTCATTTTTTGTTTTTCTCTGCCAAGTTCATTTCTGTACTTTTTGTGAACAATGCCTGCTCAGAAAATTTTCAGAGTGGGAACATGTAGATTCTTGTTAAGACCTCAAAGGTGAAACCAGTGAAGTCAGCCAGCTACCAGTGTAGTTGTTTGCTCTCTAGCTTAAGTAAATACTTCTTCTCATTAGCTTGTTCCTTTGGAAATATGTTGATGTGGGAAGAAAATCTGGCTTTGGTTTCCTTGTCTCTGTTTTATTACTTATTTACTGAATTTATTTATTTTACTTTGCTAGTTCATTACTTAAACACTTTTTTTTAAAAAAACAGTCTGGTTGGCAACAATCAGAACAGACACCTAGTAGAATATTTCTCCTGCTTAATTCTTTTATAAAGAAAAAAGCCTTTTTTTCTAGTGCCCTCCCACCCCCCCCGGCACTTAACTATAAGAGGTTATGATTTGTAGCCACCACACCTAAAATTATTTTTTGAATATTGAGTTATGTCTCAGTAGATCATATCTAATTTCCCCTCTTTCTTGGTCTATTCTGATGTTATTCTGGTCACTCAAAAACCGGAATCTACTGGCATGCTGTAGGCTACACAGCTATTTTTTTCATATACTAATAGTTGTGTTGACTCTACTTTCAAGATGTATATCCTGAATCTTACCAATCTACACATATTTCTATTTCTAGCATCCTAGCCTGACATACCAAAATCTCTTGACCAATGGCAGTAGGCTTCCACCTGGTTTTCCTGCTTCCATCCTTACTTCCCACAGAGTAGCCAAGCACTTTACCAAGATTATTCTTTGTAGAATATTAATTGGGTAATGTTATGTCTCATCCTCTTTGGAGGAAATTTTAAGTCACTTGTTTTAATTCACCAAGAAGATTCCAGCTGAGTGGGTCTTTTAGCTGTTTCCGTGGCACCCCAAGCTCACTCCTGTCTCAGAGTCTACACCTGCTGTGCTCTCTTCTCTGTCAGGAAAGTTCTTCCCTGAGATTTCATCACCGGCTCCCTTTTATTCCTGCCTCAGCTCAGATTTCAACTCCTAGAAAGGCAGCTGCATAACAAATGACCCCAAAACTTAGCACTTTCAAGCAGCCAGCCTATAAACATTAACTACTAGAGGCACGGTGCACACATTTGTGCACGGGTGGGGTCCATCTGACCTGGCCAGATCAGGGCCGATCAGGCTGGGCCAGCTGGGAGGAGGGGCTGCAGGTGGTAGTCCTGCCTGCCCAGCACCCTTTTCAAACTCCCAGTTGAACTCCCAGTCCAGGGTACAATTTGCATATTGTTCTTTTTATGATTCTTTTATTATATAGGATTTTTCACAGTTATCTGAGGATGATGAATCCAGGAGCAGCTTAGCTGGATAGTTCTGGCTCAGGGTCTCTCATGAGGCTGTAACCAAGTAACCAAGTGGTTGGTTGGGCTGCTGTGTGGAAGGATGGAGTGTGGTGGGGAGGCGATTTGCGGGGGGGTGTGTGTGTGGAATCACTTCTGAGCTCAACTCATTCTCCGTGGTTGTTGGCTGGCTCTGGCTTCAGTTCCTCACTATTGGCCCAGTACCTCAGTTTCTCACTATAGGACACCCCTCCACAGATTGCCCGAGTGTCCTTATGACATGGCATCCAGCTCCCCACAGGAAGAGCCCAACACAGAAGACACAATCTTTTATAATCTAATCTTGGGAGTGGATAGCATTAGTTGTGCTGGATGCTACTAGTCACAAAGACCAGCCCTGGCGCAGTGTAGGAGTATGAATCCCAGGAGGTGGGGATTATAGGGAACAATCTGGAAAGCTGTCCCCTTGATGTCTTAGGACCAGTACAGTTATTTTGTGCTGTAATATTGTGTTCCTCGTAGTATGTTCAGAATGTAAGAAGGAAAGGAACCATATTTTGAACAACAACAAAAATCAGAAAACCATGTCTCTGTAAGCAGAAATGGCAAATTACTTAGTTATATATTTTTAAAGATTATGTTGCTAAAATATATATGAAATTGTGTTTCATTATATGTGGTCTGTGTATTTAGAGGAGTTTGCCCACATATTAAATAGCCCTCAATCAGTGAATCTTTGAAATTAGTTCTCTGAATAGTGATTATTTTTTCAAAGCATTCTTCACTGTTATCAGCTTCTTACTAAAGACATTCTGTCTCCCTCTTATTAAAGCTGTTTCATCTAGTTTCTCTGTGGACTTGAAAGCCCAGTAACCAAACTTTATAGAACTACGTGCAATAAAAATAAACGTTATTCTGTACAAAGTTTTCTTTTTGAGTAATTAAGTTTTAAGAGAGGTTTTATTTTTAGTTTAGCTCTTTGTGGCCCATTTGTGCCTCTTTCTGGTACTCACCTATGTTTTAACAACTCTTAATAGACAGGATGTTAGGTTTTTCTATTGAACTTTTGTCTCGGTTGAATATGTCATGGTTGGCTTTGAAGTCAGTCTGACTCACACGTCTGCCAGATTCTCACTTTATGTCTTGAAACAAGTTGTTGAATCTTTCTGAGCCTGATTTTTTAAAAAAATAATATCTTCCTTACAGAGTTGGTGTAAAGAATAAATTAATATGTTAAGGGCCCAGAATGTTACCTAGCATTTTCTTTCCTACTTTCCTCCTTCCCCAGTTGTTTCCCAGCAGGTGGAATGGACTTCACACTCTATCATTTAGTGCCTAGTGACAAATGCCATGGACGCCTGGCTTGTCTCCAGTGATGTAGGGTGCTGGGAAGACCAGGCCTACCTACCAAGCTTGGGTTTCACTGCAGACTGGTGCCAGTAACTTAGCCCTCTGGAAAACCCAGAGTCCAAAACTATCCATAAAAATACACCTACTTTCTAAGTATCCTTCAGAGATTTGATGCCCACAAGCAGGTTTAACTGCTGCGTGGTATTTCACTCCCTGCCTGGGGTTGGCAACAGCGGAACTCAGTCAGAGGCACCTTGGAAAAGAATTAGGCTGTGGGGGTTTGGTGGGGTGGGGGTCGGGGAGGATGTTTCAGTCACTGTCGATACTCTTAAGTTAACAAAACATTCAGAGCAAGGAATTTTTTAATTAGAGTAAGGTCTACAACATCCATGTAATTACATTTTTCCACGCCCTAACATTCTTTTTTTTTTCTCAGCTTACCCACCCTTGTGACTCATTCAGTAGCAAAACCAGCAAAATCGGCATTCTCTTGTCACCAAGTAAAAATGGGTCATCCCCTGCTCTCCTGGCTTCTCTGGTATGCTACTCCTGCGAACCTCATTTCAGTTTGTACCTCTTCTTGCTGCCCTGTGCCCTTGTTTTCCCTGTGGTCTGGTTTCTCCTGACCATTAGGAACCTCTCACCGTGGCCAGTTCCTTGCACAGACTCAGGCTGCTTTCTTTGGAATGTTGCATTTCTTGTATTCAGCCATCATCCATGCCTTGAGAGTACTAAGATTCTGCCTGTTTCTTGCTTTAAATTCAAATGAAATTCACCAAGAATCTATTATGTGCTCTACATTGAAGTAGGCCCTGATACTTACATTATGGGTTAGAAGAATGAGGCTCAAAAAGATTGTGTCCAGAATGACAAACATATTAAACTAGAGGCCCAGTGCATGAAATTCGTGCAATAGTAGGCCTTCCTTCCCCCGGCTGCCGGCACTGGCTTCCCTCCGGCACCTGGGACCTGGGCTTCCCTTGCAGCCCCGGCTTCATCCAGAAGGTTGTCCGGAAGGATGTCCGTTCTAATTAGCATATTATGCTTTTATTATTACAGATGATAGAAGGAATTTAATGCAAATCTGCCAACTCCAAATTTAGCTGTTTTTCCAATTTATCACAACTCCCCTTTCCTCCAGGTATGCCAAGACATTGAAAAGCATTAATGATGTCAGCTGGAAGGCTTCATTGGTTCATGCTTGAGTCTATGCCACTGGCCATCACCCCTCCTCCAGCTAGGGGGACTGCTGAAAGTAATGTGTGGCAGATATGCCCCAGGTACAAGTTTCTGGCTCCACTTTGAGTCTATAATGCCCCTGGCTTGTAGGATAGAGAGAAAGCTGTCATCTTCAACATTGATAAAAAAGATTAGAAAAAAGGATTGGTCTTAAAAGTTGATTTAGCAAGTTAGAGTAGGAAACCTCCACTCACTAAGAAGACTGAAATTATTATTAAATATAACAAAGTGTGGGGAACTCCCCCACTTCATTAATTTAGAATATGGATTTAATACTAAATCAGCAATGTGTTACATTAGAGGAGCTTTCCCTTTGACATGATAAAGTCTTATGCTTCTGTCTAGAAAGGTCACATACATGTTTTCTGTTTTTGAAAACTTTTTCAATAACCTTCATGAAAATGAAGGTAGTTCCCATTAGTTGAAAACCTGGCATTTATTGATTAATTACATTACTGGAAAAGGATGTTAAAAATAATTCATCTTCGGTTTCATAATGTGTTTTGAGAGTTTACCTTTGAAATTATATTTCATGAGATTGAAGATTACTTTGGAGACTTTAACAAAGCAATAGTGTGAATACCCAAGGCAGGAAGATGGAGAAACTATGCACTTCCTTAAAATATGAAGTGACTGCAGACCTGCGTTTAAATATGGACTCCAGATCCATGCTGGTAGCTCAGTTGGTTAGAGCATTGTCTTATACTTGCTTTCTGGATTTATGAGTCTAATGAGAGTATCTATACTGTGTCTAGTACCTGGTAGGCATTTGTAAAAAGCCAACCACACCTACCATTTTCATTAGTTAATAAATTTTAACTTCTAGAAAAAGAAAGTATTTATCATACTAATGGTGAGTTAGTAACTTCATCTTTCTGTACAAGCTTTGTAGTTGTAAACTAGCTACATTACATAATTGTCTTACATAACCCTAACTTAGAAAATAAAAATAGAGATGACATAAAGCTCTAACGATACCCTTTTAAGATCTCCATTAAGGGAAGTTTAGCATATTATAAGACATGATGTTTTTAACAGGCATTTTTTATTTCTCTCATGAAGTATATTTTGGAATGATCTTTGAGAGGCTGCTGTTTGAACTGTTAATTCATTTTACTCAAAGACTGTGAACATCAAAGCAGCAAACTCAATTAAGTGAAATAGTCAGGAAATGGAATATTCTCATGAATTTAGTTGTTAGTATTAAATAGAAAACTTATTACCTTCTCCAACCATATGGTTTCTGGTCTCTACTTAAGTCATTCCATTGAGTTAGAGTTTGTATGGAAAGCTCTGTGCCAAGTGTTTTTCTAGAAAATGGAAGGGAAATAAAAACATTCTTAAAATTCTTTTTGCTTCAAGTTATATTACTGAAAAGCATTCCAAATTGTATTAATTGCTTTCGCTCATTGGTAAGAATGTCAGTGAGAACGTCAATTTTTCTTCCTGTTCTGAAAATGGAGATTAGATCTGAAGAAGATTTAAGGAAGTGTATAGGGTGGGGCAAAAGTGGGTTTACAGCTGTGAGTATATGAAACAGTTTATTTTTGTATTATTATTTATTAATTATTGTATTATTTCCCATACAACTGTAAATCTACTTTTGCCACACCCTGTATACAGTTCTATTTTTAACCTCTTTAAAATTTTCTAAACCTGTTTAAGTTGATATTTTGCATTGTATTCTTAATCCATTTGAGTTTTGGACAAATTATGTAAAAAGGTGGATTAAAAAAACAGAAACTAAGTTTTCTTTTTGGGTTTAAAAAAGCTGTCCCTTATTTAATCAGCATTGCAGTATCTTATTGTGTATACAGAAAACCTAACAGAACTTTTTAAAACTTTTTTATTCTACAAGGATTTCATATGTAAATAGCAAATCACATACCTGTTTTCAGAATTCAGGAAAAAATGCTCTGAAAAATAGAACCATTCAGAAGCCAAATTTTAAGTTTTCTTTCCTGTTTATTTTCTTACTCAGTGCCGAAGAATGAACAGTTTGAATCACAGTAATTTTTTTGTTGGTTTGCTTTCAGTTTTTTTTCACCACAGCCAGGAATGTAAGCCTAACAGGAAAATGCATTCATGGATAACCAATATTTGTTTTATCTTACGTAAATTCCTGATCACTGGCTTTGTAAGGAACATCTTGTGAAAGTTATTTAACTCTGTACTGAAATATTATCAGATATATATTTTCATCACATATAGATCATATATATATAACAGCATTTTAAAATACTGTGCGATAAGCGGATGGCTCAAGAAAGGTTGCTAGATTTTCTAAAATTACATTTCACACCCTGCACCCCTGCAAATGTAGTGCCCAGTACCTCAAAGCAGAGGGTATTCCTGCTCAGAGCCACATGGGTTCTTCTGAACAGACCATCAGGACAGTATTCATTTTCTATAGCCAATATGAGGAAAGGAAAGAACACTGTTTACTCTTAGTGCAAAGAAGAGCTTAAAATGCCCAAGAAGTGCAAAGAGGATGCAGGATATCACTAAGCATGCCCATCAAACTGGTGAAGAAGGTTTTAGACATCAGAGTTGACTTTGTCCCCACAGTTTGTCATCTCTTTCACTTCCCTCGGTGGTAACTGTAAGGAGGTAAGCTGTTTGGGGGCGGAAGGACAGAAAATATCAGGGGAGTAAGCAGTGGTGGTAGAGGGTCGGCTGGGATTTAGGTTTTAGACCCATAAATGATGGTGAAATAGACCTTCCCAGCAGTAACCTTCTAGCTACCAGCCACTTGGGTATTGCTTAGATTACTCTTTACTCTTCTCTGCTATGCATACATCTCTATCACACCTTAAACACGTCCCACACGAGAGGCACAATGGGCTCCTCACCCCATCCTCCTTGGTCCTGCGTCCACCTTTTTCACACAGCAGCCTACGCCGGAAATATTTGCACCATCCCTGGATCCACTTTCATAGGGCACATGGGACCAGTCACTCAGGCCTTTTGGCTTTATTTCCTTAAATGTATTTGCTTCGGTGCATTCCTCTCCCTCTGTCAATGATGACTACATGTGCTTAAATATTATAGGGCGAGGTTCTCTTCACGCTGCAGTCACCCCCCAGAACAGAGGAGGCCTCGTCGTATTGGAGTCAGTACAAAGCCGGTGCTATTACTGGGTGCGTTCCCAACTGCTTCGTTTTAAACAGCAGAGCACTGTGTGAGGAAGACACATGAGCCCCAGTTGACCTCACTTAATGTGGTTAGATATTTATGGAGGCCTCCTGACAAAATCCTTTTATTTTTAAAGGATGCAGTCACATTTAAAATTGCATGGGCATTTTGTCCCTGGAATGTGTCCTCACAATTGCAAATGCAAAATAACTTTATTAAAAAATCTTTTTACAAAAACAAACAAACAAAAAAACACACAAAACAAAAACACGCCCATACAATCAGCAATTAGGGCTATAGGAAGTATTAATTAATGTGCACCTTCTGCAGAAGCCTGCTACTAACTAGTTTCCCTGCTTGCATCTTGTACCAGTCTGTCCCAGTGATGATTATTTTAAATGCCGAGTCAAGGTCACGTGTTCCTTCTCAGAACACTCCAGTGGCTCCCCATTTCTCCAGAGGAAAAGCCAGTCTTCACTAGGTTCTAGGAGGCCTATTGCTGTCTGACCTCTTCACCCTTTTACCCTTCCTGGCTCACTCTCGCTCAGCAACCCTGGTCTCTTGCTGTTCGTAGCACACCCCAGATATACCTGCATTTCAGGGCTTTTGCATTACCTGTTCCTTCTAGCTGGACCGGTTCCCCCAGATGTTTGTAGCACTAGCACTTTCACTTTCTTCAAGTCTTCGCAGTGCATCCTGCCTTGACCACACTATTTAAAAATGAATTCTGACCCATCCCACACCTCCAATTTCTTATACCCTGCTCTTCCCCCTCCCACCATGACCCTCACTGGTTTCTAATATACTATTAATTAAGTATATTATCATTTATATCTGTCTGCCAGAATATGAGCTCTCCAGAGAAGATAGTTCTTACTGTTGTGCTCATGATGTATAAAGTGAGTGATGAATATTTATTTTATTCGTTGAATAAAATATTCAGGATGTGATATGTAAGAGAGCTTCCATAGTATCTCTTTACAAGCCAGATTTCTGTGGAACCTTTTATAAGATACTAGAGGCCCGGTGCATAAAAATTCTTGCACTGGAGGAGGGGGCCCTCAGCCCGACCTGCCCCCTCTCACAGTCCAGGAGCCTTCAGGGGCAGAAGGCGACCCGGCGATCAGGGGAAGGTGACGCCCCATCACACCTCTGCTGCTGCCATTGCCGGCAGCGCAAGCCTCGGCCGGCCCTGGTTACCTGAGCCTTGGGAGACCCTGAGCGACTGGGCAGCCGCCATCCAAGGCTTGCCTGCACCTCGGGCCGGCCCTGGGTGGCTGGGGGGGCTGAGGGGACTGGGGGACTCTGGAGGCAGGCGCGCAGAGCGGCCAGGCCTGCCTGGGGGTGGACCCGGCCTTGCCACGCACCTGCCGCTGTGGCAGGGCTAAGGGGACTGGGTGCCACCATCTTGTGGCTGGGGAGTGCCACCATCTTTGAGGGCATGGCAGTTAATTAACATATTTCCTCCTTATTGGCTGTGGATGCCGCCACCTTTGAGCGCAGGGCAGTCAATTAGCATATTCCCTCCTTATTGGCTGTGGCCGCCACCATCTTTGAGGGCACCAATTAGCATATTCCCTCCTTATTGGCTGTGGGTGCCGCCATCTTTGAGGGCAGGGCAGTCAATTAGCATATTTTCTCCTTATTGGCTGTGGGTGCCGCCATCTTTGAGACAGCGTGAGGGTCAATAGCATATTCCCTCTTTATTAGATAGGATGTTGCCTGTTTTCATATCCTATCTAATAAAAGAGTAATATGCAAATTGACCATCACACCAAGACACAAGATGGCTGCCACAAGATGGCCAGCAGGGGAGGGCAGTTGTGGGCAGTTAGGGGTGACCAGGCCAGCAGAGGAGGGCAGTTGGGGGAGACCAAGCCTGCAAGGGAGGGCAGTTGGGGGGGACCAGGCCTGCAGGGGAGGGCAGTTGGGGGAGGGGGGGACCAGGCCAGTATGTGAGGGCAGTTGGGAGCCAGCAGTCCTGGATTGTGAGAGGGATGTCTGACCGCCCGTTTAGGCCCGATCTCAGTGGGATCGGGCCTAAACGGGCGGTCGGACATCCCTCAGATTGGAGAGGGTGCAGGCTGGACTGAGGGACACCCCCCTCCCATGCACGAATTTTGTGCACCAGGCCTCTAGTTTTGAAATAAAAAGTTGTCTTTGGGAGTTTGGATGAAGTTGGGATTGCTGGGCTGGTTTGAAGGAGAAGCCAGTGGTAGTTCAGCTCCCTCTGCCCCGGTCATGGGTGTTCTCTGGGTTCAGGTTTATTCAATATAAAAACCTCGTAGGGATTGCTACTGAAGTACTAGATCTTAGGTGGTTTCATCTTTGCAGGCATTCCGAGATAACTTATGAAAATTAAATATCCTTTATGTTTGCTTCAAGCACATACATTATGAAAAGTATGTGCATAAATTCATAGTCCCATTATAAAACTGTGTGCTTTTGCATATTTTAGCCCTTCTCAAGGGCATTCTTGTACATCCTTGCATTAATTCTGGGTGACCAGAAACCTAACCCTCTTTCTCTCTCATGCTTTATTCCCTGAAATACTGTGATGCCGTCCAGCTGAAATTTGACTACTAGATAAGAAGAATAATACTGTACAGGGTCTATTTATATACATCCAATTTTAGAATAATTTTTGCTTCTATTACTGTGAGTCCTTAAGTTTCATATATATATATATATATATATATATATATATATATATATATATATATAATTTTATATGTATTTTTTGCTTTATGGAGTGCAGCATTTTTATGGGACCAGAGGGTATTTTTTCCTCTCAGCTTACAAAGAGATCATGTTTAAAAATCTGTTGACTCAGCATGTCATTATGCCACCCCAGCTTCCCTAACCTTTGGTGATCTCTAATTGTCTTCTTACTGTTTTACCTGTTTTAGCCTCTTCCTACAACCTGAATTTATTGATTGTAAGCTTTTCCTAAGAGTAAATCCTACACTTCAGTGTCTCCCAAGGTGCCTGGAACACTACTGGGTTGTAATCTGGGCTGTAATATAATAGCTCTGAGCAGCTAAGAGAAGAATCCTTTCATGAGGAGTGAATAGATTTCATCTCATAATAATGATTATTAGTGGCTCACCACTTGAAAGCATGCCAGAAAGGAGCTAAATGAAGCTCTATGGAGAAATATAGCTTAAGTCAGCTAATATAATACTTGTTCAAAAAGCCAAATCTCAATTAGATTGTGTCACGAGCGAAAGCCTGGGTATAGTTTTATCCAAAATAGAAAAGGCAGTTAAGCACCAATTCAAATCATAGTTAAAATTTACATTTAAATGACTTTGTCAACTGTATGCATAGCAAACTTAAAAATAACACTGGTGCGAACTATTATAGGAACTTTATTGTACAATAAAAAAGTACTTCAATTGCCACCTTGTAGAAAAATACCTAATCAGACCGATCTTTGGTCTCTCAGCATTCTGAGAGCTATATTTCAGGACTACTCTTTAACTACGGCTAATCTTCTGAGCCTATACATCAACAGATAAATTTATGTTTAATCTCTATTCTTTTGTTGTTTATTCTCTGGGTTATGTGATACTAATTAGTTAGCAAGTGTGCAAATTCAGTTGAAAAATGCTGGGACATAAAGGATGGCAGGCAAATGAGGAAAAGAATGAAATATTTTCTTTCTTTAAAAAAAATCTTTATTGTTGAAAGTATTACATATGTCTCCCTTTTTCCCCATTGACCCCTTCTAGCCCAGCCTTGCCCCCCGCCCCAGACCTTCACCACCCTATTGTCTGTGTCCGTGGGTTATGCATATATGCACACAAGTCCTTTGGTAGATCTCTTCCCACCCAGCCACCCTCACCCTGCCTTCCCTCTGAGATTCCACAGTCTGCTCCATGCTCCTATGCCTCTGGATCTATTTTGTTCATCAGTTTATTTTGTTTATTAGATTCCACATGTGAGTGAGATCATGCGATACTTCTTTTTCTCTGACTGGCTTACTTTGCTTAGCACAATACTCTCCAGGTCCCTCCATGCTGTCTCAAAAGGTAAGAGATCCTTCCTTTTTACTGCTGCAAAGTATTCCGGGGGTGTGTATATAGCCCACAGCTTTTTTTATTCACTCATCTACTGATGGGCACTTGGGTTGTTTCCAGATATTAGCTATTGTAAATTGTGCTGCTATGAACACAGGGGTATTTCTGATTTCTTAGGCTATATAGTCCTAGAAGTGGGATCACTGGGTCAAATGGCAGTTCCATATTTAATTTTTTGAGGAAACTTCATACTGTTTTTCACAATGGCTGCTCCACTCTGAAATATTTTCTAAATGCCCTCATTCATTTAACAAGATTATTGAATACTACTGGGGAATTAGGAACTGGGGGATTGGGACTGAAGTGGTAGTGAGGTTTTGGGATATAGGAGAAAAGGAAAAAGGAGATAACCAATCCCATCCTTCAAGGCATATATAGTGTTCGTTCGTTCATTCATTCATTCATTCATTCATCCATCCATTATCTATTGAATGCTTACAATTTGCTGGGGATACAGTGGTGAAATAAAACAAATCAGAAGTTCTTGCCCTCACTGAGCTTATATTCTAGTGGGATAGAAGGGCAATAAGTAAGACAGATCAGTAAAAAAATATTACAGAGTGTTAAGTGCTAAGGAGATAAATAAAATAGGAAGGGAGATTGGACGTGTTGAGGGTGGGAAGCAGGTTGCAGTTTTAGATAGGTTGTCCAGGAGGAACTTGGTGAGAAGGTAAAGACCTGAAGGAGGCGGGGAGGCCAGTTGCACAGGTATCTGGAGCGGGAGCAGTGGAAGCCCCTGGAAGAGGCAGTCCAAGGTGCTGAGGCGAAAGCGGGCCTGGCTTCTGGCAGGACCAGGGAGGCTGCTGGGGCTGGAGCAGGATGAACTCTCGGCTGAAGCCCTGAGAGGACTAGGTCACTGGTTAATGAGAGCCATTGGAAGGTTCTGCCCCCGGGCTTGGAACGTGACTATGTAATTTAGTAAAGGGAGTGAACCATAAAAAGCCTTAATTAATAATTAAATTCAGCTATAAATTGTCAAGCAGACTGGAAAGGTTGAGTTGTTCTGGAAGATGTACAGCTGGGATTGAGTGAGAAGTAAAAGCTGAATTTAAGGGTCTAGGAGTGGTGTGTGAGGGGTATGGAGACGGAGGCAGCTTATGTGAGATGTTAGGAAGATGGACTCAGAAATCAGGGAGATTTTATGGGAAGAGTCTGGTGGGGAGACACTGAAGACAGCCCTGGCCAATCACAGGGCTGGAGGCAGGATCCAGGGAGGTCCTCAAAACGGTATTAGCCGTCTCCCTTCTTTTGCCTTTTACTTATTTTATGTCGGTTGTTTTCTAAGGAGATTTGTATTCCTTCTTAGACTTCTTATGAGGCAAATAGGAAAGAAAGAAGAAAGGATAATTGGAAAACTCTGTGATGTTGTCTTCATGCTAATGACCAACTCATTCTAGAGGGAAGCGGGGTGGATAGGTGGCCAGCCTTCCCCTCAATTCTGGAAGTTAGAACACAACCCAAAACTGGTTTTGGACTGTAATAAATAGCTACGATTTTAGGCCTGCAGAACAAGACCTCAAAGTGCTATATTGATTTCACTTTATTTTCCTTTCTGTCATCTCTCTTGCTATCCTCCTTAAAAATCTCACCCACAGTGATCAAAAGCACAAATTCGTTCATTATAATTTTTATTATATGTCAAATGATAAAGTTACTTGCAAATTTTGCACACCCCCAGTAGGAGGTGTGCAGGAGGCAGCTGATAGATGTTTTTCTCTCATCGATGTTTTTCACAAGTTGAATTGTGTGACTTTCATATCAAGCCTCAGTTGTTGTTTTTTAAAAATAAAGATAAAACCTTACGTTATTGTCAGGACTGAAAGCAAAATTCCGTGGGCTGTTGCTTCTCCCAGAGAAACATGGCTCTTTCTCTGGCTTAAGGTGTTAAAACACTTAGCGGTGTTTCCTGTCTAATTTGAGTGTTGCTTTCTAATTCTCATTTGGAGCAGTTTACCCAAAATGTCACGGATATGTATTTTACCCGTACGTGGATGTATACAGCTAATTTCTCTGTGACTTGCAGAGGGAAGTCAAAGTTAAAATGGAAAATTGCTGTAGGAAGCTGATATGTTTTCACACTCCTGAAGGCTTTACAATGGAATAAAACCTCTTTCCATTCTCAGCTGCACGGAAAATATTAACCTCCTTTTCAGTAAGCAGGTGATGAGTAGTATGGACTTTTCCTCTTTTTTCCCTCGAGTTCTCATGATTCAAATCCTGTCCCTGTTACAGTGTTATTCTGCACTAAGGTCTTCAGTGCCCAGATGGAACGCTGGTGTTTTTATACTTAGTTTTCCTTAAACGTGTTTGGTGCTGTGAGAATATTCACTATATACCATTTTTGTTACAAAGGTTCTAGCAGTATTAGTTCATCTTGACGGATGCCCTTGACTTCAGAGTATAAATAGAAAAATAGAGATAGGTGACAAGGATTGATTAGCGATCCTCCTTCTAAGCGAAACTATAAACCTGTCTGGATAAATCACTAGCTCGAAAGCCTGGAGAATGCATTTTAAAAGAAATAAGGGTAGTGTGTGTTTATATGTGTGTGTGTGTTTAATTGATAGGGAAATTTTCTAGAAGAGCTGCAAGGGCACAAAGATTGTCTGGTTTTACTGTCCTTCAGTTTTTATTTAAAATATTGGTTTGTGCTCTAACAGGTTTGGCTCAGTGGTCCCAGGTTCGATTCTGGTCAAGGGCATGTACCTTGGTTGCAGGCACATCCCCAGTAGGAGGTGTACAGGAGGCAGGTGATCGATGTTTCTCTCTCATCTATGTTTCTAGCTCTCTATCCCTCTCCCTTCCTCTCTCTCTACAAAATCAATAAAAAATTTAAAATAAATAAATAAATAAAAAATAAATAAATAAATAAATAATTGGTTTGTGAGTTTTACTAAGCTATTAGAATGATTATTTACTTTATCTTTTTTTAAGTGGAATTAAAAAATTTGTTTAAGAAAACTAAAATCAAGATCTTTTCATATATATATATATATATATGTATATATTTATTTTATTTTATTTTGTTATTATTAGACTTTAATTTTAGGATTGAGAGGACCCATTTGATTTCCTCTCAGGCACTTTTAAGTCATCACAGCAGATAAGTGAAAAAATATTTTAGTATTTTTTGGTATTTACCCCATGCTTGGGCAGTGTTCTAAGCACTTGACATATATTAACTCATTTAACCCTGACATCCGTCCAAAGAGACAGGTACTGTTATTACCACCACACACCATATAAAGAAACTGAAGTACAAAGCTCAGTAACTTGCCCCTTAAGGAATGGATCTGGGATCTGAATTCAGACTCCAGAGCCTATGCTCTCAACCATTATATTACCGCCTGCCTCTTTCCCTCTCCCCTTCTTTCTAGAATTTCCAATTCCAAGGATTAATTTTCACTCCCACTGCCTTTTACCTCATGTGGATTCCTCGGCTCCCAATTTGGGGTTCCTTTTCGGCCTGTTTTTCTTTCTCTGGCCTGATGAAGAACCGCGCTTCAACTTCCCACCTGCCACTACTGCTTTCTCACCTCCTTCCTTGGGGATTGTCTCCAACTCTCAAACCACTTTTGCATTCTTAAGTCATATTACATCAGAACTAGAAGCTGGTGCTACGATAATGGCTTGACCAGTTCTGAGTAAGATAATATCAATTAATAGTTAATTACCGCATGGTTTCTACGTATATCCTCTATTCCTGTTTAGCACATCCTTTTTTTCTACTACATTTACAAAAATACATTCTCTTGCCTTAGTTCTTGTTGTGACGCCATTTTTTATTCTTTATTTTTTGTATTTATGAATATGTCTTAGATGTCCCAAGATCTTTGTCTTTGGACTAAAATCCACAAACATGGTCTCCTCATTGTGGACATCATAGAGCATCTCTTCAGGTGATTTATGAAAGTTCATAACTGTGTATCCTAGGATCTTCTGGCTCTTGAGACACACGGCTGTTCGTATGCTGAGTGTATAAATTCCCATTGAGCGTAAAGCTGTCAGAGACAGTTGTGTGATTCAGGATGACAAATGGGTACTGTGGATCAGCTCTTGGCACGTTATCTTCCTGACTGCATTGCAGGGAAGAGGATAAAGAAAAGAATGGAGCCCCATCTCCCACCGCCCCACACCCAGTGCCCTCACCCCATCCCCCACACTCCCTCTCTGTTTAATGTAATCTACTCCTCTCTTATTGAAGATGAAATCATACCCATGAGTTTTCTGCTTCCCAAGACAAAGATAATGATTACTGAGTCCCATACAGCATTGAGTTTGCAATAGTGAGTTTATAGTAATCGCTGCTGTATATTAAACAAAGAAGGATTTCTCAGGATTGAAATTTATGAATGCAGCTTCCCCCCTCTGTCCTTCCTCTTCCATGATATTTACTATATAGAGTCTGAGATGGCTGGGGATGGGTGGTGAGCAGTCCCCTCATATATGTGTTCTTGACAATACTGCAGGTTTGTTTTGTTTTGTTTTGTTTTAATTATGGGTGTTTCTAAGCTGAAATTGTTAGCCTCTAAGGGACCTGGCACCCTCAGGAGCCCCTGGGCCAGAAACCCCAGCTGCCCCTTCAGTTCCATTGGAGCAAGGTCTTGACTACTTTGCCTGTTTCTTTCTTTGAAAGGAGTGCACATGCTTGCTGAAATCGTCTGTAATATGTCCAATTAGTGCACCAAAATTCCCTTTTCACCGGCCCATTTATGTTCTTGGGACCTTCTACCCAGAAGGAACTTTGGCCAGTGGACTGGAGTTGAAGGTGTGTTTTCCTTCTAGCTGGGGAGCTTAGGTATTCCTGTGGCATCCCATCCTTACCTCTGTCATGTTATATCATGACAGCACTGTAATCCGTCTGTTTCCCTGTAAGTTTCCCCGACCTGACTGAAATGCTCCAAGACTATGAGCCTGCAGTTCAGGGCTTGGCTTTAGTTGTTATAAAATAGCACTGATCTCTGTTCTCCCTGCTTCATCCCAAACATCATGCAAGATGGTACTGTTGGTATCGATCCAAGGAAACTCTTGTTAATAGGATCCTAGAAATCGATGAGAGATTTAAATACAGATATGTCTGAACAAACGTGATTTCTCAACAATGGACTTGCAGCCAAGCATTTTGGAGTGCAACTACCTTCAGTCTGATTTCATGCCTCTGTGCCTTTCTCCCTGTGGTGTCTTCCAGAAGTGCCTTTGACCTGGGCTGCTTCGTCTCTCTCTTCACTCTCAAGGCAGCCAAGAGATCACCTCCTCTGAGAAGCCTCCCCTCACCCTTCACCCCTCTCCCATCCAGAGCTCATCCCTGTTTTCCTCTGGGTGTAAATTTACTTTTATCATGCCACATGTATTTAGCTCTAATTATTTACAAATTACCCACCCCATTTCCCATGTTAGACTGCACATCTTGGGGCCAAGGCCCATGTCTATTTATTTTGCGTTTCTACTGATAATGTGGTTCCAGGTACATAGTAGGGGCTAAGTAAATGCGGAGTTGTGTTAGATTCCTTTATAAGAGCACAGGAGTGGGGTGGTGAATAGAATAGGAACTCGGATGGAGAAAAGGTTTGCCACAGGGGTTATTATAATGACCAGTGGAGGGCTGAGGGTGAGGAGAAAGACGAGATTGGGACAGGCATGCTATCAGAGATGACACCATACAGGTTTGGGTGGTGTGGACAGAGGTGTTAGCAGAGGTGTGAGTAGAAGTAGGGGCTGTGGTAGTTGTAGGTGGACCCCTGGGAATTGGAGGTTAATATGAGATGACAAGACGGGATACGTGGTATGGGGAAAAGGTGGAGGACCCAGGAGCTGATGGCCATGTTGGAGGTTGGACAGCAGTAGCTGGTAACTGGCAGCTGTGACAGTGGGGAAAGGATGGGAAGAGAGACAGGAAATTCCTTCAGCGGCAAGAGATTGTAGCAGGTGTGTGGGGGGCATTGCTGTGACCCTGGCAACTTTGGACGGCCAGTTGTGTTGGACAGGTGTATAAGCTGTCCATGGTCGGTCAGCGATTACTGATTAAATTGTATCTTAGGTATTTGTGGGGAGCTGGGGGCTGGTAAAAGAACCAACTGACAGGCTTGGCTTCGCTTGCCAGGGGATGAGATCACATGTGACCATAATGCTGAACAAACAGGAATCAAATGGTACATCCGAAATTTCATTTATCCTCTCCTTCCCGTCATCGCCTGTTCAAACCACTCTGTGGGGTTGCATTTCAATCCCCAGATGAAATCTCTGCCTGACTTAGTTTCTTCTTAGCTTCTCTCAGATTAAAAAAAAAATCTTTCTTGTGTTATAATTATGTAGTGTAATAAGTATTGGTACATCAGTAATCACATTACAATCTATAAATGTATCAAAGTAACACTGCTGTCTACCTAGAACTTAACCAGTGTGACACATCACATTATTTCAATAAAAATAAACTTTCAGTAACTTTTATCCATAGACAGTCTAGGCTTAGTAAGTATCTGGTCTAGTCCCGTGTGACACCGTATGTTATTCATGCAGAGGTAAACCCTCTCCCTCTCTAGCAGCTCCTTTTTGCTGGAGTGTGAAGCCCGTATCTGGGAAGAGAGTTCTGGTAGAAGTCTTCTCCCCACTTGTCCTCTAACACCTCTGCTCTTCCTCTCCTACTCACCAGGCAAACCCTGGTGTAGGCAGGGGTGAGAGTGCAGGAAGGTCACAGCATGACATCGCTCTGCCATTCATTTCTTCTGGCCAAGGCAGCTGTGAGCCTGACTTGTTCTTTTGTGGGCAGTTCTGTAGGTTCTTTGGAATGTCCATCCCTCTTTCATTTCTGCGGCTCTTTCACCTATGTTTTCCCTGATGTGGGGACATACACCTTCTTTCTCATTCCACGGGTGTGCTGCTGAGGTTTTCTCACCTGCACACAGCAACCTGAATTCGAATTCAGATCACGTTGGCTTGGCAGTGCTGATGGGATATCTATGTGGAAACACCCTATTAGGAAATACTCAAGTGCTTAAGAGAGAGGCAGGAGTTAGAAGTACACATGTGCGGTGAATGCTATGCAGATGGTGGTTGAAGTCATGAGAGTGGACATGGTTGCCCAGAAAGAGACATGGAACTTCACAGAGATGCTCATTTTAGAAGCAGGACAAGGAAAAGGAGCTGGCAGAGGTGGCCACAGCCCCTTCCGGAGTACTGGTTCTATAACGGGGCACACTATACAGGGGTCAGCCCAGAATTATGTTGATTATTGCATCTATTTTTTACCCAAAATGTGGAAATTATACATACATACATTTTTATTTTCATGTTTCCTGCTATCTTAAAAAAATGATATTAATTTTACTTTAGAATTCTTTTTCTTTAAAAATAAAACTTAACTCTTTTTTCCCCCAGTTGTGTATGAACACAGATCAAGATTAGAAAAATCCTTGCAAAAGGAAAGACTTGAACATAAGAAAGCAAAGGAAGGTAAGTAATGAAACGTCATGTATTTGCTTTACTATTTTTTTTGCTAAGAAATTGATATTAACTCAAAGTCAGTTTTATAGGTAGACAGAGATGTCAAGCAATTTGCTGTGCCTTGTACATTAAAATAATTTCTGCTCAAGACTGGATTTAGAATCTTTCAGTGTGTGCCACCTTGAGGTAGTTCATATATTGGTTATATATACCATTTCAGAAATAAACAGCTTTCTATTTGAATATTATACATATAGGTTACTAATACCTGGAACTTTTATCTACAAACATCCAGAAAATAACAGTATGCATTGTCCAGAATATGACAAATTTTATATATACATAGGCGCGCGCACATATATACAAATTTATAACATAATAAATTGATCACATTGTATGATATCTTTTCAGTTATGAACCTGTTTTTATCTTGTGAGGGCTTTTATTGGACAGCTGATTGGTTCATTTAGAAAAAAAATAACACAGCACAGATATTAGGCAAATGCTATGATTTTTAATCATAATTTTGGTATAAAGCATAGGCTTTATACAGCTTGTGATTTAAAGTTACCTGCTTTTTTATGTTTATTCACATTTTGTGATAAATCTTGAGATTGAAATTAGGTGTTCTGTATAATTAACTCGGTGGGTAGAAGGAGGGAGAACACCGGAGGGCAGTATTGATTAGGATGTTTTGGTGACCCTTGGATTAAGCCTGTGTGAAGAATAGGAGTTTAACAGCATTCAGATGCTTTGATCGGATTTGGATTTTTCTTGTCTTCAAATGCAGAGTGATTTTACAGGGCCATCTAGTGGCTAATATGCTTTAGGAGCTTGAAAGATGGTATTCTCTTCAGGGCCTGAGTGATTTCAGTGCCATCTAGTGGGTAGCAGTAAATCACCTCTGTCTTTAGGTGTGCTGCTTGTTTTTTTCCACTTTAATTTAAAGGCTGGTTAATTACAGAGTGTGCATTTTAAATGCACTTTTAATCAGTTGGTTATAATGCAGATATTGTTGGTGCTAGATTTACAGCTTTAAGGTGAAGAGGAAAAATATATAATAGTTTTTTAACTTTTTCTAAAGTATGGAGAGGCAAAATAAAGTATATATAACTCACCAAGTAGATTGTTTTAAACCTAGAACTTTTTTTGTAAGCCTGAGTAAAGTTTGCCTTTATTCTTTTAGATGTTTAAAAATTTCACAAAGAATGAACTTACTCTCTATTTCTTCCATTTTGTATTTTCTAGATTTTCTTGTTTATAAGTTAGAAGCACAAGAAACACTAAATAAAGGAAGGGTAAGTTGTCTTTTTAGTTTTTATTTCATGAAATTTAGGAGAGGAAATTGTTGCAAAAGCTTTTTCTCTGTTGATCATTAGTATTGTAGGGCTGAAATACATTTTTTTTTTTTTGGCCACCAAACATATTTAAGAGGGAGACTTTAAAAATTGTTCTTTTAAAACCTATCTTTGCTTATCGCAATATTTATGATAGCAATGCATTGGGAATAGCTTAATCTTCAATAATAATAAAAATTATTTTTATTCATTGATTTGTTCATTTGTTTTGCATCTTTCCTATAGAATGTAATATTTATTTTGGTTTGCGTTTGCACAGACATTACTGTGTAATGTCTAACACAGTACTGTGGTGCTTTTGTGTACCCAAGTGCTCTTCACTCTCAAAGCTAACCCGGAGATCACCACCTCTGAGAAGTCTTCCCTCGCCTCTCTCCCATCCAGAGCTCATCCAAACACATTTGTCGAATGCATAAATTAATAAAAATGATATTGGCCTTAAAAAGTTTTCAAGTCCAAATTAACTGGGAAAAAACTAGCCTTTCTTTTACTCTAAAAAAAAAAAGTAAGCTTTAGTTGAGTAAAACATTCGTGTTTTGAGGTCTTAAAACTGAGAAGAGTCAGTTCGTTGGGTAGCTGGGAGGCTATTACTTGCTTTAAAAGCTCTGACCCAAACTGTGTGCATTCTGTTGTGCAATTTATGCTGTAATTTCACTGTAACTTAAAATAAAATAGTAAAGCAATGAAATAAAATGAGAAAGCAAAAATGCAGTTTATTTTAGAAGCTGTACAAACTATGAGCTGGGAAATGATTGAGAGCATGTCCTTGTACGGGCCATGCCGTAAGCCAGGAGTGTGGCGTGTGAGGTATGACACAGCATGGGAGAGAAAACCCTCAGATGTCTTGTGTACTAGCTGGTCATGGCTCCCAGGACAGTGGACGTATGTGAGACCCGCATGTGAAGGTGTCCCACTGGGATCCAGTGATCTGCTCCTGGAACATGGACCCGCTGTAGGCTCAGGCTCAGTTTTCAGCCCTGGCTCTGCTCTTGAAGGAAACATTGGCCCTTGATCTGCTCCTTATCCTTTCTAATTCTCACTCTGTGCAATGGAGTCTCACTGGGATAAAGCAGTGGATGGAGAACTTTTTGCCCACTGAAGCTCAGGGAAGGAAAGCAGATTGTCTCTCCCCTCCCGTGAGCCAAGCTAAGCTTGTGAGACCTGGTCCTTGTTGGTTCAGCCCCATCTGCCCCTGGAGCCCCGGCACAATGTATGATTATCTGTCTTGGGACAAGCTCCTCCGTGCACCTGGGCCTGAGCTCTTCTGGATGAGAGAATGGAAGTCTTCTCCAAGCTGCTATTTTATGATTCCATGTCCTCTTTGTCATTACTATAACCTAGCAAACTTATGGAATGTTAAAACGTTATTTCTGCTATTATATTAAGGACATGGCCTTAGAGACATCCTGGTTCAAGTGTAAATTCATTTTAGCATACACAAGCAAAATAAATGAAATTCTTCCATTAAGACTTTTAAGCTGTGTTTAGTAAAAGAGCCAGATTTTTTAAATCTTTGTGTTAACTATTTTCTTTTCAATTTACAGCAAGATTCTAATAGTAGATACAGTGCATTGAATGTGCAGCATCAGATGTTGAAAGTGAGTAATTTAATGTTGTTCTTTCGGAATGAGTGAAAGGATTAATTAAGTAACTTAAGTGATTAAGGACAGTTACAGAAAGTTGATTTCTAATATAATATGGTATATTAAAGTTATATTTGGCTCAAAATGATATGTAAGTATAATGCCCCATCATATTTTTACCTTTTTACAAAGAACATTTAATTTATTATACATTTTCTTATAAATCAGACTCTCTGGTCAATTACTATTTTTGTTTTTCAAGGCTTTTTGTTTGTTTAATTTTTCATGGTGGTTTCTCTTAGATATTTTCTTTATTTAGACACACTGCAGGCAGTAAACTATTTAAATGCCTCATTTGTGCCACTAATATTTAAAAAGCTTTTTTACTGACTTCTTTGAGAGAGAGAGAGAAACATCGATTGGCTGCCACCCATATGCACCCGGACCAGGGATTGAACTGCAAACTAGGTATGTGTCCTAACCGGGAGTTGAATCCACAGCCTTTTTGGTGTATGGGACTTTGCTCCAACCAACTGAGCCACCCAGCCAGGGCAGTAGGGCAAGTACTTTTTATTGAAACCAGAATCTTTTCTATTATCAAGAAAGCAGTTCTTGAAATACAGCAGATAACCTTTCACATGAAGCATTTGGAGACTGTATAATTTATGTAAATTGTCATTATAGCATAGTACTATAATGAGGGGTAAGATAAATAAGAATAATTCAGTATACAATCAATTAATGCTTCCCCAAAAGGGAAGAATCTTTTTTTCTCCCTTCTTTAAACTGGCTTACCAGGAAGGCTGAAAATCAAAGAAGGGAAATAAAAAATGGTTTTAGGAAAACATCAGATTGAAAGAGGAAGTCTAGAATATCCACAGAGGGTTAGTTTTTCCATTAGCTTTACCTTGTTTCCAGAGTAATTTGAGTGTCTGGGAATTTCCCCATATCCCTCCCTTCTCCATCTCCCATGCTAACTTCTAAGTTCTTATTGTTTCCATTGATGTTAAAAATTAGGAAGAATATTATTTTTGGCCATGATCCCAAACTCATTATTTGAAATGTAAGGGAAACGGAGGTGAGCTGCTCAAATTAAAAGCAACCTGAAGAACATGAAACCTCCTCCTTCATTCGTTCTTACTTTCTTGCAAGAGAAAGACTATGTTGTTGGGAAATAGACTCTTTTTATCATTTAGATAATCTACATTTTTACTCAAAGTCTCATTTTTGCAGAGTCAGCACGAGGAGCTAAAGAAACAGCACAGCGACTTGGAAGAGGAGCACCGCAAGCAGGGAGAAGACTTCAGTAGGACGTTTAATGACCATAAGCAGAAATACCTGCAGCTGCAGCAGGAGAAAGAGCAGGAACTTTCTAAGCTGAAAGGTATTTGGAAATCTGCTTCGCCAGTTCATATGGAAATAAGTGCTCATAGCAGTGTTGCAGTAGAACAACAGACTGATTTATTTCTTGTTTGCATGGTGGTTGGTTTATCTGTGGTCCTTTCCTAGCCACTTACTTCTTTGTAACATTCCACATTTATCCTTATCTCTTTGGTTTGTTGAGGGAAGCAGAGAATCGTTAGTGTTTTTCAGTGGGCACCTTGGCCAAATTGGGTAAGACAGTTCTTGCGTGTATGTGTTGCAAGACATTTGGCATCTCTGACCTCAACCCACAAACTGCCATCCCATCCGTGCTCCCCAGTCCTTGCAATGATCAAAATTTTTGATGGTGAAGCATTTCTTAAAATCTTCAAGGGGAAGAAACACTTCTGAGTGGTGGCTCATAGTAGCTTGCCATAGCTCAGGCTCTTAGAGTCCGCCTGCCCCGGTGAACCTTGGCCTCTTCAGGCACTAGCTGTGTGACCAGGGCCAGTTGAGAAATCACCACCAGCTTCATTGTCCTCATCTGTAAAACCAGGATGTTCATACACAGTACCAGCCTCGTAGGGTTGATGCGAGGATTAAATAATTTATGAAAAGCTCCTAGAACAGCTATTGGTCTGGGGTAAACCTTCAGTACAAATAATTGCCATCAACATCAGCATCAGGTATTTTCGTAGGAATATGGACAGAATGTGTCACTTCTCCAAGTACTTGTGAGTTTTGGAAATGAGAAGTAGCACATTCAGTGATTAATAAATATTAAATAATATTAAATTTAAGTAAACTATTAAAATAAGTTCAAAGTGCAAACAATGGTTTAAAAAATACATGGTATCTCCAAAAACAGTGGTGAAATCTGAATAAGGTGTATAGTCTAGTTCAGTGGTCGGCAAACTCATTAGTCAACAGAGCCAAATATCAACAGTATAACGATTGAAATTTCTTTTGAGAGCCAAATTTTTTAAACTTAAACTTCTTCTAACGCCAGTTCTTCAAAATAGACTCGCCCAGGCCGTGGTATTTTGTGAAAGAGCCACACTCAAGAGGCCAAAGAGCCGCATGTGGCTTGTGAGCCGCAGTTTGCCGACCACTGGTCTAGTTAATTGTACTTGTGCCAAACAATTTATTGGTGTTTGGAGTAGTACACTACATTTATATACAGTGTGATCATTGAGAGAGGTGGGTGATGGATACCTTGGACCTCTCTGTGTTTTTTTTCTTTTAATATTTTTTATTGATTTCAGAGAGGAAGGGAGTGGGCAAGAGAGAGATAGAAACATCAATGATCAGAGAGAATCAATGATCAGAGAGAATCATTGATTGATTGATTGACTGCCTCGTGCACGCCCCACACTGGGGATCAAACCTACAACCCAGGCATGTGCCCTGACCGGGAATTGAACCATGACCTCCTGGTTCATAGGTCAATGCTCAACCACTGAGCCATGCCGGCTGGGCAGACCTCTCTGTGTTTTTTTATGCAACATTTTGTCTATAAGTATTTCAAAATAATGTTTCAAAAAAAGGCTCGTAGGAGGAATTAAGTAGCCACTGAGGCAAATTACAAAGGGTCAAGGTGGTCTTATAGTTGGGCTGGGTGTCAGCAGATGATTCCCTCGAGGTGTAGACATGTAGGAGCTTTGGCTTTTTGGTGATGCAGCTGGTGGTGAGGGGTCATTAAGATAACAAAACAGCAATGCATCTATTTGACAGACCTGGAGCAGTTACTATCTGTTGCTACGGTTACAGTGCAGATGCAAGAAAAAAGGGTCCTCGCGCTTTCTGTCTGTCTGATTGTGGCAGCCAAGATTGAATGGGGGAATACAAAATAATAATAATGATGATAATAATAATCCTATATAATGAAAGCCTAATATGCAAATCGACAGAATGGTGGAAAGACCGGCAGAACAACCAGTCACTATGATGCACATTGACCACCAGGAGGCAGATGCTCAACGCAGGAGCTGCCCCCTGGTGGTCAGTGTGCTCCCACAGGGGAAGCGCCACTCAGCCAGAAGCCGGGCTCATGGCTGGTGAGCACAGCAGCGGTGGCGGGAGTCTCTCCCGCTTCCTTGGCAGTGCTAAAGAGCAGCAAGCCAAGCAGTAAGGAGCAGCGAGCAGGCAGGCAGTAAGGAGCGAGTGTTCCCGGACTGAAAGAGAGTGCAGGCCAGGCTAAGGAACTCACACACTACCACCCCCACCCCACAGTGCACAAATTTCGTGCACCGGGCCTCTAGTATATCTCTCTCTCTCTCTCTCTCTCTCTCTCTCTATCTCTCTATCTATATATATATATATATATATATATATATATATATGTGTGTGTGTGTGTGTGTGTGTGTGTGTATACACACACACATATATATATATACATATATATAAAAGGCTAATATGCAAAGTGTCCCCACTGGAGTTCAACCGGGAGACTGGGAGTTCTATCACTCGCTATGATGTGCGCTGACCACCAGAGTGTGGTGCGGAACGAAGGAAGGCTCTGGCCAGCAGCCGGCAGCAGGGGAAGGGAGGCCCTGACCGGGGAACAGGAATGCCCCGATCAGCCCTGATCACCGGCCAGGCCTAGGGACCCTACCGGAGCATAAATTTCATGCACCGGGCCTCTAGTAATCTTATATAATAAAGAGGTAATATGCAAATTAACCCTTATGCCCTCACAAGATGGCTGCCTTTGACCAGGCCAGAAGGGGGGTTAGTGAGGGATGACCAAACGACTGAACAAGCAGGCTGCGTAGGGTGACCAGGCCAGCAGGGGGTTAGTGAGAGATGACCAAACGACTGAATAAGCAGGCTGCATGGGGCGACCAGGCCAGCAGGGGGCCCGTGAGGGGCAACCAGGATGGCAGAGGCGGACAGTTGGGGGCAACCAGGCCAGCAGGGAGGGCAGTTAGGAGCAACCAGGCTGGCAGGGAGGGGGCAGTTGGGGGCGACCTGGCCGGCAGCGGGGGCAGTTAAGGGCGACCAGGCCAGTGGGGGCGGGGGGGCAGTTAGGGGCGATCAGCCGGCACACAGAGACAGTGAGGGGCGATCAGGCCAGCTGGGGCGGGGACAGTTAGGGGCGACCATGCAGGCAGGCAGGCGAGCGGTTAGGAGCCAGTGGTCCAAGATTGTAAGAGGGATGTCCGACTGCCAGTTTAGGCCCAATCCCCGGGATCAGGCCTAAACCGGCAGTCGGACATCCCCCAAGGGTGCAGGAGAGGGTGCAGGCTGGGCGGAGGGGACCCCCCTCCCTGTGCACAAATTTCATGCACCGGGCCTCTAGTAATAATAATAACCAATCAAATGAAGGAAGAAAGATTGAGTACAAAAGCCCTCATAGAAATAGTGTAAAGCAAGCATGTCAAACTCAAAGGCTAACAGGGCCAAATAAACAAGGTTTAAGTTTATGTGGGCCGCAAAAAACAAAAGCTTCAATTTTCATAGAAACATAGGTTTATTTCAGTAGAGACATGCTGAATACAAAGGGCTGAAATAAATGAATAACCATTAACATAAAATAATAGAACATTTTAATAAAAATTATTATTTTTTCTTGAACATTAACTTACCAGACACTGAATAACTGCACAAATTAATAAGCGTAACGCAAATAAACCTATTTTTCTTGTTCTCCGAAAGTGAAATATTTCCTGTTGCGTGTACCAAACAAGTCAGTCCAAGACTAATGACGTGGCAATCGGCTGCTAAAATATTCGCTGCTGGTATTAGTGGAGAGAAATGGTGCGCCTACGCGTAAGGCGCATAAGGGAAATGAATGCAACACGATTATAGTAATCAGTCATTAGCAAATGTTGTAGTTTGTTATTAATAATTATGTATAACAAGATATTGTAAAAATTAAGTTACAAAATTTTTATTAAAATGATTTTTACATACCATTATATTGGCTGGGCTGCAAAAATATTCATTGTGGGCCACATGTGGCCTGTGGGTTGCGGGATTGACATGCTCGTACAGTAAAGGAAGAGAGAACCAGAGGACTCCCTGTCAGAAAGCACTTGCCCCGCCCTGGGAAGCCACACCTTTCAGTGTTGAGGGAAGAGACTTTGGCATAGTGGACACACTGTTTAGCATAGTGGATACACTGAGCTAAGCTGAGTAAATATATTAAATTACACTGATAATAAATAAATAGATTCTTTAAGGAAAAAGAAATACATTTCATAGGTGCCTGACCTGTGCTTGGCACACTTTACATAACTAGATCATACATATTTTAGCAGTATCCCTAAGGGCAGGCTTTCTTATGTCTACACTGTATTTACCCCTTTCTTTGAAACAAAATCCATGTGTAATAGTTTTAACAAATTATATATAGAAGTAAGTAATAAGAACCATGGAAAATAGGCGGACACATATGTGAGTTCTGCATACTAAGATAATTGGAGCCTGAACTTCCTGGCACCCAGGACAATAGGGAAATACGGAAAGTTATAGAGGCTCTTGTTATTAGAAAGAGAGAATATCCTGATACCTTATGGGGGTGGGGAGCAACAGAGACAAAGTGAGAGCACTAGAGAGAGAGAGAGAGAAGAGAGAGAGAGAGAGAGAGAGAGAGAGAGAACACTCTGCTACCAATTAATTTTTGGGAAAAATTTCTCAAAGAGACCTTAACCAACAGAGTGTGACAACACCCTGATGACACTGTTGTAAGTAATTTTCACACCAGCAGTTTTGTTTGATTATGATCTTTGATAAAGCTTGGGATAGTAAGTTAAAGGGATAGACGCAGCTCAGTAGTGGCAAACTAAGGTGTGTAGTCCAAGTGGTCTGTGTAGTCTAGAGGAGAGAATTTGGAATTCCTGGGGAGATGAGCTGATAGCATATAAGCTTAGATAATTATTCTTTTCATTTGCATCATCATAATAGCTGTCACTCAACAGATGTTTACCATGTGCCGGAACTAGGTGAGACGCTTCGTGCAATTATCTTATTTAATTCTCATAACAACCTGTGAGGCAGGCGTCGTGTTGAGCCTAATTTAACAGATGAAGAAGTTGAGGCTGGCTAATACGGCAGAAGCATGGGTGCCACTGCCATTGAGTTTATGGTCTGTAAGTGCTTTAAAAGCTGGCAAAGTGTGGGTACTTCAGGTGTGTGTGTTCCTGTGTGTGTAGACTGAAGTCCCATCCAGCCAGGGACATATTTATGGTCCCCTTGGATCACCAGTGGTCCTGTTTGGACCTTGAGAAAATCCATTATTCCATGTAGATGGACAAACCAATCACTGGCCACATTTCCCACCTTGTTGATCTCTCCCCCAAACCCCGTCACAAATCCAATGCCCAGGAGACGGCAGGGACGCCTAAGGAGTGAAGATGGACAGAAAAGATGTTGAATGCTGGCAACTGGCACTTTCCTTCAGTGCCAAGTGCCACATGGGAGAGTCAGGGTTTGTATGCAGGGGGGTGGCTGCCATTGAGGGGCAGTTTGCTCAGCATAGTCCAGTTGGCGTCTGCTGTCCCAGTAGCTCTTCTTGGAACATGAATTACACTGAGTGGCCAGATTATTATGATCTCTGAATGCATAATAATCTGGCCTCTCAGTGTATATCCTATAAAATAAAAGGCTAATAGGCAAATTGTCCCCTCAATTAGGAGTTCGACCAGTAGGCAGGCCGGCCAACTGCCCATGTCCCCTCCCCCTGGCCAGGCTGGACCCCACCCATGCACAAATTCATGCACCGGGCCTCTAATACACACACACACACACACACACACACACACACACACACACACACACACACACATTGAGTGACCAGATTATTATGTGTTCAGAGATCATAATATATCTGGCCACTCAGTGTATATGGTCAGCCTGCCACTGCCCAGCTTTCACTGAGCATTGCACATGAGAATCGGCCTAGTGTTGCCAGAGTCTTGATTTTGTAAATAGTGATGACTATTCAAATGTGGGAGATATATAAGCCAACATTGCAGTGGCAAAAAAAAATAATAGTCATTGTTGGCTGCCAATTTATAACATCTAATGTCCAGATACAGGATGTGAGAGAATTGCCAAGGAGGTAAGAGCAGTAGGTCTAGACTCTGAACGTTGCTAAGGCTGTATCCTGAATAGTAGGGCATAAGATTGGGGATGTTTTAGGACTTCACTATGATTGCTATTGTCTTATCCTGGAAAAACTTCCCTAGAACAGAGAATTTGGATCAGTCATGTACTCAATGGTAGGAGAACAAAAATGTATTTAGAATTTTCAACAGGTAAGTGAGATTTCTCTCTGTCTCTTATTTCTTGAGTTGCCTTTATGTTGAAATACCTTTTGGGGCAGTAGAAATGATTCATGCTCTGAGAAATAGGGTTTGTGCTTTTTGATAACTGTGTCCTAAATTTCTAAAGAGACTCATGTCTTAGACCACCCCTGCTCATCACATTTTATTCTTAAGGGCTTGCTTATTAACAGAAATATTTCATTTTTAACTCCCGAGTAATTAAAAATTCTTTACTTCTACAGTGTATAACCTGTTTACACATATTTAAATTACTGAATCAGATTGTATTGGGATATCCAACTGAATCTATGCCCTAACAGTATAATTTCTGTTGACTTGGAATATTATATTGTTAAAGTTCAAAATAAATCTTAAAACAAGTTATGTGAAGCTTCAGATATGAAAATATTAGAATCAAAAGCCTAAAAATTCTCAGGCTTTATGCATGATTTTTCTTTTTCTACAATAGAGACCGTGTACAATTTGAGAGAAGAGAACAGACAACTAAGGAAAGCACACCAAGACATACATACACAGCTTCAAGATGTCAAGGTAAAAACCTAACCATGCCTTTGACAGTTTAGTGTCTGCCTGATTTACTTGTGGAATGATTTAAAAGTCATTCCATGATTGACCTGCTCTACAAATCCACACTGTTTAATTAGGGCTTTGCATAAACTGCAGTGTGCCCAATACATTCACCACTATCGCATCGTAAGCTAAAATAAAAGATGGTCTGAAAATCCAAACATTTTCTTCAGTACTGAAATGATTCTTTTGCTAGATGGTTGCATTTTCATACGCTTTTTTTTTAATCAACAAAGGTTTATTAATATTGAAAGATTTGTTCCTTCGGTTTTGATTTCCTTGTAAATGATTATGATATTTGGGTAGCACATCCTAGATTTTGGAATACTGCCTTAATCATAGTCGTCTCTCTACAGCGATTTTGAAACTTAACAAATGCTGCGACAACAAACAAAGAAATAAACAAATAAGCAAGCAAGCAGTGTTTGGGTGGTCATACCACTGTCAGCCAAAAAAGAATTTGCCTTAGAATGTTAAAACTCAACATGTAAAATTCTTTTTTGTGTAGCAACAGCATAAGAATTTACTCACCGAGCATGAACATCTTGTAGTGACTTTGGAAGACCACAAGAGTGCACTAGCGGCTGCACAGGTTAGAAGAGTAGCAGCCTCTTTCGGTTCTTTTTTTCAAGTCTGCTTAACATTTCTGAATTCCTCGGTGCATGTAGTCTCCTAAAAGCCAATCTTCAGCGAGTTCCTTAGGGCCAAGCTATCCTAACCCTGAAGATCATGCATGCTTTCAAAATTCAATCAAGAGCATATTAAATAAACCTTTGGCTATTTTTTTTGCACTGATTGTGTAGCTCACATGACTGTTTCTATCTACCCTGCGTCAGCCCTTCCATGCAGCATTCTCGTTGTTTAAATCATAGAAGCTATCCTGTACATATGGTCTCTTGCCACTGACTGACCTGTGTCGACTCCTGCTTTAGAATTTATAGGATTTTTAGGATGTGAGCTACCTAAATGAATGATTGTCAGACTATTTCATTCCTCCCTTCCTTGCTGCCAGCATATCAGCCTACACACACTCCTTTTGGGACTAGGCTGATGTGTTGTTGGTGAAATGACAGAAATAAGAGATCTCATGTCAATAGAGAAGGAAAAAACAAGAGTTGTAAGTTGCATTTGTTCAGAGCCTAGAGCCGTCCCCGGCACACGGCAGGCCCTCACAGATGTTATTCAGTGAACAAACAGACAAACACTGGTGTTGGACAGCTTATTAAGGCAATGCCATACGGAGCGGTTCACTAGCAGCAGTGAAGAATGGGGTTGGCTGGCTCAGTCATTATGGCTTTTCAATCATTAGGTCTTCACTTTTCTTCTCCTGGAAGAATTAAGAGGAAAGGGCAAAGGAAAACCAACCCTCTCCCACCTAATAGGAGACCGTGTATTATCTTTTCTCTTTATAAAATGATTACAAGTGTAGTATGGTGTGTCCTGGAGCCTGCACTTTTAACCTGACCCTCCCAGGAGCCCTAACGCACATTAATGTTTGAGAACCACAGCATTAGCGCCATCAAAAATTACATATTTAGGAGGAAGAGAAAGAAGAAAGGCTAGAATGAAGGTTTGTGTATTCCTCCATATTTACCTTAAAATATTAAAAGTATCTCTACGTGGATGTCACTTGTTTTTTACTTTGACCTCCAAAGTTGGTTGGCGAGTGTTGTGGTAGATTTCTGGCCTAAGGGCCACTGTTAGCCGAATGGCACACCTTTGTACGAATTATAAAGACGCACTCCAGTGAGAGACTTAGGAGGCAGACTTCGTCACCTTATTTTATTTTATTGTATTTTTCCATCACCATTTGCCCCTCTGTGCCCCCGCCCCCTTTGTGTGAATTAGAGAGAGGCAGAAAGGCGCCTCCTCCCGGGGGTGGGAAGCACCGTGCAGATGCTTTGGCAACAGGAGCACCTGCGGGTTCTCGTCTCCAGCGCCCGCTCTGCTGTGCACCCCGAGCGAGGCGGCCCCGTCCAGGAGGCTTGTTCAGAAAAAGACGTCTGTGTTTGTGTGTCTGTAAGTGTGTGTTTGTACGCACAGCCTTTCTGTTTTAGGGTCACAGTGTTGGTGCATAGGATGAGCTAAGTATAAATAGTGTCTATTCGTTTTCTTAGTTAAGATGTGATTTTTTTTCTACCTTTTTAGCTCCTTATATTAAAAATAATTGCACATACATACACAAATATATCTAAAAGGTATACTCTTTTTTTCTACCTACATTAGTGCATTCATCACTTTATTTAAAAGAAAAGTACATTCAGAATTGAGAAATAAAAATCCAGCCTCCCTTCGTATTTGTGCTGTTTCTTTCCAAAAACCGCCGAGCACAATACACAGTACTGGAAATGTTTTGGAGAGTAAGGAACCCTATTTGAGCAAAAAGAGGGTAGCTTGAGTGATTTTATATATATATATTCAGTTACTTATCTTAAACTTACTCCTTTCCACTGAAAAATGTTACTTGGAAAATATATCTGCACCAGTATTTATAATTATGTGAATTTTTAATAGATTTTTAGATGCTATAAAACTGATTGCATAGGTGTCTTCTAATAATGATATTTATACTAGGAAGTTATTTATAAAAATTCTGACTTTGTTTAATGTAGCATGGGAAACTAACACCTATCTTTGACATTTTTTTCTCTGTTCCCTGTAACTCTGATTCTAATTTGCATGTGCTTTAAAAAGGTTAAGCATGTCCGAGTAAGAATAGCTGATGCATGGAAACAACCTTCATATTTTCTCCAGCTTGTATTTAGGTATACTACTTTTGGCGAGTCTTCCAGTGAACCCTAATGCCCATCCACGAGTGATATCTTTTTCCTCTCTTCCAATTGTGCAATTGCTATGCAGACTCAAGTTGCAGAATATAAACAGCTGAAGGACACTCTGAATAGGATTCCCAGCTTTCGAAGAGCAGAACCGGCAGAGCAGCCAAGTGTTACTCAGGCGGCACATTCCCCACAAGGCGACACCACAGCACGGGAGAATCCAGACCGGGAGCCGCAGGAGGTAAGGCTGGTAACCCGAGGTCAGGCCCTTGTCCCCTGTCAGGCTGCCACCAGGTGAACTGCGCTTCCTGCACAACAGTGGTTCCCAGATCGCAGTGTATGTCAGAGCCCCCAGCAGGGCTGTTAATACACAGGTGGCGGGGCCCAGCCCAGGGTTCAGATTCAGATAATTGAGAGTGAGGCCTGGGGATTTTCCTTTCTTCTTCTTCTCCTTCTCTTTCCTCCTCCTCCTCCTCCTCTTCTCCTCCTTCTTCTTTTTTTTTTTGTATTGATTTCAGAGAGGAAGGGAGAGGGAAAGATAGAAACATCACATCAATGATGAGAGAGAATCATTGATTGGCTGCCCCCTGCACGCCCCACACTGAGGATCTAGCCCGCATCCCGGGCACGTACCCTGACCAGAAATGAACCGTGACCTCCTGGCTCATAGCTGGATGCTCAACCACTGAGCCACGCTGAGGATTTGTGTTTCTGATTCAGCTGGGCTGGGAGCAGACTTTGAGAACGACTGCAATGCTTTCTGGGAAAGACACAGTGGCTCTGCCTTTCTTCATGTGGGTTTATTTGTTTGAAAGGAGCTGCCATGGCCTGAGATTTTAAGGTTTCTTGTTTTTGGAAATGACCATGGGTTTGAGTGCTAGCGTCAGGATTGACTTTTTTTGTCTTCTGGTTCTTCATGAAAACGAAGCCTTGCTTAAAACGATCTTCCAAGGAGGACCTCAAAAGTAGTGGCACCCTAATCGTTAAATCTTACACGTTGACTTTGCAGTCACAGGTGTGACAAGAAGGGACAGGGTGGTGATCTTTCCCCCGACCAAGCTGTTAACAGTGAGTGTTTGAGAAGGCTCGCCCGCGTTCCCATCGTAGAGGAGTAATTGAGTGATGGGTCTGCAGTCCCTGTGTCCTCCTGGACCCTTGTTCTCTGTCTGCGTCTCAGGTTACTACTAATTTATGAAAACACGACCAGATCCCTGGCTTGGGAATCGGTTTTATTCTCGACCCTAGTTTGGCTCGAAGTCTGTCAGATGAATTTTTTAACAACTCAGAGCTTCCGTGTTCCCACCTGTGGGTTGAAGATAGCTGTTTTCTGCCCAAACCTTTCTCACAGGGGTAGTGCGGAGATAGATGACTAAGTGTTTGAGAGCACGTAGTGTTCTTTAGAGAAATAAAACTGGGGCAGTAGTACATCACCCTTGTCAGATGTGTTGGTAAAATGTACGTCTCCAAATGTTGTCCTCAGATATCCAAGAAAGGACTTTTCTCCCAGGTTTGTTTAGTTATTTATGCAACCCAGTTTTCCACTTATATTCCTGCTACTTTATGAAGAAGCCTTCACATTTATTTCAATCATGGGAGAGCAATCTCACCAGAGAAGTTATTTTTTCTGGTGAAGAAAGAGGTGGGGAGAGGAGTGACAGATGCTCGTATTGATGTTACATCATCTCCGTTTTGCCCTCTGCTCTAAGTAATGAAGGTCATACAGAAATTTCTGAAACTTGCAGGGAAAACAGATTTAAATAAATTCCTTTTAGAAGAGGGGTGCTATTTAGACTTGTTGTTGTTAACTCAGAGTTTTCTGTATTAACAGTGCAAAATACAAAAGCCTTCCTCTGATTTACAAAGAAATACCACTTAATACATTAAAAAGGGCTATATTGTTTCTGGTGTAATGGGCACTGTTTTTAGCTAACATGGATGCCCATGAGTAAAGGCATTCTCTTTTTTTATTAGCTAATACCAAATAAACCCAACTCATCCTCTGCTTGATCTTATCCTTTCTTTTGAAATCCTTACTTAAGACAAAATTTACATGGAAGAGAAGTACGACAACGTTTCATTCCTTTAAGGTGTTTTTTTTTTTTAATATATATGTATATTTTATTGATTTTTTTACAGAGAGGAAGGGAGAGGGACAGAGAGTTAGAAATGTTGATGAGAGAGAAACATCTATCAGTTGCCTCCTGCACACCCCCACTGGGGTTGTGCCCGCAATCAAGGTACATGCCCTTGACCAGAATCGAACCTGGGACCCTTCAATCCGCAGGCCTACACTCTGTCCATTGAGCCAAGCCAGTCAGGGCTGAAGGTGTTTGGTTTTTTTTCCCTTTTTATTTTAAGGGAAAACGGAGGCTAGATTGCCGCTGAGATGCGGTCACTGACAGACTGTACTTTCAGGTTATCTGCTCTGTTCTTCCCCAGATGAAGTTTGCTTCTGCTCTCTCTATTTTATAAGTGAGCTTACGCAGTGAGAAGAGTTCACTGCAGCCATTCTTTTGAGTCAGGACTCTATACGTCTAGACTCCAGGACTGTGCCCATGCTGTAACCCCATAGACATAGTTTTAAAGGCAGGGTTGTGCTTGGCCTAGGTGTCTCGAAACAGTGATGCGTGGCAGAATCATGGAGCCGTGGCTGGAAGAACAGAGGAAACAAAACATGATCCTCCCACTCAGAAGGAGGCCGAACTTCAGGCAGCAGAGCTCAACCAGCCACAGGCGGAAGCCAGAGAGCCCGAGGGGCACCAGGTGGAAGAGGAACAGAGAAAGGCCCTGGAGGAGGAGGCGATGGAGCAGGTGGGGCAGGCGGAACGTCTGGAGGAGGAACACGACCCATCGCCAGAGGAGCAGGACCGGGAGTGGAAGGAACAGCGGGAACAGAGAGAGGATGGCAGGGAAGGGCACGCACATGCTGAGGTAGGAGCTGAGGTAGGAGCGCCTCCACTGCAGGTGGGCTCCCATTCGGTTTCCCTGCCTGGGATGGGGGCGTGGCTTTGATTTTAAAGAAAAAAGCTTCCATATATGGCAGTCTCTAAAATAAAAATGTGACTTTACCCAGTGTTATATGCACATACTTAACTTTTCCTTTGTAATGTTAAAGCAGAGCTACTTACATACCTAAGAAAACTCTTTGGAGAAAAGAGAGAGCGGCTGGTCTGTGTCTGTGCTGTGTGTCCACAGTACAGGAGGCATGTGCTCATGTCCCTTTGACAGAGCCTCAGAGATGAGCACCTGCCTGGGCACCTTCCCAGTATGTGCTCAGGTCCTGTGGTCATCTTGATTTTCTGTGATCAAAGGTCTCTTCTCCCTGCTCACCTACTCCCGGGTGTATGCTGGCTTTAGCCCATTCACCTTAAGTTATCAAAACGCTGATCACTTAAGGATACTCCACTAGGTGAGCATCTTTAACCTCAGCTCAGACTCCCACTCCCCTCTCCCATAAGTGAGATTTAGACACATCATTCATTATTTGTATAAATAGTACTTTAAACGAACTTTAAAGCAACACTGGATGCAGCTAGGTACGGTACCTTTCTTCCGCTGTTTGAGCTGATCCTCAGCAATAGGCTACCTGGCCTTAGCTAGACACCAACCACCTTTGATTTCTAACTGAAGCGGGCTTGGCCTTGAACTTTCCAAGACTTCAGGCTGCTGGAGACGTTGGGCTGAGTAGGCGTGCCAGCCTCTGTGGCTGGGCTCTGGTGATGCTGCCAACTTAGCCACAAGAACGCTCCCAGTTTGGTGTCCTTTGTGGCTTGCTTGCAAAGCAGTTCCCCTCTGTGTATGGTATCCTTGGGGATGGAGGAGAGAGGTGGAGCCTTCAGTGGGAGTAGAGTTTAAGGATCCCTGCCTGCCTTGTTGCTTTGATCAGAAGGTACTGTCTTCTCACCCATTCTTTGTTTCTTGGAATAAAATTGGTTCTCTGCTCTTGCATCCCAATCTGAAATTTCACTCTTTGGCTGCTGCTTAGCCTGTGATTGGTATAGACATTGCTAGAGTTAATTAGCATCCCTAGGTCTTTAGCCTCAAGCTCACAAATTGCCCCAATTAGTGTGAGGTCGCCAAGTTTCCGCGTATAGCAGAGCCTTTGAACATAAGTTTAATTAAGGTTCAACACTGGTTTCTCCTGGTTGTCCTCTCCCATTTGAGAGGGAGCACGCTGAAAACTGGCCTTAATGTCAGTAAATCGGGCGGAGCAGTGGCTAAGAAGCCAAGGGTGACTCACAGGGAGTTGGGAAATAGGAGTTCTGGCGCTGAGAGTGACCTTGGATGTCATGTGTAGTCACTGTTCACCTGACAGAGCGGTATTAAGGCACCAACCTGCCTCCTGAGTTTGTCATGAGAAACAAATGAAGGGAGAATTCAGAGGACCTGACGGCTTTTGCTCAACTCCAACTCGTTTTCCCCAGGTGCATCCTTCAGCAGAGCCCGTTACCAAATTCCGATCTCCGTATGAGGAGCAGCTGGAACAGCAGAGGCTGGCGGTGAGGCGCGCAGAGGAGGCCCAGAGGCTGAGACAGCACCAGGAGGCCCTGCACCAGCAGAGGCTGCAGGGACATTTGCTGAGGCAGCAACAGCAGCAGCAGCAGCTTCTGGCCCAAGAGATGGCCCGGCAGAGGCAGGCCCGGCACGAGGAGGGGCGGCCGCAGCGCCCCGAGCAGCTACGGTAGCTTCCGATGGGTGTGGATAAGCCCTCCTCTGGTTTTCAGAAGCAGATTGAAAACAGCTTCGTGCATTTGTTATCCGTGCACTTGAGGGGCTCCTATTGCTCCTGTAGCTGAGGCAGAATTAAATTCCAAATATTTAATTTTAAAAGTAACTAACATTTTGTTTTCTGCTTAAAGATGACAGTTTAGGTCTCAGAATAATCTGGCAGGTTTTGTGCCAGATTTATTTTATCATTTGAAAGGTAGTTTAGCTTTTTTAAGGTATCCTCTGAAAGTATATCTGGCATCTTTATTAAACCTAATTGCATAAGCTTTTTAAAGAAATTTGTATGGCTTCTTTAAAAAGTTGAAAAATTAGTTTATTACTGTGCTTAAAGATAAATGACTTAAGTCAAACTGTGCTACTTAATTTGTGTTGCTGAGTTCATAATGTTTGTGCCCTTGCAGGCAGCAAGCTCATTATGATGCTATGGATAATGATATTGTTCAGGGAGCAGAGGACCAGGGCATCCAAGAAGAAGAAGGAGGTGGTAAGACTTCTTAGATGATGAATGTTTTAATAAAAGCGCTTGGTAATACATATCAACTCAGAGTTCTGTGCATCTCTGAGTACATGCAAAGGAGACTTGTGTTCCGTGTATCTTTTTTTTAATCCTTCCTGTATTTTTCGTAATCCTTCCTGAGTTTTTCTTAATCCTTCCAAACAGTGCACATTAGTAGCCAAAATTGCCCAAGATACCGCTTCCTCTGCAACATTTTAGAGTGGGAAATAAATAGTACTTTGAGCTTTTGTACACTAAATAGTTATTTCTGACACATTATCATAAGACCATTATGCTCTGAGAAACGTCTTCATTTTCTCCTTACCTTGGAGGCTTTTGGATCATGGCCTGAAAAGTTTTCAAAAATTAAGTCAATAGTAGCTTTCCTTTATAGTGTGCCCCTAGTATGTAATTTATCCAATATTGCTCTCCCTGACAATAGAACTGGAAAGTAACTCTCTCTCTGACAACACTAACACTTAGATATGTATTCTTTCTAAAGTCTAAAGGAAGGTGATTACCCAAACTCCCTCTATAGCCTGTTCTCATAGTTTATAGCCCTTATAGTCAGGAAATTGTTTTCCTTATGTCAGCACTTTAAGCTTTTTTTTTGTTCTATTATCAGTAAGACTAGAGAATGGTTTGTTCACTTGTTTATTTAATGAGTCCTTGGGTGCACTTGACACCTGATGGTAAATTATCCTGCATCTTTATTTCCTATATAGGTCAAATACTCTTTGTATTCTTAACCTTTCCTCTCATAGCTTACTTAAAAAGTTACTTGTGCCCTAGCTGGTTTGGCTCAGTGGACAGAGCGTCAGCCTGCAGACTGAAGGGTCCTGGGTTCAGTTCTAGTCAAGGGCACATGCGTGGGTTGCAGGCTCAATCCCTAGTAGGGGGCGTGCAGGAGGCAGCCGGTCAGTGATTCTCTCTCATCATTGATGTTTCTGTCTCTCTTTCTCTCCCTTCCTCTCTGAAATCAATTTAAAAAAATCCTATCTAATAAAGATGGAATATGCTAATTGACTTTCACACCCTCAAAGATGGCGGCACCCACAGCCAATAAGGAGAGAATATACAAATTGACTGCCATGCCCTCAAAGATGATGGCACCCACAGCCACAATATGGCAGCGCCCAGTCCCCTCAGCCCCGCCTGGGCAGCAGGCACATGGCAAGGCCGGGCCCACCCTCAGGCGTGTCTGCCTCTGGAGTCCCCCCAGTCCCCTCAGCCCCCCAGCTGCTCAGGATCGGCCCAAGGCACAGGCAAGCCTCGGATGGCGGCTGTCCAGCTTCCCAGGGCCACCCAAGGCTCAGGTAACAAGGGCCGGCTGAGGCTAGCGCTGCCGGCAGTGGCAACAGCAGAGGTGTGATGGGGGCATCACCTTCCTCTGATCTCCGGGTTGCCTCCCGCCCCTGAGGACTCCAGGACTGTGAGAGGGGGCAGGCCGGGCTGAGAGACCGACCCCCCTCCAGTGCATGAATTTTCATGCACTGGGCCTCTAGTAAATAAATAGAAAACTTATTTGTTCTCTTTGTGCTCTAATCTAAATTCTCTTTATCAAAACATTTTCTTCCAAAGCAGCAAGTAAATGTCTGTGAGGATAATGTGGATGTATCTGTGTTATGGTGTGGTGTCAGAAAGCACAGGATGGGAAGTGTTTGTTTTTTCGTTCCACACATGGGTTGTGTTTTCCTTTACTTCCTGAAACAGTGTCAATTTCTACTTTTGGTACCTTGACATTTCCCCTGATATTAACCAAAAATTAGTTGGTAATTTTAGCAATGTCCAGTTGACTGGGCTTTCTTTGAGAGAGTTTTGATTATTGATTTGTTTTGCAAAATGGAATGGGAATGGGGGTGAGAAATTGCAGTTTCTGTTATAAATATTTGTTTCAGAGACTTAGAATGGTGCCACTCACCCACCTGATCTGCTTAGACACACAGTCTGGGAAAAAGACATGGCGTTATTCGGAAAAGCTGGGAAGTACGTCTTACTTTGTGTGTTTTTTTTAAATATATATTTTTTTTATTTCAGAGAGGAAGGGAGAGAGAGAAGAGATAGAAACATCAGTGATGAGAGAGAATCATTGCTCGGCTGCCTCCTGCACGCCCCACACGGGATCGAACCCATAACCTGGGCATGTGCCCTGACCGGAAATCGAACCATCATAGGTTCATAGGTCGATGCTCATCCACTGAGCCAAGCCAGTGAGAAGTACCCCTTACTTTGAATTAAACTCACAGGAGGAAGAGATTGGGTGAAATGGTCTCTGGAAAAGCCTCCTGGTGGCTTTTGTTTAGTGAAAGGAAAGCATCCTGTCTGATTCGTCTTGGCTCATGTCAGTTCCTTTGATTTGCCAGCCTATGAGAGAGACAACCAGCACCAAGATGAGGCAGAGGAGGACCCAGGGAACGGCCACGCGCCCCGAGGACAGGGCCTCCAGGAAGCGGACCCAGACTCTGAGGCAGACGTAAGTGTCCTCTCTTCTGGGCGTGACTCTTGGAAACTCCCAGGCAGAAAGGGAGCTGGCAGGTTTGCCGCACGCCCAGCCTCTGGCTCCAGATACACCTGTTATTCCATCAGCACAGGAGGAGGGCAGCTTGCATCATACGATAGAGCAAAGTTGTTAACTGTACACCATGGAGGGGCTGTGTGTGATGAAAATGGGTTAAAGTTTGCTCTGGGAAAACACCAAAGGATTCTTTCCCTGATGAATAAATGAAAATTTAAAAATATATAAAATAAAAAGCAAAATTGAAAGGCATTGAAAGATGTGGTAATCTGGAAAGATAGGGGGAAAAGTCAAGTGTGGGAGCTGGAGAGGGAACCAGAGAAAGGAAATGAGCTATCATTGAGCTTGGGGAGCATCTGCTAGGGTGATATGTATGTCAGTGACCATTTTCATAAATACATGGATAAGCAGGTGTGATTCGAGAAGTGAAAAACGTTGCGCAAGTACCGTGGTGCTATACTGCGTTTACCAAGAGAGGACCAAGACTGCAGTTCAGCTGGGTTGTTGTCTGGGGCCTTGGCCTTGCCTGTGAGTACAGAGAACAAATGCTGGAGGGGCGTGTTCTTGTGCTTATGTGTCAGTGCTTTTGGCAACTTACTGTAGCTCTCCTGTCCTCTTTTGCTAGGAAACCAACCACCGTGTTTATAAAATTTAGTCTGTGCTGTCCCATGGGCCCTGTTTATATTGACCCCGTAGGTTGAAAAAAGGCTCCCCATGCCTCCTTGATTATCGTCGAGAGCGTCCTCCCCCTGATGGCTGCCTAAAGCCACCGTGGTGGAAATGGCTTTCACACTCGACTTGCACGGAGAGATGGCAAAACACATTTGCCTGCCAGCCCTGGAATTAGCATTTTGAAAGAATGCCCCAGGAAACCCTAGCCCTGAAGTATTTTCAGGAAAGAGCAGGAGCTGGAGAGAGCAGAGAGTCTGAGAGAGCGGGAGAGTCTGAGAGAGCTGGAATGTGAACGAGCAAGGGAGTGAGTGTGCAAAAGCCGAGAGTGTGCCTGAGAGGGATGAGGGGGAAGGGAGGGGCGGAGTATCCAGTCAGTGGCATCCGGAGGATGTTGAGTGCTTTGGTGACTTACAGTCTTTTGCTCTGTTGTCATCAGTTTGTTTGATCTGGGGAACACACAGGAAACATTCGCCTCTCTTCTCCACCGTGCCTTCTTTGAATTAGAAATTGTTAGCCTGATTGTCCCTCTTTTTGTCTTACCTATTTCATTTATTTTTTTTCTTTAATGATTTTCTTACAATTGCATTTGACACACAATATTATATTAGTTTCAGGTGTACAACATAGTGATTAGACATTTACATAACGTATGAAGTGATCACCCTGATAAATCCAGTACCCATCTGACACGATACATAGTTATTACAATATTAGTGACTATCTTCCCCATGCTGTACTTTACATCCCCACTACTCTTCTGTAACTATCAATTTGTACTTCTTAATTCCTTCGCCTTTTTCCATCTTTAGGGAGGTGTAATTGATCATCTAGTTATTTTATTAGGATCCTAGAGGCCCAATGCACGAAATTCGTGCAAGAGTAGGCCTTCCTTCCCCCGGCTGCTGGCACCTGCTTCCCTCTGGCACCTGGGACCCAGTCTTCCCTCTCAGCCTGGCTTCATCCGGAAGGTCATCTGGAAGGACGTCTTGGTCTAATTAGCACATTACGATTTTATTATTATGGATAACAACCAGGCCTGCTCAACCTTACTCATTACTTGAGCAGAGTTGGAGCTAGTGTGTATTTTTTATTAACTTTTGCAAAAGGTTTGCTATTTTTTTCTGAAGAGAATGTGTGACATTTTTTTCTGTTTCCACATGAATTATTGATCATGCACAAAAAGAAACCCATATGACAAGAGATGGTGGAGTACCTGGGGTGTAGTGTGCAGGCGGTGATCTCTCGGTCTCTCTCTTCCCAAGACGAGTGTCATTTGCACTTGAATGAAGTGCATAGCTGGGATATACCGATGACAGTGCAGCGGAGACTGCAGTGAGCTCTCCAGCATGCCCAGGGCTCTGAAGTGGATTGAAGTCGAGTCTGTCTGGAGAACGCCACTAGAGAGGAAATCCTCCTGTGAGGCACCTCCGTCTCCAGAGCATTTGCTGCTTCAGTCAAGTGTCCAATTGATGACACTGGAGTGATGGGGAAGCCGCGCACGCACCGCCTTTCTGCCCAGCTCAGGCTCTAAAATCGGAACCTTTATGAGGCCGTGTATTATTTTGAAAGGCGCTTTGGGAACTTAAGTGGAAAACCGAGATAATGTTAAAGTTGGTAATATGAAGGCAGTTTGTTGAACACAGGAACTGAGAACTACTTGGGAGGCAGGGTGGGTTGGGGGAGATAGTTTTCAAAACATGTTGCCAAGGATGGCTTAGCTCGGTTCTCATTGTCCTGTCTCTGGCCAGTGCAACGTCTCTCAGGATCCTGACAGTGTTCGTTGTAAAGAAATGTCATCTGTACTGGAAACTGATCATTGACTTTTTAAAAAAATATATATATATATGTATATTTTAAAAAATCTTTATTGTTGAAAGTATGACAGATATCCCCTTTTTTTCCTCATTGACCTCTTCCAGCCTGCCCCTACCCCCCACCCCAGGCCTTTACCACACGATTGTCTGTGTCCATGGGTTATGCATATATGCACACACATTCATTGGTTGATCCCTTTGATCATAATAGAGGTGATCATTTACTTTTGAATTAGCCCTCTTCCTGCCTTCTTTGTAGCCTCTTCTTGGGTCCTTTCCGGTGTGGGCTTTCTTTCTCTTCAGCTGCTTTCTCACCCACTTACCTGGACAAAGTTGCTTTGAAGGAAAGCTTGTCTGTATCAAAATCAGCACACCAGTGAATGAAATCACCATTTGCCCATCTAAACCTTCCCTGTTAATTATTTCTCCTACTTGGTCTTTTGGTTTTTATTGACTGTTTTTCTGGTGTCTATTTTGTGATGCTCCCATTACTTGTGATAGTAAAGTGTTGAGGACCCATTTGGAATCCCTTAGAGAAGAGAAGTGCCAATCATATTTCATTCTGATTCCTCAGCCTCTGACAGACAACGCGGGAGTTGTATCTTCTGACGGTGGGGTGTGTACTTGTGTGTCTTGGCACGGTTAGATCTGAGCAACCCTCTGAAGGACCATTTCATTTTCTGCCCGCGTGTGGCCTTTCAAATGAAATTAAACTTGATCCCGGGTTTTGAAGTGGAGGTTGCTTTTCATTAAAATTTTACAGAGGGCAGCTGTGGAGGACATCAACCCCGCGGATGACCCTAACAATCAAGGCGAAGACGAATTTGAGGAGGCCGAGCAAGCGAGAGAAGAAAATCTGCCAGATGAAAATGAAGAGCAAAAGCAAAGGCATCAAAAGCAAGGGAACGCGGAAATGGAGGAGCATTTGGTGGTAAGCAGAGGCCGTTCTGGGGGGGGGGTGGCTCCTGGGTATTTGAATAAATGGCTCGTTTATGCAACAGATGAGTCATGACCTATGTTGACAGAAGGTTCGTCTCTTTGGCTGGTTTTCAGGCCGCTGTATGAAATGATGTGTCTGCACTCAGAGAGAGGGGGTGACGGATGGCCTGGGCTTTGTGTTGGGAACGATTACTCATTATTTCCTGGCCACTGATGCAGGGAAAGCCCGCTGTTCATGGCAGCGTGCTTGTTCTTTGTCCCAGAGTATCGTAAAGCACATCCCTGACTTTCAGTGACCCGAGCCTCCCCTTTGTGTCACAGATGGCGGGAAATCCAGATCAGCAGGAGGATAATGTGGACGAGCAGTACCAGGAGGAGGGCGAGGAGGAGGTAGGAAGGCGGAATGCAGGGGACTGACTGCACTCACCCTCACCAAACCTCAGCAGCATTGGTTTTGATACGCCTTTTTCCAGAAATGTTTATGGAAAGACTTGGGCAGGATAAGAAAGGGGGTTTCAAGAGGAAATGGCCCATGGCAGTGGACACACTGGTTAGAAGGTAACGATAGCAGGAGAATAGAATCCCTTCTACCTGGTTCTCAAGAAGACATCTGGCCTTCCAGGAACAGTGGACTTGGGTATAGTTGGTCTCTGTAAGGTTATTTCCTGCTGTATCTGTCCCTCATGAAAGAGAAGAGCAGTGTTCCGCACACTGAGGAGGGAGTCTGCACGAACCCCGCAGCTTTCTCTATAGACATTGCATACTGCCTGCTACCTGGGTGCCCCATAGGGTCTGTCGGAATAGGCTTCACACCCTGCAGGTATTTACAATAAATGTATGGGCTCGGGCTCTCCTTTTAGCTTTTTCCCTCCCAAGAATTCGGTATCTTAATTACATTTTACAGTAAAGAAAAGGAAAATTATGTAAGGAACTCAGTTGAGTAAAATGCATTTGGGTAGAAATTCTTCACCATTCATTTCAGTTTGCTTTTTTATTGTAAATTTCTGGCATATTCTTGTCAGGTTTAGAGCATCGTGGGGCCACATTTGTGTAAGTGACTGCTGAGTGCTGCTGGTTGTAACCGCTTTGTCCCAGCACTTCACTGTCTGGACACCTGACGCTCTGTACTTGGGAACATGGTAGGGAGGAGGCCAAAGCCCCATGTTCAGTCTCTCCCTGGACCAGTGAAGGTGTCTCTCAGCCAGGTGCCTAGCTACTGTGTGGCTTTGGCCGAAAGGAGATGAGAGGATGGACAAGTGGCAGCCTGAACAACCCATTCCCCCAACCCCACCCATGGACGTGCTGAGAACACCTGTGCTGCTGCCCTCACTGCACAGTTACCCTGAAACCCTGCTCAGAACATCTGTCCTGCTGCTCTCAGTGCACAGTTACCCCCGAGACCCTGCTCAGAACATCTGTCCTGCTGCCCTCAGTGCACAGTTACCCCTGAGACCCTGCTCAGAACATCTGTCCTGCTGCCCTCAGTGCACAGTTACCCCTGAGACCCTGCTCAGAACATCTGTCCTGCTGTTCTCAGTGCACAGTTACCCCCGAGACCCTGCTCAGAACATCTGTCCTGCTGTTCTCAGTGCACAGTTATTAGCCCTGAGACCCTGCTCAGAACATCTGTCCTGCTGCCCTCAGTGCACAGTTACCCCTGAGACCCTGCTCAGAACATCCTCAGTGCACAGTTATTACCCCTGAGACCCTGCTCAGAACATCTGTCCTGCTGCCCTCAGTGCACAGTTATTACCCCCGAGACCCTGCTCAGAACATCTGTCCTGCTGCCCTCAGTGCACAGTTATTACCCCTGAGACCCTGCTCAGAACATCTGTCCTGCTGCCCTCAGTGCACAGTTATTACCCCTGAGACCCTGCTCAGAACATCTGTCCTGCTGCCCTCAGTGCACAGTTACCCCTGAGACCCTGCTCAGAACATCTGTCCTGCTGTTCTCAGTGCACAGTTACCCCTGAGACCCTGCTCAGAACATCTGTCCTGCTGCCCTCAGTGCACAGTTATTACCCCTGAGACCCTGCTCAGAACATCTGTCCTGCTGCCCTCAGTGCACAGTTACCCCCGAGACCCTGCTCAGATCATCTGTCCTGCTGCCCTCAGTGCACAGTTATCCCTGAGACCCTGCTCAGAACATCTGTCCTGCTGTTCTCAGTGCACAGTTATCCCTGAGACCCTGCTCAGAACATCTGTCCTGCTGCCCTCAGTGCACAGTTACCCCTGAGACCCTGCTCAGAACATCTGTCCTGCTGCCCTCAGTGCACAGTTACCCCTGAGACCCTGCTCAGAACACCTGTCCTGCTGCCCTCAGTGCTCAGTTACCCCTGAGACCCTGCTCAGAACATCTGTCCTGCTGCCCTCAGTGCACAGTTACCCCCGAGACCCTGCTCAGAACATCTGTCCTGCTGCCCTCAGTGCACAGTTATTACCCCCGAAACCCTGCTCAGAACACCTGTGCTGCTGCCCTCACATACACAGTTCCCTTGACTAAGTCTACTTTGTCATGTTTGTTCCATTTGTCAGCTTTTAGAGCTAATGCTGAAATTTGGGCTTATGCCAAGAAAACAAAAGGATGTCGCTCTTTATAGCTGTTGGCAACATACATCTCTAGTCACATGCACTCGAACTGGCTTGATCTTTTCATTTTCTCTTTTCTCACCCTGCTGTTCCTCCTGATGTGTCTTATCAGAAAAGAGCATTAAAGAAACTCGCAGCCTTGAATATTAAGGCATTTGGCAAGATAGATACTATCTGGACTTCTCTTGTAACAGGATGTCTAGACTAATATTACTTTATTTCATTATGGCATATTCCTGGAATCTTTGAGGGATTAAAAGAGAAGCAATTCACCTTGGCTTTTTAAAAAAAATTCAGAGGGTAAACATAAAATTTTAATCAGTATTTGGTGATGATTTTTTGCTTCTATATTATGTCAGTTAAGGTGGAGAGAGAATCCTGTGATCCAAGAAGGATCAAGGTTAGAAAGAGAAGACTGACAGACACAAGGAGGCGGGGGAGGGGGGAGGAGGGGGACCAGGCAGAGGTCAGTGCCTCACCCTCGGCAGCCCCTCCCTCAGGCCCAGACTCTTTCTTCTGGGTGCAGAGCTGCCAGCGCCCTTTTCCTCTCTGCACCGAGCCAGGCCCTGCTTCTCATTGGCCAGTTCCTTGCCCAGGTCTCCTGTGTTTGGCATCTGCATCCCCACTTTCTAACCCGCTGTTGCCTAGGCTCCAGGTTGCCACACCCTCTCCTTTAGGATGTTGCCTCGTGAACTCTGAGGAAGCCCAGTGTGCCTTTCTTCTTCCCTGGGTAACTTTCCTCCCTGCCCTTGAGCGTCCCTTGTCCAGGCTGTGTTGTCTTTTCCTCGTGGTTCCTGAGCTGATGATTATTGGATCTATCACCTCCTCCAGTTGGTCACTGTTCTTCCCTTGAGGGGGGGCAGAGAACAGTGGTTCCCCAATACCAGTCAAGGACGAGTAACAGTCAGAGACAAAGATCTCAGCAGGCAGGAGCAAAGTGAGAAAAATAAAGAGGACTGCAGAATGGGAGAATGCATGTTGTGTTGCTTATAAGTGACTGTGTATGTGACACTGTTTGTGGGGCACAAGGGAAACCATAGGACACTGGGTAGTGTACTTTGCTGTTGTCACCATCTAGCCTCAGGGTCTCCTAGCTGCCCCACCGACCCCTGGGATGTGCGGCTCACTGCTCTCGTGGGATTCCTCCTTCCGGAGGAAGTGCATCTTGCTAGGGCAATACCTGTTCAGAGGTGCAGTCTATGTCAGATTTGTGCCTTGACCTCTGAGAGTAGAGAACCCCAAACCAGTGTGATTTTAGGAAATTTGCACCGTTCCCGCCTTCTTTTGTCTGAATGCAGCCGTGTCAGTCACCCTTCAAAGACAGAAAAATGATGGTTATTGACAGAATTCATTGTTTATTGTTTAGGATTAAGTGGAAGACATTTACATGGTGATCCCATCCTCTTGTTGCTTACTTCCCAGATTTTTTTAAATCTATTTATGAGAAACGACAAATTATGACATTACCCAAAAACATACTCTGGGTGCTTTAAAATTAAGTGCTCAAAAAAATAAAGTAGGTTGAATGACTGCTTGACACTCTGAGTGCTCAGTTTCCCCAATGTAACTGGGAATGGATTGATCTGAACACTCACAAGAGTGTAAGCACAAGGTTATGTGGCGCCGTCAATGGTGGGCTGTGAGCCACCACATCAAGAAGCTGCCCATCCGGCAGAAAGGCTTCTGTTGAGTATACTCAGCAAGCAGTGGTGCCCATCACTGTGGCTGACATTGCTGAAGGCCTTTCCTCGGTCACATTCCATCCACCTGTTTGGATCCTAGCATTCTCAACTACTTACAGTTCAGCCTTCTGATTCCTTGCTCATCCCATTACATCTTTGATGTGTCAAAGAAAGGTGTTAATACATCCAGGGATAGGGTCAGCGTAGCTAACCAAAACCCACTTCAGACTCTGTAGACTTGCTTTTTAAAAATGTTTAATGTTTTAAAAAGTTTTTTTAAAATTGATTTTTAGAAAGGGAGAGAGAGAGAAACATCGATCAGCTGACTCCCACACGCCTCCTACCAGGGATCAAGGCCTCCACCCAAGAATGGAACCAGCCACCTTTTGGTTCACAGAACAACACCCAACCAACTGAGCCCCACTGGCCAGGGCACTCGACCTGTTTGTTTTGGCTATTGATTAAATTTTGCCACATCACATAGGGATCATTTCTAAAAGGCTTAAAACACCAGAGTTCAGTGAACAAAAATGAGGAATGAGGAGCAGCGTTGGGAAATCTCTAACAAAACGTTTGCATCAGCTTTAACAGGATGCTAAAGAGGGCCTAATGTGGAAGACATAATTGGTGTGTCTACATGTAAAAAAGTACTAACATTTGGCTTCTGAACTAGATTCATTGATTTAGACTAATGGTTATTAGTCTAAGCATATTTTAAAATTAGAAACTCTATATCATTTTTTTTTTCTTTTTCAGTAATGCCTCTAAGATGAATTTGAATTAATTATGCCCCAAACATGAAGAATATATTACTAGGATAATAGGGTATATCTATAAATCTGAAAAATTAGAACATTTTCATTTGTGGGCTCCCTAAATTAAAGACTAATTTCATTCCGTACTTCCCTCCTCATATTATATTGACATCTGGTAAACAGCCTACATTTCTACAACATCTCAAGAGAAGAGAAGAAAGACTCATAAAAAGGGTGTTTATCATTCTAGCCGGAGACATTCTAGCCAGTATTCATGTCACTCGAACGAGTGGCTCTTAGTCTTTGCTGTGGCTAAGAATCACCTTGGAGAGTGTGTGAAAAATACAAATACTTGGTTAGACCTTACTCTTGGAGATTTTGATCTTATCTATGGTACACCCTAGAAGGCAGAGTTGTACACGAGCCCCCGGCTGCTGCTGATTCAGCGGCACACTATTTAGAGCCACAGTCCTAGGACAGATGGTAGCAGGTAGACTGTGGGAAGTCTGAAACTCCTGTGCAAAATGATGTGTATCTATACCCATTTGCTAACAACTTTCTTACCAAAGTCTTAAAAGGATCCATGACTTCCCTTCCCCCCCCCCCCCCCCCACACACAAAAATGACAAAGATTTTATCCAACCTTTTCATTTTACAGATAAGAAATTTGAGTTGCAGAGAGGGTAGCTAAAATATTGAAGGTCACACAGTTTGTTATTGTTAGAACCATGATTAGAACACACTGAGGTCTGCTTTTAAGGCTGCCATAATTAAGTATATACAGCATGCAATTACGCAGGTAACTAAAATTGATATGGTCAAGTTCTTCTTTATAGAAGTCAGTGAATACAGAATGAATGATAGAATTATAAAGTCACCATTTCTGTAAGCCCTAATTAAAACAATTGATTTAAGACTAATCATCAATGGTTGATATCACTAGATGAATGGAAGTCCTGGAATTTTACCATGAAGGGATCAGGCTGTCACCATCGGGCTCACTGAACAATCTTAGCCGCACTGAAAGTGGGACAGACATTATGTACCTCCCGATGTGATGCAAATAGGAATTCTACAGCATCCCTTTGAAAAACCCTTGCTTTGCAAATTGAGTCTGAATTCATCCAAGCCTTAAGCTAACTTGCTTTTATAAGAAATGTCAGGGCTAAAGGAATGAGTTAAGTATTGCCTTAAAAAAGCAAGTAAGTCCAGAAAATGGGTCTTTCTATAGAACAACGAATCAGTAACATTGATTCATTGAGGAAAAAAGAGAGGAACAGCATCTAAGTGACCTGAGGCCTTTGTTTGGATGATGACTAGAACAAACCAACTGTTAATAGACATTTGTAAGACAATCAGGAAGATGTAAGTAATGACTAGACACTAGATGATACCATACACTCATTTATGGGGGGGAAGGGTTGTTTATCAGGTGAGGATATTTTTCCATTGATTTTTAGAGAAAGTGGAAGGGAGGGGGAGAGATACAGAGAAAGATCGATGTAAGAGAGACACATCTTGACCGTAATCAAACCCGGGACTCTTCAGTCCACAAGCCGACACTATCCACTGAGCCAAACGGGCTAGCAGGTGTTTTAAAGGCATTATGGTTATATAAGAAAAGTCCATTGTTTTTAGAGATATATATATACTGAGATGTGTAGGGGTGAAATTATATGATGTCTAAAAACGTTGAAGAATAATTCATCACAAAATAAAGAAAAGCAATAGGTGATGCAGGTGTGGCAACGTTGAGATGATTTTTGAAACTTGCTGATGACTATTAAGAGTTCATGAAACTTTCTTTGCGTGTGCTTGAAAATTTTTATAATAAAAACAAATGGCCTCGTTGTTTATACAGCCAGGAGAGTTTCGGAAACAAGGTTTTTGTCCAGGTTTGTCTGACTCCACAGTCTGTGTTAGGGGTTGGCAAACTACTGGCCTCAGCCTGTTTTGTAAATGAGGTCTTAGGGGAACACAGCCATGATTTTTTATTTGCTTATTGTCAGAGGCTGCCTCTGCACTCCAGTGGTGGAGCTGGGTAGTTGCTACACGGTATGGCCGAGAAAGCTGAATATTTACTATCTGGACCTTTACAGAAAAAGTGTGCCCACCCTGATTTACATATTCTTTCCACCATAGTGTAGTTTCCTCCCAGTCCCAACTAAGCCATGTTATTTTTCACTAGTATATTTTCATTATTATGGCTATAGAAGACATATATCTAATCACTGAAATTGACCAGGACATTTTAGCAATTTAACGATGTTTCAATTAGTGAGACCTTAATGTAATCTGAAATAAGTGCTTCATCGTTTTCATCCCATTGTCCTGGGGAATGTTGTTAATGAGGTTCTGTGACTAAGGGCAGAACAATGTCAGGGACCACAGCTAGAGCCTGCTGGTGCAACGTGTATCTAGCTCACCCCACCAAGACATGTGACTGTAAAAGATGTTCTATGCCTCTGTCCCCATAATGAATTTATTTTGTGCCAGTGTGAATCCAGATGGTGTTAGGCTGGTAAGAAAGGTCCATGAAGGCTGAACTCTGTCTAGGGCATCCTTGAAGGGTCATCTTTGTAGGCTCCTAACAGACCAGGTTCACTCCAAAGCTTGCCTGGTAGGGTGGGCTTTATTCCTGTTGCACCTGGGCTAAGCACCTTGGGACAGCCCTTATCTTCTTGCTCCTTAATTAGAACACCTGCCTACTTCCTTCCCTTGCCCATTTCTGGGATTTTTAACCTTTTGCACTCAGATGTCGAGTGTGACTCGACACGGTTAGCATCGGTAGCAGGAATCGAGAAAAAAGCAAGCGAGTGCAAAGTTAACACTTCCCCCCTCTGCACCAAAAGAAATATTTTTTAAAAATCGGGTCATTTTATGTGTTATTCTAGAAGACTCACTCTATAACACTGTCCTTGGAGAGAATGGGTTTTGTTTTGGTACCAGGACAGAACATGATGTTTAATGGATGATCAGCAATTTTTTGAAATGTATTCAAATGATTCATACCTTTTGGCATACACATGGTTTTCGAAACAGTTAAGTTAGAAAATATTTTCTAAGATATTTCTAACTCCTATATTTTGTGGAATGTGATCACTAAAATAGATATTATTTAGCAAAAATATTTGGATGATTTCTTTGATGTGCATTTTGAAAAAATAATTGGGATCAATGACATGACATAGTAGTGATAGTATACATAATAGAAAATTATTTAAAACATAAGTGTCATGGTAGAACACTGAAGAGATATAGGGATTTGAGGCAGTTTAATAGCTATTTTATGAAAAAATTGAAATTATTGTGTTCTGTGTTCTAGATATTTTAGACAGAAAAATTTGTTCTTAATTATAGAAATTTTTCTCTTATCTTATATGTAAGTCATAAGGTCTGTTTTCTTTGCCTTTGCAGAGCAGATATTTTTGCATTGATTCATTTATTCATTCATTCAACAGCATTTATTAAGCAATTGCAGTGAGCCAGGTATGCATCTAGGTACAGAAGACAGTTGAGTAAGATTATTTTTATAGTAGCTGTATTATCCACTTCTTCATAGGTAATAGACAAATCAAATCTTTGACTTACCTTTTTTTCAAATTTAGTTTTAGTTTAATTTTGTTGCTGCTCTTTAAATGAACTCTTTAGAAATTATAATGTGTTGTTTCAAGTGCTTAAATGATAAAAGCATCACCGAGTATCTTTGATTTGTTTTAGGTTCAGGAAGATTTGACTGAAGAGAAAAAAAGAGAATTGGAACATAATGCTGAAGAGACGTATGGTGAAAACGATGAAAATGTACGTTTAGGATGTGTATTTCTATTGCGCATGTTTGCGCATGTGTAGGAGATACCTCTATATATAGTTGGATAGATACCAGTCAGTACATCTAAGGTGCCACAGAGTTTAACAGGCTAACCTGGACCCAGGAAAATTTGTGACAATATGAAGATTAAGAAAGACTGTAGCACTGTTGCTTCTTGGAACATTTTTCTTCACTTATTTCTTTCTTCCAAAAATGAGTAACTTCTCATAATTTTTAAATTTATTTATTAATCCTCATCTAAGGATATTTTTCCCATTGATTTTTAGACAGAGTGGAAGGGAGGGGGAGAGACACAGAGAGAGAAACATTGATGTGAGAGAGACACATCGATTGGTTGCTTCCTGTTACATGCCCTGACCTGGGCGGGGATGGAGCCTGCAAACAAGGTACATGCCCTTGACCAGAATTGAACCCAGACCCTACAGTCTGCAGGCTGATGCTCTATCCACTGAGCCAAACCGGCTAGGGCATCACCTTTTGTTTTTAAAGAGGGAATTATTTATCTCACTTACTCTGTGCCCTATCTCTTAGGTGTTGTTTGTTTCTTTTAATTTTAAGGCTGATGAGAAAAACAATGATGGAGAGGAACAAGAAGTTCGAGATGACAACCACCCCAAAGGCCGAGAGGAACACTATGAGGAAGAGGAGGAGGAGGAGGAGGACGGGGCAGCTGGTGCTGAGAAATCACAGCAAAGAGCTGAAATGTAGCTGCCCCCCGCCCCCCAATTTCTCAGACAGCACTCAGCGGACAGATTCCTTACAAGCTGCTCAGAAATAAACCTGCCTACTGAACTCTAGGATATTTAATTACAAAAACTAAGAATTTAGACTTTTTTTAAACTTTTATATTAGAAATGCAAATACATTTATATAAATATATTTTAATAACCTAGGTTAGAGCTTCTTTTATATTCAAGCTAAACCCAAGCAAGAAAGAGAAATTTAGGCTCTGAATCTCTTTTTTTCCCCCCAATGATTATGTGATGTTGGAAAGGACATCGATTTTGTATATGCTTCAACTTGTTACTTTTCTATCTTCTAGTTTCCAGGTGTTATACATTGTTTGCCTTTGATAAAATACAGGATTTCAAAATAAGAAATACTGCAAAAAAAACGCTGTTCGGAATTTATGGAGAATAGCCCGTTTACTAACTGCTCCCTTTTCGAGGTTCTAGTGTATATATATAATCTGATAGACTTTTCACGCATCTGTGTTGCTGGGATAAGATTCATGTACAGAGTGACATTGTTTCCCAGACTTGTCACATCAGTTAGAAAAATATTTGGCTTTACTTAAAATCACAGCCCTTCTTCTTGAAATGAATTAAATTTAAAAGTGAGGTAGTACTAAATTCATCTGACAGTGTTCTGGACTTAGATATTTCAGTATTCAAACAAGGTATGGCACCTTAGTGTAGTAACCTTTTTGAAGGACTGACATGTTGTTTAATAACTAATTGACTGTGGATGGGTAGTGTTTTCTACATGAGCACCCATTCTATTATTTTTCCACAGCGACCTAGCAAAATTCTTGTTTCATTATCTAGTTCCCTACAGTAATAGATATTTCCCCTGTAAGCTCTATGCCTCAGTAAGTACTCTCTGATGACAAGTATTTATAAAGGCATACCAAAATGTATAATTGAATAGGATTATTTTTTAAAAACTACATGGTGAGGTACACATGGTGGTAGGATAGACCCTGATGACTTTTCTGCTCGCTGAGGTTGGGTCTCCATCATGCCCACAGAGAGGCATTTTAATGATAAGTTATAAAAATTCCTTAAAATAAAGAAGTTAAAAATAAAAATTCCCTTGGGATAGAAACATTTCAATCTTAAGCATAAAGATTTTTAGATATATAAAATCAGGTTATATAATTCATGTGTGTGGTTTTGTAATAATAATAATAAAAAACATTTCAATTTCTACTGTTGTATGAATGTAAATTTCTTTTTTAGTAACCACACTCATGTATGGTTCTGATTGTCCCAATTGAGTGATTGCGTATATATGCATAGGAATGTTTGTTCAGCTGTATTTTGGATTTTCAATAATCATAAATCAAATTTTACCTTTATGTATAAAAACCCTTTATGTAATGTAAAATGTATAATATTGTACATAATATTCAAAATACAATTATTTTGGTAAATTAGTTTGTATTTTTAATGTCCCAGTTGCAGTATTTAATTATTTGAAACATTGAAACTTGGTAAAAGTCAATAAAACTATAAAAAGAAAGTGATCAATCTTTTAAGGTATGTGAGTTTTTAATAGTTTTTTATTTTAAACATTCTTTTTCCTAAAAGGAAAAATTTAAGTGGAACCAATATACATTAATGAATTATACAATGCCTAACCTGTTATATTCTGTATCTCTTCCTCTACTTAATTGGTGTGTGATTTTTCCCTTCCTCTATCCTAAAGAAAAAGCTAAGAATTTTTATTTGAGTTAGTTCTGGGGAAGAAAAAAGAAACAGAGAAACATATGAGTGTCATGTGTGCATGCACACACACATAATAAACAGCAACAAAACCCTGTCATATGTATCCCCACTAAGAAGCAATAATCACAAACCATACTACTTACGATGGCACAAGTTATAGGGCCATTTTAGCTAATGTTTGGAAGAGAACTAATCAGCCAGAGTTAATCTACATTAATGAGATGAGCAGAAATAAATTGTCACTTGTATTTATCTTGCCAATTAATCTGTGACTTCTGGTGCAACCAATAAGTCAAAGGACTTGGTACCAGTAATCTAATCAGAAGCGGGGGAGGCACGTTTATTAGGGGCAAGTACAGGGCAGCACAAAAAAAGCTACATTAGTACAAATATAATGACTGGATAGCTGTAAGAGTGATCAAAAAAGATCTAGGAGTAAGAGTATGACCTGGCCACATGCAAGTCACAATGACTCGATTTATAAAGAAAAATTACTGACACTGAATGTCATAGAACCAGGAGTGTGTTAATAAGACCACTGTAACCCACAGTGCTCCTTTGAGGTTGATGGAGTTCCTCCCTCCCCACTCAACTGAAGGAGTTTGTTCTGTAGGATTTGACATCATTTAACGGCTTTGAGTTTTTTGTTTTGTTTTTAGTTCTTGCATTAACCTGTGGTACAACCATACCATGGCATGTTGCACAACCATTTAAAAAAAAGTGAGGTCAATTTCTATTCCCAAATCATCTTTTGTCTTCCATCATGCTATCTGTTTCTACTTTTCTTCTTACCATCCAGGCTACTCTTTCTCGTTCTTTTGTTTTTGACTTTGTTTTTTGCAGGTTTCTCTTATGCTCTCCTTAAAATATCTGTGTTCTTCAGGTTTTCCCTAGAGGTATTCTCTCTGGTTAGCCCTCTTTCCACCCATGTATTGGAGACATCTCCTAACCCTGTGGTTGGCAAACTGCGGCTCACGAGCCACATGCGGCTCTTTGGCCCCTTGAGAGTGGCCCTTCCCCAAAATACCACGGCCTGGACGAGTCTATTTTGAAGAAGTGGCGTTAGAAGAAGTTTAAGTTTAAAAAATTTGGCTCACAAAAGGAATTTCAATCGTTGTACTGTTGATATTTGGCTCTGTTGACTAATGAGTTTGCCGACCACTGTCCTAACCCACTTCCTCAGCCTAGTTTTCTGACTTGCCCTACCTCAAATTCATAATTTTCAAAGCTGAATTTGTTTTTCCAAACTAAACCCCACTTACCTTTCTAGGCTCTGTATTTCAATTCACTAAGTTTTCCAAAACAAAAGACATTTGTCCTTGAGTCTGCCTTCTCTCCTTATAGATGCCACCAAAATATTTTTAAGTTTGCCCATTTCTCTCCACTCCGCTAACCCGATTCAGGCCTCTGTTATCTTTTACCTAGACTATTGTAATAGTCCCAAACTTCTCTCCTCATTTACTTTCTCCTACCAACCTCTACAATCTGTCCTAGTGTGACCTTTCTAAAGTTACCACTAACACTACCCCATTATTGAATGATATAATAAAATTGCTATTGCATATAGAAAAAATTCCAAACTCCTTAATATAACCTACATAATTCTTCATGATCTGGCCCTATCTTACCTCTTCAGCCTTACAATTTACCATCCAAACTGAATCATAATAAATGTAACTCATCTTTGCCAAGCACATTTCTCTCTTAATATCTTAGTAAGTGACCTTGACCCCTTTCTCTGGGTGGGAAGTCAACTTGAGCAGAGCCAAAAATACTAACCACCTCCTTGGACAAAGTACTGTACTTGATCCAAGATGGACACATGACTTAATTTCTTCCCTGAGATTTTTGTTGGAGGGGAATTCTCCATGGAGTTTCTATACATCTGTGACAGCTTTTCTGCTGGGCTATCTTTTCAAGGATACTTGCCTAGCAAGCATCCAGAAGTCAAAGCTACTATCTCTTTCTGGGTTGGAGGACATATTTGTTCCCTGACGAGGATAATAAAGATAATATCTCCCTTGGGGGCAAGTGGGGACAGGTTTGCTAGCAGTCCTTTTATTAGAGGGTTCCCTAAGATTAGCGATCCTAGTTGGAACACAAGCTTAATGTGTGTGCAACATCCACTTTGAGTTCCTCACATTGTTCCCATGACACTTGGGGGCCAAGGGAAACTGATATGAACATGAAACTCGCATTGCCTGCTGTGCCATGAGAAATATTTGTCTCAGAGCCAGCAGTTGAGAGTCTTCTATCAGCACCTATGGAACTGTGGCAGGCTTAACTTGTTAGTTTGTTAATTGGGTAAAAATATCAGACTCTGCACAATTATTTCCATTTTTTTCAGGCTGGAGCACATGGAAAATAGCAGGCATCTCTCTTCTCTCTCCAATGGCAAAGCCATTGCATGCCAAGCACTAATACTTTGAGTAAATATGTACTAAATGAATATCTTACAATCCACATTTGTAAAATGAGAATGCTGATTATTTATAGATCATACAATTTTGAGTAAGTGGCAGAGCTAAAATTTCTTCCCAAGTGAATCTGATTCCAATGTTAATTCTAAATATAGCCAGAATTATATGGACCATTATTCAGTGCTACATTTTGAGTTTCATACATTAAGAAGGTGTGCTTTAAATTTTACAACAAAACACACAAATTCAATTGAAGTGTTAAAAAAAAGAAAAGAAAAGAAAAGAAAAAGCAAAGTCTCAGTCATAGGGTTTTGAGGAGAAACTAAGAAATTGGAATTATTTGACCCAAGAAATATATGGATAGAGGAAGATGTAACAGTGTATGTCTATCTTCTTTGAAGTGTCAATTGTAACATCAGGAATAAAAAAGTTTTTGAGAAAAAGGTGAAAGGAGCTGTGAAATCTAGAACATGAAACAGGATATCTCTATATATAAAAGCCTAAGCAACCTGAACGACCGCAACGACCAGAACGACTGGTCACTATGATGCACACTGACCACCAGGGGGCAGACGCTCAATGCAAGAACCACCCCCTGATGGTCCTCAGCTGACCTACTCACTCCCTCAGTAGTCCTGCAGGTCCAATCTCCAGAGAACAGGCCAGGCACTGATGGACTAGTGCCTCTGGCATGATCCTGACAGTGCTGCTGGCCTCCTGGAAGTCAGCCTCAGGCACCACAGCAGCTTCCCCTCCCTAGACGCTCTGCAAGGAAGAAACAATATAAAAATGGCCGCCAGGTGGCTCCCAATAACCAGTGCGAATGTCAGCAGGACAGATCAGGATCCTGGGCTGGCAAGGGCATCCCACCGCCTGCCAGGAGGGCCGATCGCATCCCGCTCCCTCACCCCCAACCCTCCCTTGGGACCCCATCCATGTATGAATTCGTGCACTGGGCCTCTAGTATTAAATAATCCATTCCCATTTACAAGAGGCCTGCCTAAACAGAGGAATAGATGCAATATTCTCTTCCAATTTCCTTGGATAGTGTGACCATGTGGGAGGGCCAGTTGTTATGGTGAATGAACATGGTTAGGCTATGTGCTTATCCACTGATTGTCCTCTTGTCCTAGAACCATTTCCTCTTTAGTTCTTCATGTGTAGAAAGGCCCAACCTTGTAAACACGGGGGTGACCTCCAAACCAATCATTGTACTCTGTCTTCTGGGATGTCTATGCTGAGACTGGACAAGAAATATGTTTTCTGGCTGCTCTGGGGAGGACAGGAAATGTACACCTGGAGCTGCCAGGGGTCATGCTCCCCATGACATGGGGAAAACCCAGTTGCTGCAGGAAGGAATGAAGCGGTACAAAAAGAAGGACTGCATTGCAGTCTCGGTAGAGAGGGAAAGCGGGGAGACAGAGAGGGTCATAAAGAAAGAGAGTGCTGTTGACATGCCCAGGTTCTGCTTTCCTTTTATTTTATTTGCCAAAAAACGCCCTCCTTTTTTTTTCTTAAGCAAGTTTGAGGTTCTTTGCTATCACATACAACCTAAAGAATACTGACTGACTTTATTATATTTTTCTTTATGTGGCATAACAGTAGAGTGGGAGGAAATACTTTTCATTAAGTATTAGTCATTTCAACCTAAATGTAGCAATTTTTTTTTTAATCCTCACCTGGGGATATTATTCCATTGATTTTCAGAGAGAGTGGAAGAAAAAGGGAAAGACAGAAAGAAATATCCATGTGAGAGAAACACATTGATGGATTGCCTCCTGCACATGCCCTGACCAGGGCCCGGGCCGGGGAGGAGGCTGCAACCGAGGTAAGTGCCCTTGACATGTATCGAACCTGGGACCCTTTGGTTCGCAGGCTGACAGTTTATCCATGAGCCAAACTGGCTAGGGCTGTAGCAACTTTTAATAAATAATGACATGCTGTTTGCCAGTCTCTTGATTGCCGTTTTCTCTTGGATCTGGCTTTAAGGCCCCAATAATCTGTGATGAGAGTTTAGGGATTATTGTAATAAAGTTAAAAATACTTGTATATCCCCATTTTTTAGTCCACACCAAAGATTGACAAACTTTTCTTTTCTGTTCAGATAGCAAATCTTTTAGTCCTTGTGGGCCATAGAGACTCTTTTGAAACTATTCACTCTGCTGTTGACTGTGAAAGTAGCCAGAGACACTACATGAAGGAATGAGCATAGCTGTGTTTCAATAAAACTTGATTTACACAAACAGAAAGCCTGCTGGATTTGGCCTGAAGACTGTAGACACCTGTTCTATAGGATGCAAATGCTTGCTATAAAAGCAAGGATTTCAACAGAAAATGGAGCATTTTGAGATCTTCAGGTATCAGTGCTTTCTGGTTCTCTCCCATAAACCTTTCCATTTTAAGTTGGCAAGTGCACAACATTATCTTAGCTGCTGCATTAATACACTATTTTAAGTAATTGGAAATGAAATACTTTTGTCCTTTACCATCTTGGCTGACCTTGTTCTCACCATTCCCTCTGTGGTACTAATGGAGCTTGAAATTAAATGTCATTTCTGTTTATCTGTTAACACATAACACAGCATTCCCCAGAAAGTGAATATCTTTTAAAGAACTGATTCATTGGAAAACATGGATTTGAGCAAGATGAGATGACTTCTTTTGGTCTTGTATGTTTTTCCTCTTTTTAAGACTTAAGGTATGGGAACCCACAATGATGCCTGCTGGTTAATATGTGAACTGTAATCCAATTTGTTATCTCAACTCAGAGTTTTTGGGGTTCCGTAAGTATCTGATTCCTGTTAACTTTATGCATCTCTGTGGAATTAGACTATTTTTTTTTTCCATAAAGGCAATGAAAGCACCTTTTATATTCTCTTAACCTTGGCCAATTATCTTCTGTGGTGGTTTTAAGATTTGTTCACGAAATCTTTGAGAGTCTTCTTTTCAAGAGGTGAAGTCTAGTCTCCCTTCCCTTGAGCATGAGCTAGACTTAGGTACTGGCTTCTGACAAAATTAAAGGGAATCGAGGGTGCGTGACTCAGAGATTAGGTCATAAAAGACAATGCAGCTTCCTCCATGCTCTCCTGGAAGCCAGCTACCATGTCTTGAGGATAGTCAATCAGTCTTATGTCGAAACCTGCATCTACGTGGCACAAAATCAAGGCTTCTGGCCAACAGCCTGTGAGGACCTGAGGACTCCTGCCAAGAGCCACATGAGCGAGATTGGAGCGGACCCTCCAGCCCCAATCAAGCCATCAACTACAACTTGATCGTTACCCTGAGCCAGAACCACCCAGATAAGTCATCCTCAGATTCCTGGCTCTCACAAACTTTAGATAATAAATGTTCATTCTTTTAGGTTTTGAAGTAACTGGTTCCACAGCAGTAGATGCTAATGCATCTTTTAAGGACTGTTTATGGCTCAAAGTGGAGAGGCCAGTGGTGAGGATGATGTGCAGCTGCACAGTGTACCCGGGCATCTAGCCAGCTGCTCTGCTGGGAGCCAGGCCCAGATGTGTTGGTGAGGGGAGGTGGGGTTCAACTTCATTATTTGAATACATTTAAGCCAATTTATTTGTTCAAAAGTATTAGATTCTTTGGGACAGATACTAGTGGCCTCCAATATAATAGTTCACACACCTGGAGAATTTCTAAAGTAGTGATACCTGTGTCCCATTCCCCCAGACTTGGAATAAATTGCAACAGGGTGTCTGCTGGGCATCAGGATTTTAAAATTTCACCAGGTACTTCTTATGTGCAGCTAAGATTGAACTACTGTTTTCGAAATTAGAAGCTGGAAAGAGTAATGTTCCTCCCCCACATCTCTCAACCAAATGGTAAATCACAATGAAAGCAAGTCTCAGACCAAATTTGCAAAACGAATATTCACAGGCAAACCCGATATTAAACTTCTCTGAGTCTCCATGAGTCACAGACCCCTCTGCTTTTAGGCACTCTTACGGGCACGGGGCATGATGGATTTGCTCAGGTCAGAGCTCATAATACTGCAGGATCAGAATTCAGCCAAACTTCCCGTCAGGTCCTGCAGTCTTCCCTCAGGAGTCCCAAGTCCTTCTGCAGTGGGTGCTGGGCTCACCAGGTGCTCAGTCCTCTTTGGGGGAGGGTGGAGGTACCTGTACAGGACTGTCCTTCAGCTCATCCATATGATTTAAACATCATTCATTTATAGGATGAAAAAGATGTCTATAATGGCCATCATCCTACCTAACAAAACAGTGCTGAATTTGTGTTTCACAACGAAACCCCCCTTATCTTTCTAGGTTCTGCATCTCAATTCACTAAGTTTTCCAAAACAAAAGACAAACTTTGTCCTTGAGTCTGTCTTCTCTCCCTATCGATGCCACCAACATATTCTTAAGTTTGCCCGTTTCTCTCCAACCCCGCTAACCTGATTCAGGCCCCTGTTAACTTTTACCTAGACCATTGTAACAGTCCCTAACCTAACTTCTCTCCTACCAACCCCCACAATCTGTCCTAGTGTGATCTTTCTAAAGTTACCATTAGCACTACCCCATCACAGAATGATTTAAAAATTGCTATTGCACATAGGAAAATTCCAAACTCCTTAGTATGCTGATTTGGGCTGCAGAAAGTAGAAGAACTTGTGATAGCAGCCTCTGAAGTGTAGGCCCTGCTGAGCGCACCCATTTCACAGCCCTGGATGCACAAAGAAAGTCCCGTCCCCAGTCTAATTAAATCAGAAACTGAGGGCAGAGCCTGGCCATTGGTATGTTTTACAAGCCCTTCAACAAATCATGATTGACAGGAGTTAGGGTGGTGAGGAGGGGTGACCCTAAAGGGACAGTACATATGAGGGCATTTTTTAAGTAGTTGTGAGAGTGTCATGCAAATTTATACATGTATTCACACTCATAACTCTGTACAACCAAAGGAAAAAAGGTCAGTGTTATTGTATGATAATTTAAAAAAATAAAATATCATAACTATTACATTCTTTTTTAAAGCTTCAGATAATTCTAATATACAGCCAGGGCTGGGAGTCACTGGGTTAGGTTGTTACAAGGGCTGATTCACTATCTGTGGGATGTGCATTCATGGTTAGGGCACCACCAGCGTTAACCTCCTAAGTTAGCAAACCTCCTCTAACCACACATATGCACACACCCACATATATAAGCACACATTTTACAGTAATTTACAAATACCATAATAGTGAGATATGGCTGTCTTACCAGATTCACACTGGAGAATTTCAGAACATTGCGGTGGTAAATTGCACGAGTCAATAGTTCTATTAATCTCTGTTCTTGGAGGAAAAAAACTCATAATGCAAAGGCTTTGCTTCAAAATGATGTTTCTCAAACTCATAAACTGTGGTTTTTATAGAATAACAGAGAATCCCAAAAGGAGGAGAGTTTGGCAGTTTAATTAGTTTCATTTCTGTGTAGGTTTACAGGAAGAAATAAATGCATTTTATATCACAAAAGCATGTGCATGAATATGTGCATATTATATAAATGAAGTAAAAGCTTCAAAAAACAATTCATGCCTTTTCCTCTTTTATTCTACTTCATGGAAGTGTTGATCATAACTCAGGAGCTTGACATCACAATGTGCTAATGTTGAGAAAAATCACAGTTAAAATACTTTGGGAGCATACAACCAGGTGTCTATGCGTCTTCCTACTGAGAGGCAAGGAAACAGACAGGTCTTTAATGCCTGGTGGCACCCTTCCTTAGCTTTCTGAAGTTAGACACGTTTCTTGATCTTTGTGTGCCTGCATTTGCTCACTTGTACAATGAGGAAAAATGGCAGCAGCCTTCAGGTTGGGGTTGGGATCACTGGACCCTCATCTGACAGGCCTAGCTCCTACCTTTCCTGCCTCTACATTTAAACGAAGACTCACTGAGAAAGAGACTGGACATGAAGACCTGAACTATTTCTTAGCTTGGAGGTCAGTAGACTGGACCTGCATTTATTGTCTTTTTCCTTTAAATGATGTTATGTGGAAGATCGGTCTTATCAGAGCTTTTATAGGAAATAGTCAAAGAGCTTAAAAACAGTATAAATACTTGTCCTAGCCAAGTTGGGCTCATTGGATAGAGTGTCAGCATGCGGATTGAAGAGTCCTGAGTTTGATTCCATTCAAGGGCACATACCTTGGTTGCAGGCTCCTCCCCGGCCGGGCCCTGGTCAGGGCATGTGCAGGAGGCAACTAATCAATGTGTTTCTCTCACGTTGATATTTCTCTCTGTTTTTCCTCCTCTCTTCCACTCTCTCTAAAAATCAATGGAAAAATATCCTTGGGTAAGGATTAAAAAAACCCACAGCAGAATAAATTCTTTACTCCCCCAAGGACTTGGGAAACTCTGGTTAAAGGCAGAAGAAGAAATTAAGCAGTTCTAGCCAAAGAGGATTGAGATCCAAGCTTATCTGTCCCATGCACATCCCTACTTTAAAATAACCAGGAAAGTTTCACTTACAGATTTATCTTACGGAAAATCAGTAGTAGTAAATGAGGGGAAAATTAGATGGTTATTCTGGTTAAGAAACAAGATTGTACAATGGAAGGGGTGACCACAGGAGCAAGGTAAGTATATGTTGTTTTCCTTGCCACTGGTTGGATTCCTCACCATTCACTCACCTTCAAGTCATCCCAGAGCATCGAAGGACCTGGCAAGCTAGGCAGTTTATTCACATACTCACTAGGGCACGTTCTAAAACTTTGGAGACATGGAAAAATATGCTACGTGTACTGGAAGGTAAATCATGCAAACGCAAGTGAATGCCAAGAAGTAAAATCACAAGCCCAAGCAGCTACTTCGTTCAGCCTCTGGTTTCTGTTCTTTGGGGGCAGAAGCAGGGATGGGTGTTGTCTCATGGCAGCCAGTCATGCTACTTGGTCACATCATGGACAGTCGTCCAAATTCATGAACATGTGCTGTTTACCTAGTGTCTACTCAAACCAAGACCAGGGACTTTTCCAAGACATGGAGGATAGTGACCCTACAAATTCTGCAGTTAAATTGGGGTAGTTCAATGTATTTAAATCTCCAAACTGTCTTTTAGATGACAACAGCTATCGAAAAGGCTAATCCTGAAAGAAAATCTGGTGTTGGTTTGCAAACTCAGGATTTCCTGTATGAGATATGAAACGGGCCCCGGTACATGAGGGCAAGGAGAGGCAGATGAAAGAGGCAGGTTTAATAAGCAAGGGAACTTACATAGGAGGCTCGTCTTGTGTGGCCAAAAGACCAGTAGATGTCTGCGCCGGCCCTCCAGAATCTTAAAAGTTTATAGAGAAACCTTAACTGCATTCAGTCAAGTATGCCATCCAGATGGTCTCAACTACACATTGCTGTTTCAAGGCTGCGTCCTTGAAAAGTCTCCAGCTCTGAAAATGGCAGGAGGAACATCCATTCCAAGGACAGGGAAGGTGCGGGGAGGAGCCTCCAATTGCCTGGTCCAGCTCATGGGTCAACCAGCAGTCATATCCGCTCCACGACCTCCTCCAACAACAGGAGAATGTGTCATTTGACGTGCGACAAAATTACTAATATGGCTAAAGAGCACGTACATGTTTAATAAGAGAGAAATTTGTATTGGGAGGAAAATCAGCTATAACACACATTTAGAAAGGGAGAAAATGTTAATGTTGAACTTAAAAATGATAGGTTTAATCTGCCTGGGGCCGTGCAGGAGGGAACTGCAAAATGAAATCTTGGCTTCTCACTTTGAAATGCACTTGAATGTAATGTGCACTTTGCAGTTTTGACTTTGCATACTACTATTCATTACACCACAGGACAGCCTGGTTCAGGAACATCTCCGTCTGAATGCCCTGGGAAACTTCTCCCAGTCTTGGAGCCTTCCAGGGGCAATGTGTCCCAGGGTTGCCCTTCTTCCTTCTTGTTGTGCCCCCCACACAACTCCCCCCACCCCCGCACGCATGCACACGCACGCACATGCGCACACTTTTTCTCTAATCAGCTTACTAATTTTTGAAATGTCTTTAACTAAACACTAAAGACTTGAAGTCCTCAATCAAGAATGAGCGATTTAGCACAGGATTCTGTCTGGATGAGGTAGGTGACCCACCTCCCCAGAATCTGAGGGTTACTAAAATGTAGATCGCTGAATCCTGGTGATTTGGGGTTGGGATGCTGCTGGGTAAAGAGCCAGAGGATGCTGGATTCCTTGAGGATGGAGAATAAAGAAGGAGGGCTGCAGACCGATTGACTGAAAGCCTGCCCATCTTCACTTTTAATTGTGAGTAAAGTAATAAAAATATTTTGCATTGAAGTTCAAAGACTATGACCTCTTGCAAACCCTAGGAGGGGTCATAATCTTTTATCCTAATAGATTGCGGACCCTGATATCTTAAATGGGTTAGTAACTTTATTCTGCACCCTGACTTGAGAGCAAGTTTTAACATCCCCTGGGAACCTCTTCTGTCCTCCCTCTTCATGGCATCGTGGCTCTCATTGCCACAGAGCTGTGGGAAGGCACATGCGCACCACCAAGGCTCACAGGATGGAGACTATGATTCTAATTACTCTCCTCTGCTTTTCCCGCATTCAGCTTCATATCTATAAATGCTCTTGTTTTTTGAGGACAGAAGAGCTGAATTAATAAATATCTAAGCACATGGCGTAACAGGGGCATATGTGGCTTTCATTCTTTTGGCATTCCCCTGTGGTCGGTTCTCAGCCCTTGAATTATTGTGTGTTCCCTGTTTATAGGCAAATTTGGCCGTGGCCCCTTACTTTCCACCCCACCCCACATTCTTCTTACACTAATAGGCTGGTAAAGTCAATAGCTGTGAGTCAAAACTCAGTATGAAGGACCAGCTGGCCCCTGGCCAACATCGATGGTTTCCTGACCTTTCTAAAACAAAATTCATATCGTAAGAGCAAGAAATAAGACAAAGTTTACACTAAGCTAGGAACTGGCTCTGGAAGGAATGTCAATGTTATGCCTTTTGTTTTCAAATAGTTTAGAAAAGCAAACATTCCATGGCTGGATATCGGTACTAATTTTTATTTAATGTCTATATTCCAGAGAGTTCTCCCATTTCATATAGAACTCTCAGTAGCCATTTAACAGGACCATAAACATTAGTAAATATATTCCATTAAAATTGCATGGTATAGCGTTAATTTGATGTGTATCTTAGAGACTGATATAAGCATATTACCTATTTTAATGAAGAGGTAACTCAGCAGCCTCATCATATATAGAATTGATGAATTAAGAGGTAATACAACATTTACTTGTCTATATATATCAGCCCACAATTTGAGGGAAAATTATTTAATTATTATACTGCCTCTCCAATACTATTTTCTGCTTAGAAACTATAATCATGAATTTACCTTATATAAGAAAAATTAATTAACTGTAATTTGTATTTTGTTGGCTAGAATAAAGATGCAGTCAGCAACTTCATCTCACATTCATATCTTCCTCTATTTCCCCAGGGATACAGTTCCAGTATAGTTTTAAATCTAAAGGTGATGCCAACAGCAAGTAAAATTTTCTAATGATTCATACACACTTAAATCTCAATTTGAAAAAAAAAATTCCAACTGTAATTATTACTTTTGTACCAATTAAAAACCATATATTTCTCCTTGTGGCTCAGAAATGCACTTAACTTCTTAAGGGATAATTCTTAGAAAGCCAGGAAATTGTTAAAGTAAAAGAATTAGTCATCCTAGGTTCCATTTAACATGGTGATTATTTTTAAGTTTATTTGAGCTGTATTTTCAAATTTTAATTGCCAAATGATAATCAGAAGCAAAAATCTCAATACAAATAATTTTTCTTTGTCTGTATTTCAAACTGAAAATATTACTGGGATAAAAAGGGAGGAACTTGTGTGAGCAAAGAAAACAAATGGTGAGTGCTTTTGTATAATTACAAAATGGCTTCGTATAGTCAGACTTTATCAATTGTTTTTCTTTTGTCACCTAGTAAAATAATTGCCAGATTCATTATTCAATAACTTAACATTTCATTAATGAATGGGTTATATGGAGCATTTGAAATTATTTCCAAAGCTATCATCTTATCTTTATGAACAACCGAGAAGGAAAGGTCATCTCTTTGAAAAGACTATAGGAGTCGATCTGTCTTGCCTTTCACTGAAAGTTCTATCAAGTTAATTGTGCAATATGAGAAGCCTAAAGCACCATCTGTCAGGCATAAATGAAATGATTTATTATTGTTAATGTTAATGGAGAAAATATAATATTAGTTTCATATCACTGTATAGCAACAAATAATTAACCGGCAGAGCTTGCGCTTATTCAAAAGCTTAAGATATTTAATATTGCTTTGAAAAGTAATCATTTTAGATAAATTAAGACCATGTATATTTATAATAGAAATAAAAATACTGATATTTATAAAATAGCTTTTTTTTACTAATGTCTAAACAATTGAGGCATCTGTGAACTTCTAACAATAAACAAATATTAAAATTTGACATTAGTGTCTATATTACTTTCCTAAGGCTGTCATAACAAATCCCCACAAACTAGATGGCTTAAAATAATAGACATTTATTCTGGAGCTTCTGAGGGAGAACCGGTTCCATTCCTCTCTCCAGCTTCTGGTGGTTTCTGGCAATTCTTGGCGATCATTGACTATAGATGCATCACTCCAGTCTCTACATGTCATCACGTGGTGTTTGCCCTGTCTGCCTGTCTTTCTCTGTGTCTCTGTGTCAGTCCATTACATTCTTCTAAGGATGCCAGTTATTACATTTAGGACCCAATTAATCCAATATAACTTCTTAATTAAGGTTATATTCAGAGACCCGTTTTCAAAATAAATTTACATTCTGAGGTCTGGGAAGACATAAATTTGGAAAATAGAATATTCAACCCTTTCTAATATTCTTAATATTAAAAAGAAAAATATTAATAGTTAAAAAATGTCTCAGAATATGTTTTTGGTATTCATGTGCTTGAACTGGCAGTTAAACTATTTTATTTGGGAAATATGCTGTTTCATTTTCATTAAATTTTATCTGTCTAAAGAATTAGAGAACAACTTAATACTTACTATATTTAGAAAATGTTGTTATAGTCTCCATTACTTAATCAGAAACTATCAACAAATATTTATTGAACCTTTATTATGCCCAAGGCACATCTTTGGTGACTATTGGTCTTTCATTTATCTGAAACATGATTACTATTGATTAAAATATTTATTACATTCATTCTTGGTTGTTTGCAATACATATAAAGGGCAGGGGATATTGGAAATAGGAAAGAAATACATAGTACTTTCCTCAAAAGCTTTTCAAATAAAGATATGCTATGTTATAAAGAGGGAGGGGCAGTTTGGTAGATGAGGGCATGCCAGGCTGCTACTTGTTAGCCAGGTAATCATGGATAGGTTAGCAGACCTCATCTGTAAATGGAGGATGTAGTATTTGTATCTATCTCAGAAGATTATTAGGAAGATTAAGTGAATAGAAGCATGAAGAGTGTTTAGAGGCATTCATAAACACAGGAAGTTTTGTATAAGTGTTAACTATTGTTACAAGGAAAATTAGTACATATAAATATTTAAGATTGATGTGGGACAATATTGTAAATGCCAAAGTATTTTCCAGAAAATGGATTCCAGTGAATACTGGGTAACTTGGTAGCTATATACAAATCATTTGCAATGGTAATTGATTTTCTTAATCAAATCTGTAGGAATTGTCTATTTCAAAGTAATGAGTGGTTTCTGCTTGGATAATGGAATGATTTATTCTGGAGTTGAGTTTGCTCTTAAAAGTAACTGAGATTGAAAAACTTAAAATATTTGAATAATTTGATTGTACTGGGTTTTTTTGTTTGTTTGTTTTGCAGCCACGCCAAGTTGTTTATCATTCTTCATTACCCAACATTCTTGTTCCCTGATGAATTTGAAGCTCAATTGTACCAACTATTAAGTAGTCTAAACCCAATCTTAAAGACTAGTTAACAAAAAAATAAAAATTAAAAAATAAATAAAAACAGTCCCCTATGGAAATCCTCATCAACCTTTTGATGGGGAAAAAATAAACTCTTCTTTCTCTAATGCTCTAACTTAGGAGAACACAGGGCAACAAAGGAGAAGGGAAGTACACTGGCCAGTATGCTGAAACTGACTGCTTGGGTATCTGTGGCCCAGAGAGGATTCCCCCGAAGACTGATGTGATTCATTACCAACTAAAACTAATAATGACAGCATTATAATCACACAGGGCCTCCTTTCAAGAAGTTCGTGATTCACCTGCACATCCTGAATTCTCATGCCATCTCCCATCAAGGCAGAGAATGTGGGCAACAAGGTGTTTTTTATATCATGTGGGATTAATTGCCTCCTCCTCTGAGGAACTGTGACAACTGTCATAATAGAAGTCTGGACTTCACCTCTTTTACATCATAAAAAAAGGCACTGGCTGGAGCAAAGTTAGACCGTCACCTTGAGCATGGTGGTCATGGGTTTCTGTCTCCAAAGAGAATCTGCTACTGGGTCGACTTCTCAGACCTACTGGGCTTCCTGGGACATCTACTGCCACAGACAGAAACGGACTGCCCTGAAGCAGCTGAATTACCCTGATTTTAATGTTTTCTTTTCCCAGCCCAGCCAACCTATTGTATGTCATATTAAAACCTTTTGGGTGATGATAACCTTTTCCTTAGGAAGTAAATAGTATATGGTATTTTCAAAAAATACATTTGGAATAAGTTGAGGGTCTGGGTAAAACAGTATTTGTAAAAGGTTGGACCTAAATGTATACTTAGAAATAATAGATTCTGCATCCCCATCTTCAGTTTCAAATTTAAAAGTAAGTAAAAACCAAAGGAGGACATTAGTTCTATGTAAATTTAAGTGCCTATAGATGATATTAAATTCTTTAATGAGGAACTTAATTCTATAATATAAATCCTTGGGATTAAAGGTTTATAAGCATGGCTGATAGCCCATTAACTTTTTAATAATGTTATAATACCCCAGGAGGAAATTAGCTCTGTCCTTAAAGATCATTAGCACAGTCTGCCTGTTTTCCCGACATTTTTGTCATGGTGACTTTTGATTCTAAGAGTCTTTTACGGTTGTTTCAGGAAAATGCTTTATTGTAATTCCCATTCATTTCTGAGCATAAGATCACTTAAGTACAGATTCCTCTGTTGCTGGAACTATCCCTCTTATAATTACAAGCAAATGTCTCCAACTTTATAAAATTATAATGAGGGTTTAATGGCTCTCTTCACTCTCAAGGAAAAAAAATTTTTTAGAACATTAGAGATATAGGGACTTTGCTTTCTCTGGAAAGACGAAAACAAAATTGACCTCAGTCCTCAAGCTTTAATCTTTCAATGGTTAATTGGATATTATTCTTACTTATTTCTATCTGTTTTCAAGGGTCCTCAAATTTACTGATTACAAATTAGCAAAAAGAAAGAAGGAACAGAGTCATGACTTGAAGCATGAAGAAATTAGGACATCATAGCTCAAGAGAAAGTTTGAGTTATGAATAAACATGTGTTGTGTGCTATACCTAGAGCACGAGCTTGAACCAGCTTGAAAAGGTCAAGAGGGTGGTGAGAGGCAAGAGTATGCAAGAGTATAGGAAAACAATGGTTAGGCAGAGTAAAAGTTACAAAGAAAACTCAGCTTGCTTTAGAATAACAGTTGGAACATTATAGGCACTCAACAAACTGGTCAATATTTGTTGAATGAATGAATGAATGAATGAATGAATGAATGTCTCACACTAATTAGCTCTTCTCTCAGTGTTTTGGTAATCATAACACATTGATTAGGAAATGCTATTTGAATATAGAGATAAAGTAATAATGCAAAATCGTTTTTCTGATTTTTTTTTTGAGATCATACAATAGAGAAGAAAAAAACGTGCACATCCTTCCTTGTTCCTTGAGTAAATCATTAAGATTTAGATTCTTTCCAACTTCAGAAATGATAATATTTGCTTTACCTTCCTCACCTGAGTATGTAAGAATCAAATGAGATAGTTCATAAGAATGTATCATAAAAGCATTTTGGGTTATTACTCTTTGAGCAAATATCTACAATTTCCTTTAGAGCACTTTTCCTCATCCAGCAAGTGATCAAATCTCTACATATGGATAAGGAGTTGCAAAGCAGAGGTGCATGTGTATATAGTGCATAGTGGAGTAGCATGGATCAGTGATCCTGAACTTATCGGTGTGCATTAGATTCACCTGGACAGATTTCACAACATATCTGAGTCTGCATCTTTCTCTAAGAAATTCTGATTGAATTAGTCTAGATAAGGCCCAGGTATTGATATGTTTTTAAAGCTCCTGAGATGACTCCGTATGTAGCTAGAGTTGAAAATTACTATTGTAGACTGATGTTAGGGGTGGGGAGAGATAGAAGGGGGAGGAAGATAGAGCTTACAATTTTTTTCTATATAAACTCAGTAAGTATTTACTGAATATCTATTATGTGCCAGACACTGTTCAAGGCATTGGGCACATATTGATAACCAACATAGACAAAATCTTTACCTCCTCTTGAGTTTACATTCTTATTGGGAAAGAAAGATAATAAATCAATACAAATTTCATTGATTTTAAGACACATCCATTTTGCACAATTTAATACCTCTAAAATCATTAAGCAGTTTACAGCAGATGTAATAAGGAAAGTGTTGCAACACGTATTTATTAGACAATTTTTTCCTTAGTGGTAAATAGAATAATGATACATCTTATAATCTTTGAGGTCTTAAATTCAATGGAATATAATATAATTTTAGATAGAGTCAAAGAAACAATTTCTCCATAATCAATAAAATGTCGTCACATAATCCAAAAGTTAAATATCTCAATTAACAAAAAGTTAAATATCTCATTAATAAATTGCTCACCTAGATCAACACCATGATTCCGTCATGAGGGTTTGCTTCCCTGGATTGACACTGTAACTTCTATATATTTTACTGAACAAATATTATGACATTTTAAAATGTATAGTACCAGATTTGGGACACAATTTTCAATGAGTGTCTCATGTTTCTCCACATCTTGAAAAGAGAGTCCTAAATGTGCTTTGTTTCAACTATCTTTTCAAGGTTATTTATCTAGTAAGTAGCCTTGTAAGACAGAGATAGTGTTCCCCTCCAGAGCAAAGGGCTGGCATGCTTGCTGTCTGTATAATCAAAGGTAATGTCTCCCCCTGAAACAAAGGACATGCATCTTATTGGCCATTATAAAAGTTTCAGGTTCTCTAAGCTCAGAGTTCTTCTCGTATAGCACATCTTGCTGCATGTTCAGTTATCATCTGACCCCCTTTGCAATGCCCTTTGGGAATTGGTGTTTAGGGAACCAACACAAAAGATGCTGATACTCTGGCTATCACAGGCATACATCAGAGTTATTGTGAATTTGGTTCCAGACCATCATATTGTGAATATAAATATTCATAATATATATAAAGTGAATACTGCAATAAAGCAAGTCACGCAAATTTTTTTGGTTTCCCAGAGTATATAAAAGTCATGTTTATACTTTACTGTCATCTATTAAGTGTTTAATAACATTATGTCTAAAAAACAACGAATGTATTTAATTAGCAACACTTTATTGCTAAAAAATGCTAACCATCATCTGAGGCTTCAGTAAATCATAATCATTATTCTGGTTGAGGGTCTTGGGTTGATATTGATGGATGATGGCTAATCAGAGTGGTGGCTGCTGAAAATTGACTGTGACAATTTCTTAAAATAAAACAATGAAGTTTGCCATGTCAGTTGACTCTTCTTTTATGAACAATTTCTTATAGTATGTAATGCTGCTTGATAGCTTTTTACCCACAGTAGAACTTCTTTCAAAATTGAAGTCAATCCGATCAAACTCTGCCACTGATTTTTCAACTAAGTTTATGTTAATGATCCAAATCCTTTGTTGTCATTTCAACAATCTTCACCAGGAGATTTCACCTCAAGAAACCAGTTTCTTTGCTCATCCAGGCAAAGCAATTCCTCATTCGTTAAAGTCTCATCATGAGATTGCAGTAATCAGTCACACCTTCGGGCTAAGCTTCTAATTCTAGTTCTCTTGCTATTTCCACTGTATATGCAGTTACTTCATTCTCTGAAGTCTTGAACCTCTCAAAGTCATCCATGAAAGTTGGAATCAACTTCTTCCAAACTCACCCAAGAAGAGTCTAGCATCTTTGCCTGGGAGTGAAACTCCTAAGAAGGCTGGTGTGAGGTTCCTTAAAAAGATAGAGAACTGGTATTCCTGACCACCACAGAACGTGCACACTTGAGAGAAATCAGTCTGAGCCTTTCCCTCAGGGCTACAGATTCCCTGGCAGCAAGGTAGCCAGAGAGGCACCCTGATTAATGTAGATCACCCATATTCGACAAATAGAACCTGACAATTATGAAGACACATATTCGCTTATGGTCAGCTCACAATAGACAAACATCACCATTATCCTCATTTATAGATGAAAAACCTAAGGCTGAAAGAAATAAGTGATTTGTCAAGGTGACAAAAACAAGTCAGAGGCAGAGCTGGGGTAGAAATTTGAATACCTTTTGACATCCCTTTCCTTGCACTTAAAGCTGGTGAAAAAAAGATATGCCAAATTGTATTATTCTAACCATGGGAGAAAATAACACCAAACCAAAAATTATGCATTAAAACCCCCCAAAAGAAATTATACTAAAAATATTACTAATAATTGATGGGATCATGGGCAATTGTCTTATTTTCCACTTTTCTGTAGTTATTATAATTTCTACAGCTGGCATTTTTATACATATAAAGAGGTTTTTTCTAAACTTTATTTGATTTTTTAAAAAATATTTCTGGCTGAAGCAAACTGTTTTATCAGTGTTCCTGAAAATAGCATATGTAGAGATAAAAATACACTCATAAGTAAAATAAAAATTCTGCTTGTGTCATAGTTCTGAAACTTATTATGTTGGTGACAGAATTTTTGAAATACTCAAAATCTTAGCCAATGTATTATTTATTCTATTATTAGAGTATTTTAATTTTTTATACAGTAATTCATTTTTAAAGAACAGAATATTGGTTTTATTGACTAAAATATAGTGTTGCTTACTATTTTAAAGCCACATCAGAAGAAATGTTTAAAAGCAATAGAAATAAATCTAACCTCTGTGTTCTACTTTAAATTTCCTTTTGCATAGTTTATGTGCATTGCAAATCTTGCTAAGGATACCTTGGATGAAAGAGGGGGTTATATTTATGTTTCCAGTTGTTGTTAATAATGGGAGAGCTCTTCAGTTATATGCTCTCTGGGTTATTTTAAGCTGATGAAGTGGAACATTGTAAATATGTATATGACTGACACTCTGGATGAATAATGCCAGTATAGTGACAATCGTTATCCAAATTTGTTTTAAGTAGAGCAGTTGCTCACTGAGTTTTGTATTGTTACTTTACCATTTGCAAGATATTTTAAAATGTAGCTTTATAGTGATGCTAAGAAAAAAAGAAGTTAGGCAATATAATTGTAGAATTTTGTTTGTGAAGGGAGAGAGGATGAAATGACAACCTCTCTATTTCTCTGATTCTTGTCTCTCCACTTATACATGTGCATAATTATTTATGTTTATATATGTGTGTTCAAACTATGTTTTTATATATCACTAGGGGCCCGGTGCATGCAATTCATGCACGGGGTGGGGAGGTCCCTCAGCCCAGCCTGCACACTCTCCAATCCAGGCCCCCTCAAGGGGCAGTCAGACATCCCTCTCACAAGCCGGGACCACTGGCTTCTAACCGTTTGCCTGCCTGCCTGCCTGCCTGATCGCCCTTAATCACCTCTGCCTGCCAGCCTGACTGCCCCCTAACTGCTTCCCCCTGTCGGCCTGACTGCCCCCTAAATGCTCCCCCCTGTCAGCCTGACCGTCCCCTAACTGCTCTCCCCTGCTGGCCTGATCACCCCTAACCACCTCTGCCTTGGCCCCCGCCACCGTGGCTTTGTCCGGAAAGATGTCCAGTCTAATTAGCATATTACCCTTTTATTAGTATAGATCAGTGATGGGCAACCTTTTGAGCTTGGTGTGTCAAACTTCACCAAAAAACTGAGCATAACTTGGGTAGTGTGTCACTTTGAGGAAAAAACATTATTTCGCAAATGTTTCATCCTCAGGAGCAGCAAATGTTTCATCCTAGGCATGCGGCCGCCTCAGCGGCCACGTGTCATCAGAAATGGCTTTGCGTGTCAGTGCTGACACGCGTGTCATAGGTTCGCCATCACTGGTATAGATGATACATTTCAGAAAGTTTGAAGACATATTCTGATCTTGATAATAAAAAACAACAGTATTACAATACCAATTGCTAGAATTGTGTTCTGTTGCCTACACAATGTCATCTGGATTATTTCTAGTTCTTCAATACAAAAGTCAATTAATACACTGATTATGTTTTTAACCGGTTACAGGTGTATGAAGACCTTTCTTTGGTGGTGGCGGTTAGAAAATAAAATATGAGACAGCTCATTTGAGACTAACAGAGAAATGGATAAAATTGCCTTTCAGGGAAAGAGATTGGAGCCTCAGTGGGGGCCAACTGACTGATGAGGGGAGTAGCTCTAGCCAAGAGGGAGCACTGAGTCCCTGCCAGAGCTCAGACTCCAGAGGATTTGCCGCCACCTGTTACAGGCTGAGGGGCTATAAGCCAGGGAAAATATGCAAAAAATACGACTATGCAAGTAGTCTTTGGCTTGTTAGAGTCAATATGTCCACTGGACTGCCAGGGATGCTAAATAATAGCTTCTCACTGTTTCACTGTAGATGCCCTCATTTGAAGTTGGTCCATAGAAAACCAATGTTATCGTATCAATACTGTCATAGAGCACTCAGGGTCTGTTGAACTTCTGCTTAATACCTACCCAACCTAAAACACAAGCCAAAAGTGAAATACATTTTACACCAAAATGAAAGTGAGGCTAATGTTTGCTTAAATAACTCTATAAGAAAAAGAAAACCTAAACTTTATTTGATTTTAAAAAATATATTTTGGCTGAAGAAAACTGTTCTATCAATGTTCTTTTATTTTTTAGATATAAATTTATCTGATTAGTTTTTGAACTAACCATAACGATGAACTTTGTTTTCTGTTTCATTGAAGTTTGAAGAACTTTCAAATTATAACTAATTTATATTTTGGGTTCTCTTTCAGTAAAACGAACACAAATTAAAATGTGTTATATGTCCCTTTAGTGTGTGCTTAAAATAGCTTTTTTGTGTGTACTGCGTTGTTAGTGTTAGATGAAGATTAATCTTCAGTTTCCCAAGCATTTTTGGAATTGTACTGTGTCATAATTAGTTTTTGCATATTTCATTTTGAGTACATTGGAAATTCATCGAGGGGAGAGATTATTTCTGAATTTTTAAAATCTCAATGATGCCAATGCTACAGTCCTGTATGTAGCTGGACTTCAATTAATACTCTCTACATTGAATTAAATTTGTAGATTTAAAAAAGAAAGGAAATAGAGAGAAAGAAAGAAGAGGAAGAAGGAAGAAAGAAGGAGCAGAGAAAGAGGGATTGAAAGGGAGATAGAGAAAAGTTGGAGAGAGGCAGAAAAAAAGCAACCAAGATATTAATAGGGGGAGATTTTTCTTTCAGAAAAGGTCACATTTTCTTTTGCTTGTTAAAGAAACAACCTCCTTGTAGGCTTCACATGTAAAAAAATTAAGATGGGCTTCCTGTGCTGCAGGCAAAATTGACCTGAGATGATGAAAAATTTCTTGAGCAGAAAAATGGTTAGAACGATCACACAAAATAAATATAGAAAAAGGGCCGTGATCTCTGTGCTTTTGACAATCATTATCGATTAGGGAACAAGAGAGAAATTATGTTCCAGTGTGAGTAAGAGAGGGAACAAGGGAGGATTCTCAGAGGAGGAGGCAATTACAACGGGACTTGAAGATTATTGTAGATCTGGGCCTCAAAGAAGAGAAGGCATCGAGGCAGAAGGTTCGGCATGAGTGAAGACCCGGGACCATGGTGGTGATGGTGGTGGGTGGGGGTGAATAGGGAATAGCTGATATACAAGAGAGTCAGAATCTGAACGCAGGCCTGGATTTGAATTCAGGTCTGTTAGACCAATGTTAGTTCTCTTCCGGAGCTTCAAACCTGGCCCTTTCGTGCTCAGAACTCCTTTTCAGCTGTGAAACACCGCACCCCCCCCCGCACCCCCCGCAGCCCCGAGTCTTATAGCATCAGAATATGAAGGATATAAAATGACAACCACATTGTCTTCTTTTTTTAATTTAAATTCTTCATTGTTTAAAGTATTACATGAGTCTCCTTTTTCCCCCATTGACTTCTCCCTGGCCGCCCCCACCTCCCAGCACATGTCCTCACCCCCTTACTCTCTGTGTCCATTGGTTATGCTCATAGGCATGCATACAAGTCCTTTGATTGATCTCTTACCTCCTCACCCCCTGCCTTCCCTCATAGGTTGGACGGTCTGTTTGGTGCTTCAATGTCTCTGGTCCTATTTTTGTTCATCAGTTTATGTTGTTCATTATAATCCACAAATGAGTGAGATCATGTGATATTTATCTTTCTCTGACTGGCTTATTTTGCTTAGCATAATGCTCTCCATTTCCATCCATGCTGTTGCAAATGGTAAGAATTCCTTCTTTTTTATAGCAGCATAGTATTCCATTGTGTAGATGTACCACAGTTTTCTAATCCACTCATCTTCTGATGGGCATTTAGGCTGTTTCCAAATCTTAGCTATTGTAAATTGTGCTGCTATGAACATAGGGGTGCATATATCCTTTCTGATTGGTGTTTCTGTTTTCTTAGGATATATTCCTAGAAGTGGGATTACTGGGTCAAATGGAAACCACATTGTCATTTTAATTAACAGAGATTTTCTTGTGTAGAATTTTGAAACTGAGAGAAGGGATAGAGTGGGAAAGTTGGGTGACAGAACCTCCCAGGGGTTCTGGTTCTCCTCTCCCCTATAAAAGTGCTCCCACTGAAACTCAGAGAGGTTAGAGGAGTTGGACAAAACAAACAGCAGATTAGATCCAGACCCAGTGGTCTAGCAATGTGCACCAGGGAGCTTGCTTTAGGGAGGGGTACAGTGGTGTCATGGGAAGAGCCCAGATGTGGAAGGCAGACAAAGCTGGATTTAAGCCCGGCCTCCATTCCCCATTACTCTGCAAACTAGGGCACTTCACGGGCTGCTATCAGCTCTTTAATGTACACCTTGACCTTGAACTCAACAGCCTCTAGAACTCTGAAAAATAAATGCGACCCAGTCCATGGCATTCTATTATATCAGAACTGACTAGACAATATTCTCATATCTAATGGAAAGAAAACAGTACCTATCTACAGGATTGTTGTAAGGATTGAATTGGTTCAATCCTCAAAAAATTGTTAATTCATGGAAGAGTTTAGGATAGTCCCTGACACATAATTACTGCCTATTAGATACTGGTTATTATAGCCATCATTATTAGAGTGAGATCTAGGGTTTGATTCATGGTTTCATCAATTCTTATCTATATGACACTGGTGAATTTCCCTGCGCCACAGTTTCCTCATCTATAAAGTGATAATTAAAGTATCAGCTTAATAGGGTTACAGTGGAGATGAAAGAAAGAAAGAAAGAAAGAAAGAAAGAAAGAAAGAGAGGAAGGAAGGAAAGAAAGAAAGAAAGTTTAGAGCATGCCTGGTATAGACTGAGCACTCTAAAACTGCTAACAGCTTTTGTCAGCGAACCACTGACAGAATACTTTGTTGTTGTCAATAATGACAGTTTTGTAGATTCCATTAAAAAATTGTTAATTCATGGAAGAGTTTAGGATGAGTTTTAATGTAAATATGAAACTAAGTTTTATGAACTAGTTTAATGAAGTAAGGAGAAAAGCTTAACACAAAGGTCTGAGTAAAGAATGATCCAAATCTCAACTATTGACAATATGCAGAGAGATGGCATTTTTGAAAATATTAAACTGATGTAGTTAAATTCCAGTTACCAGTAATTGTTTATTCTGAAGAACTAATAATTGCTCCTCTTTACCCCGAGGCTCTTTTCTCATTAAGACTGAAACAATCGTAGCTTCAGGGTAGGTAGATACTCCAAAAAACAAAGAAGTAATTGCTCAGCTTGAAGCAAGTTTTAAACTATAATTTATTATATATATATATATATATATATATATATATATATATACAGACACACACACTTAGGAAAAAATATATATCTTAAAAATTAAACAAATGTATTTTTAAGATAAAAATGTATTTATTGATATTTATATGTTTTATACTCACATGGTTCAAAATTCAAGAAGTATAAGCGACTATATGGTAAATATTCTCCTTCTCTCTTCTGCACCTTATTCTGCACAATCAATATTATTGGTTTCAGTGTAACTCCAGATATATCTTGGAAATCTTACAAATCAGGACATAAAAGCCACTTCCTAATTTTTCATGCCCTTATAATATCCCATTGTGTGAATATACCCCATTTTATCTAGTCAGTCCCATATTGATGGGCATTTGATTATAGCTGTTGTATAAATTTCTAAAGGTAACATTGCTATTCAAGGCCATGTGTGTTTAACACTTGTTAAATACAGGGGATGGGCAAAAGCAGGCTTACAGTTGTTCATATGGAAAAAGATATGCAGGTTATTATTATTACAATAGATTTATTAACTCTGTGCTTTGTGTACTCACAACTGTAAACCTACTTTTGCCCATCCCCTGTATTGCCAAATTATTCTCCTTAGAGGTGGGTGGTACCCATTTACATGCCAACTGGAAATGTATGAGAACTGTTCAAACTAGCCTTCTTAAAGTCTACATCAAAATCACTTGGTTTTTTTGTTGTTGTTGTTTTTGGGTTTTTTTTTTGCTTCTCCAACATGAGTTAAAATTCTGGGAAAGGGAGGGATGAGGACAATGGAATCATCACTTGAACAGAAGATTCAGTCTAGTGCTCACTTGCCCGGGTCGTTTCCTGCAGATGCGATAAGGCTCTGAGTTTCTAGGATGACACGCTTTGCATTCCAGATTGCACGGTGGCAGTAGCTGAGGAGGGGCAGGGAGAGGTTCCAGGGCGGTGGGTCTGAGAGCCGCTCCGAAGGGCCCCCTCACACCAGTGAGGCATAGAAGGAGCTCCTGTGAGTTCCCTGGGCCCACAAAGGTTTGGAAATGCTGAGAGAAGCAGCAGAAGAGAATACTGGTTTGAGATTTTTTTTTAAAAAACAAAACTAGAGGGCAGAAATCTTGTAACCAGCAATGATAGCCAGGTCTGTTGTTATCAGTAGCAAGTGGCACCCAAAGACCAGCTGAGACCTGACAGGTAGCCATGTAGATTATCTCCTCCTGGGCCAAATGAGGGGGACAGAAGACAAAGCAGAATGAGACACTGGCCAGAGACCAAGTCAGACCGGACACCTATCCTCTCCCTAATGACAGGAATGTGGATAAACTTGAATCCCACCTCAGGATAGAGCAAGGATGCCCGTACTAACCTGCTTTATCTCCTCATAGATATCTCTCTCCCGATTTGCCCATGCCGGTGCCTTGGAGCTCTGATTTCACTGTTTCCTTAGGTAATTTACAACTGTAGTTGCAGACCATAAAATCTACCCCAACTAAGTTAAGCATCAAGAGACTCAGAAAACATTTTTGGGAAACTCACAGGAACTCCAGGGTTCCTGGAAACTAGGCTGAGATATAAAACCAGCAGCCATGCAGCCTGCAGAAAAGCCCAGTACAGCCAGTCACCTCTGCTCATCACTCACACTCCAGGATGCTGGGGAAGAAATGCGAGAAACTCTGCCACTGTTATCCCAGAGGACCCAGGCACCTGCGCCACCGTGCCTGCCTCACTGAAAATTACTTCTTCCTGTGACTGGCAGCTGTTCACTGTCACATCAAAAATGCACACAGACTTGTAGGAACCAGGCCGCACGTGGAGCTCTAGCTGGAAGGATGCCCGGGAATGACTTTGTTAGGGTTCCTGGTGAATAAGACAAGAAGACAAGCAAGAGATGTGTCAGAGCGGGTGTTGCAAAAACCAAACCAGAGCATCTGCCTCTCTCCACATTTCAACTGTGACCTTTATGTTGAAGAGTTCCACATATATACGGATCTGAGCCTCAGATCTGCATTTTCAACTTCCTGCTAGACAGAAAAAATGACTTGTTCACACCTCTTTTGAAACAACACCATTCATTTATTTATTTTTTGGTGATTTTTTTTTTCTCCTAAAAGTTAGTCTTATCCTCTTATATTTAGCATTTTGGGATGAGATTTCCGGAGACATGTTGTCATCACTCTGTTTCTGAGATTTTATTTGGAACAGGTTGCCCTGAGGTGCAACCTTTCTGCCGCATCCAATGACATGGTCACCATGGTCCAGCTGCAAATGAGTGAAAGAATGAACAATTGTTTTTCAAAGTCAAGACATTTGGATTCTGAACCAACACACTAAACATAAGATGATTAACCATTTAATGCTCCCCTCCGCCACTAAACATAGATGTACTTATTTCTGGTGGTTTTTCTGTGTGGGAGGATCTAGAGTGTTGAGATCCCTTGATAACACACACAACAGCGGTTCCCACTAGGTCTGGAATATCCTGTTCACAATTCCTTTCTGCCAGTCATTTGCTGCTGGTTTACCATGTAACTTTGCTTCTTTTCCTGTTTTCTTCTCAGTACTTTCTCTTCATTCACATTTGTGTCAACATAGCTTCTATCCATTATTTACTGATCTGCTGTCTTATCAAGGGAGACAATAGCATTTCTTTTTCTTTAAATCTTTATTGTTGAAAGTATTACATATGTCCCCTTTTATTCCCCCATTGACCTCTTCTAGCCCCTCCCCCCCACCAGGCCTTCACCACCCTATTGTCTGTGTCCATGGGTTATTCATATATACATACAAGTTCTTTGGTTGATCTCTTCCCACCCATCTACCCTCCCCCACCTTATTTCAAACAACAAAGGCTTATTTCTCGTTCATGATACATGTCCCATATGGGTTGGTGGAGTTCTCTGCTCCACTTAGTCACTGATGGACACATGTTTCAGAATTTGCTGTGGCAGGGAGGCAACTGGAGAGTTTAGTCACGGGTTCTTCTATGCTTCAGTCTAGAAATGACACAGAGCTATCTGCGGCCCATTGGCCAGATCTAGTCACATAGCTCCCCCTTAGCGCAAAAACGCTAGGACATGTGGAAGAATACTGGGGAACAGCATTATTTATGTCTCAGGTCATATCAGAGAGAATGAGGGAAATTAGCATTCCTACTAATGCCTTTCAGCCTTATCATCCTTCCTTTCAGGACCTTGCACAGAATCAGAAACCCATAGGGTATCAGATCTAGAGAGCCCCTCAGTTTACAGATGCAGAAGATGAGGCTGAGAGAGAGTCTGTGATTGGCTCAGGTTACATAGCCTTCCCGCTGCTGCCCTGCCTTTGCCAGCTGCTTTCCAACTCAGCAGGGACTCTCAAGCTCTATTTTTCTTGGTCTCTCCTGATTTGCTCATTTGTTCACTGGCTCCTTCTTCTTTGTAATTTTTGTTTCATCATGCTCCTCCCCTCCTTCTGCCTCACCACATATTTCAACTGTGACCTTTATGTTGAAGAGTTCCAAATATATACATGTATCTGAGCCTCAGATCTGCATTTTCAACTCCCTGCTTCTGAACTTCTGGTGGTTCACTTACTCCGAATTAATTTTTATACACAAAAGGTAGGAAGTGATCATATACTGCAGTTAAAGGAATCTTGTAAGATACGTGCGTGAGGGAAGCTTTGCTTTGACGGCTGGACCGTGGATTTCCAGAGTCAATGTCCAAAGAGCATGGTTATGGGAACCCACAAAGAGAGCTGGAATTTAAGCACATGTGGAATTTCCTTCAGATGCAAGAAATCCAGTAGCTTGTATTAGCTGATACAATGACTATCTTGCCTCCATTTTTATTTTAATAGATATTACAGACTTTCTAAGCACTGAATATGGTTGAACTAGATAGAGGCTTAGGGGACACAAACTAAAGGCTACTGGTGGTTGTGGAATGTTGACTTTCCCCTCTTTGCATTTTACCTTATTTCATTTAAAGAAAATAGTGTGTATCTTTTATTTGGTTTCCTGCTTGTAGCTTTTGGAAAATGTATTCTAACAATTCCATTGGCATTTTGCCCACTTGAGGCCTTCAAGTTAAATAACACTGTATGAAATGCACACTTTCTTGTTTAATTTTCTTGGCTAACATTTGCTGTATCTTCACTATTTAGTAAACTTTGTAAAGAGTTACATAAAGCTTTTGGGCATTAGGAATAGTGCATTAATTATTTCATTTTAAATAAACAAGTCTTGTAAAAGAATGGAACATGAGTGATTTCCATTTCTCATTATTTGTTAAAGCTTCTCTAGAAAATGCCCTTTTCTCCTTAGGCATAGAAGCTCATTGTTTAAAGCTACAAGGGTGAGCGATTTTATTTTCACCCCAGGACTCCTCCTGCAAAAGCCAGGTATTGATTCTTTTGTTAGATGTACAGTAGTCATTAAAAAAAAAAAAAAAAACTTGTTTCTTCTTTTTCTTTAAAGATGGGCGTTTTAAATGCATGCTCCTGCTCTTTCTGATAAATCACCGCCCAACTTAAATTCTTTACATCATGTCATACTGTGTGTGTGTGTGTGTGTGTGTGTGTATGTGTGTGTGTGTGTGTGTGAATAATGAGAAAGGAATTAGGGGGAAGTGAATACAAAAAAGATTTCTCTTGTGTCAAATCTCATGAATATTTTTCCTAAGGGTTTTGAGTGAAACCATTTTGCACAGAGCACTGCTAGTGAGATTAAAGAAGTTGCAGGAGAGATTTTTAGTCAATGAAGGCTTTCACTTAATGAAACAATCCTGAATTTATTGAGGAGTAATAGAAAACAATGTTTCTCTCTCACAGAGAACTATTTTATAATGGAGATAAAAATAAGATGGTGTGCATTTAATTATAAATATTTTCTTCATACACCACTGATAGTGCAAACTGGAGCATTTGTGAATGACAATTTGGCATTCTCCATCAAAATTTAAAATAAACATGCCTTTAGATGCAAAAATTCCACTTCTAGCAATTTACTCTGCAGACAGACTTACACTTGGTGTTAAATGACCAATGTAGAGTTTGATCACTCTGCACCACCCTCTCCCAAGTTAAAAAAACAATCTACATGCTCATCAGTTGGGCACATCCCTAGAATGGATTTCCTTGCAAACATACAAAAATGAATGAGAAAGTGTGGTATGCATCACTACAAAATTATTTCCAAGATGTTTTAAGTAAAAAATCAAGGGGCAGAACAGTATGTATGGAATGTTACTATTTTGTCACAAAGGAAGAACAGTATGAGAGGGACGTTGGTGAGCACTTGGGCCACATGATGCTTGTGGGGACTGTGGCATATCTAGGCAACCTGAGATGTGCAGCTGTGATGCGGAGGAGAGGATAAAGGGGAAGATGGAAATTTGGGAGCCATCGACATAGATATTATCCTGTGGTAGCAATGAGGTGGGAGGCATACTCCAAGAGAAACTAAATATATAGAAAAAGAAAAAAGGCTTTAAACATATTCTCAAGAATCTTAAAGTGTAATTATAAATTGATGTTTCTATGCCTTATTTCTAATATGAGTAACCGAGCGAGCCTGAATATTTATTTTCCAGCTTTCCAAGTTAAGCAGAAAGGAGAAATAATTATTTTAGGATGTTTGCAGCTTGCAACATGATTAGAAATTAAATAGTATACTTATGAGATATGGATGTTTTGTTTTGAGAAATGCAGAAAGCAGGTCAGACAGAATAAATAACGCTATAAATAAACACATGCAGTAGGCAACCCCAAAGCATCCTGATTTTAAAAATGAAGCCATTAACCATCTAATATTTTGTCAAGAAGAGAAGACGCAAAGGCCAAATGAGATTTGTAAAGAACAGATGGATGTCCTCAGGTGACAAATTTTTAACATGAGCCATAGCAGGAATTTCTCAGTTTGTTGAAAAGATCTTAATGACCTAAAATTTATTTTAACTTTCTCTGCTTCAATGAAAGAACATCCACCACCTCTCCAACCTCCTCAGGCAATTTATTGTGAAAAATAAACCTTTAAAGATACAATATTAACCTAAACTATATTGACAAGGTGGAAGAGAGCTTCCAAATTTTCTCTGTTCATGGGGCCCCTTGGCATCTCAGCATTTTTCCCCCCACAGCATCCTTAGTCCAAAAGAAACACCAGTGTATTAGGTGGTTAGATTCAAACAATTTCATAAGTATTCATGTTCTAGTAGCTCTGTAGCCATTTGAAAAAATAATACATATAAATGGAAAGAAAAAAATACTTATATCATTCTTGAATAACCACAATTACTTCCTAATGAGAAGTACAGCTGTTGAGCACTGCACAATTTCTCAAACCTTGGAATCAAATTGGATGCCACTACCTTCATTTCCTGTTCCACATAAATCTTTGGGAAGTATTTGCTTTTTATCATAACAACTGCAGAAAACTGAGCTTCTAAAAGACATTATGTCATCCAAAGAAATGTTATGCGGTCTGAAAATTACCTCAACCTTGTAATTTATGGGCCATCTGAGAGACACTAAGTATCTATGTGTTTCCCTTAAAAATATAAAATATCCACAGCTTCCCTATGAATTTTATGCATTACTGTGTGATGACTTGGCATAAAGTTGGGAGATGCAGCTTTAGGGAATTTGGAGGTAACCAGAATCAAAATGGGATAAGGGCACTGAAAAGCATATAGGAGGTCATCTCCTTGGATGACCAAGTGGTTTCTTCACTGTGCGAAACTAAGATTCGTTAGTTTATAAGAGGACTCGTAATTTGGTACTAGTTATGCGTCAACAGGAGTTTGCATAACTTTCTTTCTAAAAATATAATTAGTTTTCAAGATAAAGCAATGACCTCTTATCTTAAGATGGCATCAGAATTTTTTGAGTCACCTAAGGTAGGACTATGTCACTACTTTGTTGGGCAGAATCCAGGAACCATGTAGATCTGACAAGATGCGACTTGTTCCTCTCTTGGCGTATATTGAGCTGTTCCTCTGGCACTTTGATAAGGGCACAGTGTCAGAACTGTTATCTATTAGAAGAGCCAGGGAATCACTGCATCTAATCATTACCAAGCCTGGAGATACTTTATTATATGAATGAGATATGAGGCTCCTACATCACCTTAATTGTGTTCCAAATTGGATCCCAACATTAAATCCTTGTGTCTTTTCTCTCACTGCTAAATTTGCTGTTCACCTGCTATGACAACATATTCATTATGAGTTATCATTTATCAACTCCTTAATGTACTTATTAGACAGGCCATCAAGATTTCCTCTAGCTCCTAGGACAATTATGAAAAAACTCATTTACCTTCCCTCATTTTCCCCAAAATAAACCTGATTCTAGAATGTGTCGTCTGTGAAAGGAAGAAGAAAAGGAAACAATTACCTACTGTTTTCTAGTGACTCTTCTGTGCTATGCCCTTTAGCTAGCTACCTTAATGAATTTAGAACTCACAAAACCTCAGGTACATAGAACAGTCTCCTTTTTACTGGTGAGGAAAACCCCCCTCAGAAGTAGTAAGGGCTAGAATGAGAATTCAAATATCAATATCCATGTTGTTTTTACTATACACTGTCTCTTTTTCTTTCTAGCACTCTTGGCAATGCAACCAGATAGTATAAAGCCCATGTTTCATTTGTGTTCTTCCATTCTTTTATTGCAAGTCCAGGATCAAAGGAAGTTAGGGGTAGGGTTAAGGCCAAGGTTAGGAATGTCCCAATGGCCACTATAAAGAAATGAGCTCTCTGAAGCTCTGAAAATGGATTGGTATTTGATCATGCCTACATGAGGAAACCTCCATTACATCCCAATGGTATGGGATTCAGGGCATATCATACCCCAATTCCATGGGGACAGAAGCTCCTGCACTCAGGACCCTCCCAGTTCTTGCCCTATGTATCTTTAAATCTGGCTGTTTATCTGTATCCTTTATAATATTCTTCTTTTTTTTTAATCCTAACCTGAGGATATATTTTCCATTGATAGAGAGAGTAGAAGAGAGAGGGAAAGACAGAGAGAAATATCTATGTAAAGAAACACATTGATTGGTTGCCTCCTTCACGAGCCCCAACTAGGGCCTGGGCCGGGGAGGAGCCTGCAACCAAGGTACATGCCCTTGACCAGAATCGAACCCAGGACTGAGCCAAACCAGCTAGGGCCTTTATAATATTATTAAATAAACTGGTAAACATAAATAAGTATTTCCTAAAGTTCTGTGAGCTGTTGGAGCAAATTATTCAGACCTGAGGAGGGGGGTCATTGTAACTTCAGATCTATAGCTGGTGGGTCAGAAGCATAGGTGATGACTTAAGTTTAGGATTGGTGTCTGAAGTGGGGATGGGGAGGGGCAAGCCTTATGAACCGGTAGCCTATAAGATCTGATGCACTCTCCAAGAAAATAATGTCAGAATTGAATTCAATTGTAGGACACCCAGGTGATGTTGGAACTTGCTTGTTGCTGTGTGTGTGTGTGGGGGGGGAAACCCACATTTGTTGACTGGAAGTATCAGAAGAGTTTTGTGTGAGTAGTAATGTACCCTCACAGGAAAGAGACTCATTGTAGGGAAGAACTGGGTTTTCCTTTTCATGTCCCAAACTGTTAATCTAACAACTCCAGTGTGAGAGGTGGGAGGGGAGAGTACAAAGCAACGTGTATACACATTGTCATAGATTTATAGGTGATTTCTTTATCTTTTTCTGTTTTTTTAGTATTTTTCAAATTAAGTAGAAATAATAAAATTATTTTTATCACTAACATAGAATCATTTTAGCCCTTTGATGAGCTTCTTTTCAATATCTATTTAAATCTCTAAAACAATGAAATAATCTCATGGCTCTTATAATTTTGGGAACTAATAACAATTGAGTATTGAAGTAAAGCTATGAACCCTCTTGCCAGAAGCTAACATACACCAAGAGGGGTTTGCAGGGATTAATTACCTGAAGCATATCTGGTTTTAAAATGCTGCTGTAAAGTAAAGAATCTAATTTGCTCTTTTAAAGTGGATAAACAAACCCCCAAATATTCCCATTTATGCTATAATAAAGCCATTTAAAATAATGATAGTTAATAATAAAAAATATGCAGGTTAAACTTATATTTATTTTTTTTTATATTTGGAGATTATATTAACAAACACCTATCCCTGCCTCATAAGTTCACTGTCTTGATTGAATATATTAAAGTAGTTTTTAGGTAATTCTAATATTTTAAAGTGGAAAATCACCCCCTCCTTGGTTATATGGAGATGTGCTTTATATCATAATTATTCAGATATCAGGATATAGCCTGGATTTGATTTACTGGCATGCCATTCTGTTCAGTTAGTAATGCATTTTGAACATGACATGCATATAAAAATATTCAAGATGCAAATTATGTATATAAACAAAATAACCTTGTAAATCAGCATTCCTATTGATAATAAGCTAAGATGGTTTGTAAAAATAATGAATAGACTTTCCTTTCAAAAATTAGCAGTGTCAAGAATGATTAAAGTAAAAATGCTGTTAGGATTCAAAATATAGAAGACAATATGAAAAGACTCCAATTTGGCAGAATGGATTTATGTCTAAGGTGAGGGAAGTTGAATAAGACTTTAAATAAATTTAGACATTCATTTTCTTGGAAATGTCAGTTATCAAAAGTCATTTATCATAGGAAGGTATTTAATGCCTCTTAATTAATGATTTTCTCAAAATGATGTCTAAATCTCAAAAACAGTTCTATAGCTTATGACAGTTTCACTTTGCTGAGAAGGTGTGTTTCAGTTTCATTTCTCTAGTGTTTTTTTATGTAGTTCATTGCAGATTTATGGACCTACTTGTATGCTATGCCATTCTCTATTACCCTGATCATTCGTTTCTTGAAATCTTAAAATACCGGCAGTTTTAAATTTAATAGGAAATGAGGACCAAAGAGTGTATACAGCCCTTTCTCGGTAGTGAGGAGGATTAATCCATGGCAATCCCAATAATGTCATGAAACATAAATGGAAATTATGGAGTGTTTGAGATAAGGCTAGCTAGCCTAACATTACAGGTGTATGTGTTAGCCAGGGATATGCTTCATTGCTAAAGATGAATACCACCTGGGAATAAGCACTATTTTGCTTCCCATATGCACAAGTGCATATTTGCCATCAATTTTAGAATATGGCTATCAGCCATACTGAGCATTAGCTCACAGCTGGGATTAGGTGACACATAACTATTCAGTTGATTTTACAAGTATCACTTTATTCAGGTGGCTTGGTTTGTTTGTTGCATGAATACTACCTTGGCTCTGTTCTTTGGCAAGAGTATTTTGGTCTTTCAGTTAGCATATAAAATTTTAAATGCCATATTCAGGGGACATTTATAGGAATGTTTCCTGCTGTCACCATCATTTTCCACCCATCATCAAAACTTGACAGGTAGCCCTGTGATGAATGCTTTAAAGGACTGAGAAAGTTCTCTTTCACTAAGAAATGCCACCACTAGGATAAACAAGATTTTGGGGAAAAAAATCAAAGCTTTAATAATGGATGAAATCAGGAATACTATTTATATCCAGGATATGCCAAAATATCTTGCTTGGCATATAAATGAATAAATTGAGTATATAATGGGTTTCATGGAGAAGATTCTTATTTCTTTTTGAAATATTGCTTTATGTGATATCAGTAGCAGTAGTAATGATGAAGAGAGATAACCTAAGTTAAGCATGTACTATATGAAAGCCTGCTAAATGTTTTTATAGGATTATTTATTTGATAAGATGCATATTATCAAATACATCTTAGAAGGTAGATAGGGCTATTACTCTTATTTCATGTTAAGTAAATAGAGACTTTGTGTGTTAGTTTTCTATTGCTTCATAACATATCGCCACAAATGTAGTAGCTTAAACAACGCCCATTTATTAATTCGCTCACCGTCCTGTGGGGTAGAGGTCCAGGCACGCCATGGCGTGGTTCTCTGCTCAGTCTCACAATGCAAAGATCAGGGTGCCAGCTGGGCTGCTTTCTCATCCAGAGCCTCCAGGAAGAATTCAGTTCCAAGTGCATTCAGATTTTTGGCAGAATCTAGTTTCTTAAGACCATGAACTGAAGTCCCAGTATCCCTGCAGGCTCAGTTGGGAGTCATTCCCAGCAAGGAGAGACTGGTCACATTCCTTGTCATGTAGCCCTTTCCTTTGTTTTTTTTTTTTTTTTTTAAACTATTTTTATTGATTTCAGAGAGGAAGGGAGAGGGAGAGAGAGATAGAAACATCAATGATGAGAGAGAATCATTGATCGGCTGCTTCCTGCACGCCCACACTGGGGATGAAGCCTGCAACCTGGGCATGTGCCCTGACCGGAAATCGAACCGTGACCTCCTGGTTCATAGGTCAATGTTCAACCACTGAGCCACACTGGCCAAGCTCCCTTCCATCTTTAAAGCAGGTAATGGGGATGTCTTGTATTATATCTCTGACTCTGTCTCTGATTTAGAAGGCTAGTGTGATTAGGTCAGGTCCATCCTTTCTTAAAGTCAACTCTGCCATATGATGTAATGTAATCATGAGAGTGACTATCCTGTCACATTCACAGTTCACATCCATAGTTAATGAGAAGGGCATTATACAAGGGTTGAGTCATTGCAGGTGATCTCAGAATTGTGCCTACTACCCTGATTGCATAAATAACTTTCCTAAGTAACATAGCTGAAAACTGGTGTCACTAAGATTTGAACCATGTCTGTCTGACTCTAGAGCTTTGCCCATTTTGCCATATAGGCCTTGTATATTAAATTTAAAGCTAAAGATAAGTGAGGAATGTCTGATTATTATTATTATTATTATTATTATTATTATTATTGTGATCTTGACTAGACCATGTTCTCTCTTGCCCCATTCTAAATCCATATCTGTTTTATAATCTTAAAATTTTATCACCATGATACATACATTTATTTTAAAATGTCAGAGGGTATCATAAAGCTTATTTTTGCTTTTTATTTTAAAATAAATTTAACTTGCCAAAAAGCTGCAAAATTTAGAAATCCCATATACCTATTACCTAAGTTTGCTAATTGTTAACATTTTACCACATTTATCTAAATTTTTAGCTTGGCATAGACTTCTAAGTCGAATATATTTTTCCTCTTGAAAGTTTGAAGAAATATTAGCAATGTTGGGTTGATTTTTGTTTTTTTCTTCTTTTTCATGAAATAATTTAATAATTTTTTTCTATGGGATTTTATGTTTACCCCTTTACTCCTAGTGCTCTGGGATTTCACGAGTCTGCAGTTTGTGGGGATCATTTTTCCTTCACTATGTTGGGTACTCAGGGGACCCATTCCATCTGGAAATTTTGTATTAAGCTTTCTATTTCTGAATATTGTTATTTTGGATGTTAAACCTCTTATGTCATTATTCTATTTTCATTTTTCTTTGTAATTTCATTTTTTTGAAGCTATACTTATGTATCCTGTGATATTTCCTCAACTTTATCTTCTAGAACTTGCATTAAAATTTTCATTTCATATATATATGATTAATTTTATGTGTTAACTTAACTGGACCACAGGGTCTCCAGATATTTGATTAAACATTATTTCTGGATGTGTCTATGAGGGTGTTTTGAATGAGATTAACATATGTATCCATAGTTTGCATAAACAGATTGCCTTCCCCAATGTTGGTGGGTCTCATTCAGTCCTTTGAAGGCCTGAATGGAATTAATGGCTAAGTAAGAAAGAATTCTCCTTTGCCTGATTGTCTTTGCGCTGGGACATTGATCTTCTCCTGACTTTGGCTTTGGACTAGAACTTACACCATCAGTTCTCCTGGTTCATAGGCCTTCAAACTTAGACCAAAACTACACTGTCAGCAATCCTGGATGTCCAGTTTGTGCATCCCAGATCTTGGGATGCTTCAACCACCATAATCACATTGGTCTCTCCTAGAGTTTGATTGTTTTTGCTTCTTTATATTTATCAGAGGCTCAAGTGCCTGATAATGTTTCACTGTCTGTTCATATATAAGGACAAGTCACTAGAATACTGATTAGAAGTATTCATGCATGGGTGGCTTAAAACTGGTAAGTTTAATATAAAGCAATGTGAGTATCCCTAAATGTTTTTTCTTGGATTTCTCAGTTTTCCCAGAAAGGAACCTACCTTGCTTTCCTCTGGAGATGAGGCCTACTGCCAGTCTTTTGAGAGCCAAGCTATGAAAGAGGTTAGAAGGAATTGTGGCCTAAATTTCTGTGTCCCTCCTAAATTCATATGTTGAAGTACCAATCTCTAATGTGACTTTATTTGGAAATAAGGCCTTTATGGACATAATCAAGGTTAAACAAAGTCATAAGTGTGGGGCTCTGATACAACAGGATTAGTGTCCTTCTAAGAAGAGACAATAGAGAGCTCTCTCTCTCTCTGCCATGTGAGGATGTAAAAAGGTGGCTGTCTGCAAGCTAGGAAGAGAGCTCCCACCAGAAACCAGCCCTGAGACACTTTGCTCTTGGACTTCTGGCTTCCAGGACTGTGAGAAACTAAGTTTCTGTTGTTTAAGCTGCCCAGTCTATAGTAATTTGTTATGACAGACAAAGCAGACTAATACTGAGTCTCTCTTTCTCTTAATACCTGTGTTCAATATGATACTTTCATGCCTCACATGTCACCTTAGTTATATCTTATGCCTTTGAACTTACTGTCTTGTTTCTGAAAGACTGAACCTCGAGTTTTCAGCTGAGGAAAGGAAGGGGTATGTGCCTGTTAGTGCAGAATTTGGGGATGGACATGGAGAATTAAGTGCTATATCTAAATCCTTTCAACAAATCCTCCTATTTTCAGCCCACTCTGTACCCTTCCCATCAGAGTGGCAACACCAGTTTGTGCTTGTCTTGTTTTTTCTTGCAGCTTGAATTATCTTATTTCTAGAAATTTTGTTGCAATCTTTTTCTACCGTTGTTTCTTGTCCAGCTTCTTTTTTAGTATGAGGGGGATATATGACTTCAAAAAATTTCTGATTGTTTCCTAACTGTCGTTTTTCTAACAGTCATCTTAATGGGGTCCGTTGTAGGGACTGAATCCCACACCTTTATGGACTTGGTCAGTACTATCAGTTTAACACCCTAGAGAGCCATTTATGAGACCCCAGCAGCAAGAGGTTGCAGGATGGACAGATTGCAAGGACCAACAAAGAGGTCAAACCCTGATCAGAACTCCTATGCCAAGGAAAGGTAAGAGGAAACCTGCACCACATGGTAAAGCCAATATTTAGACATGGGCCTCTTATGAGAATCAGTTGACCAGACAATGTTAAGAAACAGTGATAAAAAACCAAAGGTATCTGTCATCTGAATCTGAGCCATCATAGATGCCCTTGCCTAGCTCCCCTCCTCCCCAACACCAGAGAAAAACCTTAGAGAAGGTAGAGGTAGAAATGTGAGAAGAGCAGATTATACCTCTTTTCTAAGCCACAGGAGAAACAGACAGGAAAGGGGAAGAGGAAAAGAGTGTTAAATTAGATAATGAGGCAGAATTTAAGAATAATTGATACTCACTCTTTAAATGCCAAAACAAGACTATTTAAATAATAAAAAGGGACTAAAAGATTATGGACTCTGGACAAGAGAGTCACTATTTACCCAACAGGGAAGGAATGTGCTATATGACGCCATTGGAGGCAATTCTGTTTATACACAAATCAGTAAAGACTAAAAAACAGGTGGCATGGTGAAATATAGTTCCTCTGAAGTTTACATGCATTCGGATCAAGAAAAGAGAATAGATTTATATATATATATGAAACCTAGGCATGTACCCTGACTGAGAATCGAACTGTGACTTCCTGGTTCACAGGTTGATGTGCAACCACTGAGCAACACTGGCCAGGTGAGAATAGATTTTTTTAAATTAATTTTTTGTTTTTATTTATTTATTTTCTTTATTGATTAAGGTATTACATATGTGTCCTTATCCCCCCCCACATTGCCCCCCACCCCTCTTACTTATGCCCTCACCCCCCTGGTGTCTGTGTCCATTAGTCAGGTTTATATGCATGCATACAAGTCCTTTGGTTAATCTGTTCCCCTTACCCCCACCCTCCCCTACCTTCCCTCTGAGGTTTGACGTTCTAATCGATGCTTCTCTGTCTTTGTCTCTGGATCTGTTTTTGTTCATCAGTTTATGTTGTTCATTATATTCCACAAATGAGTGAGATTATGTGATATTTATCTTTCTCTGACTGGCTTATTTCGCTTAGCATAATGCTCTCCAGTTCCATCCATGCTGTTGCAAATGGTAAGAATTCCTTCTTTTTTACAACAACATAGTATTCCATTGTGTAGATGTACCACAATTTTTTAATCCATTCATCTGCTGATGGGCACTTAGGCTGTTTCCAAATCTTAGCTATGGTGAATTGTGTTGCTATGGACATAGGGGTGCATATTAGATTTTTTTAGGCACTCTAAATTCCAGTCTCAAATACTTGGGGCAAAATAATTGGACCAGGAGTAGGCTGGCTGAATCCAGGTACTTACCCATAATCCAATTAGATGGATTGGGAGGATGAGGTGGGAGAGCATGGGGAGGGAGACAGTATAAATATTACTCTGGGACCATTCTTACAGATGGTTCTCAGAATAGGTGGAACATAGGCTGAAAAAATATTCACCAAAGTAGTGGTACAACTAAAGGACCATTAGCTTGCTGACAATGATGGCATCAGAGCTAAAGGATCAAGTCCACCAGAATCCAATATACTTTTTCCCCCTGTGCAAAGTATTTGTATGATCAAGCAAAAATAAGTTAGCCATTTGCTCTAGGAAAAACTGCTACTTACTACTAAGATGGTGAAGTAGCTAAAATAACTTATTTAGCAAGACTAATAGTTTATTCATCAATACTTTAAGTCCTCACCTCTCCCTGTCCTCTAAATCAAAGTTACCATGTCATAAACTTTGTCCAATACCAATAATTTATCCTCTTTGCAAGATTTACCTAAAAATCTCCCAAATTAAGTCATAAAACCCTTCAAATACTTCCCACTGGCTTTCCTCCTCTACAGTCACTACTATGTTTCTGTCAAGGTGGTATTCACTCTCCTTGCAATAAATCTGATCATCTAAGCTTTGCTCGAGCAATAGGTTCATCTGGGGGTCTTCTTGTATGTCGACAGCTGACATGGAGAGTTATGATTTCTGCTGTATCTCCTGTTTCAAATTAATTTCCACATTTTATTACCACTTGCTTCCCAGAAGAGCAATACGTAGTCAACATTTGCAAAGCAAACAATATACTTTTTGCAGAAAAACTTATTGCAAAATCTCAATGGTGACAAATTGTATCCTGAAGAGGGTTATGACACTCTCAAATAAGTTTGAAACTAAACATTAGACAATAATCAAAATGTACTCAAAATGTTAGTCATCCTTTTAGTTGAAATGGAAGTTGAATATTCAGAGAAATAACAATTAGACAGAAGTGGTGATTAAAGAACGACCCGACCCGTGAGAAATTCTATAGCATTAATATCAATAAAGAATTGTAGTAATCAAAAGCATTGCATTTTAAAGTCTAATTTCTCATTTAAGAAACTTTTTGAGTACATTTCCCCTGGTGTATTTTTTTTTTTATTTCTCCTAATCATGGACTCACCATCTGGTAAATAGCAATAAAGGGTAGACTGTCTGCAACATAAAAATTTGGAACATAGCACTTTTCATTTTTTTTTTTTGCATATTCCAATACTCCTACAGCAATACTATATACAAAGTTAGGTATTGTGACTCTGCCTTCATTGAAATATTATCTTTATTTTTACTAAAATGTAGTTCATGATCATATTTAAAATCTGATGCCATATGTAAGAACACATAGGGTTGGCTTCAATTAGAATAAGTACCAGGCAAAATTCCATATGAAAGTTGTCCTGTGCATATCCAAGGACAAAAGCTAATAGTACTGCTTCCTGTTCAGGTGGGTCATTATCAGCAAGAAGAACCTAAGAAACTGTAGAGGTCTGTTCTCATGTCTGTCCAAAGCATTGACTAAACCACAGCATTTCACTCTTTCTAACTATAGCTGTGATGTAAATACATCATACTCATTATTACATTAAGTATTACTGACACACAGAGTTCATAAAAAATTGAGCAAAAACTCTTTTTTAAAACTCAATTTACATTCTCTGGTTGGGTGACCTTGAACAAGTGAGTAAAGTTATTTTGTAGCCACAGTTACCTCAATTGCTGTATGTAAAGAATAATATCTGCCTTTCAGGTTATCATGAAGATTAGAGAAAATGTCTTATAACCATGATCTCCTCTCAATAAATATTAGTTTTTGATAATCTATGCAATGAAAAAAATGAAGTAAAAAAAAAAAAGAATTCATTATACAGGCACTCAAAAACTAGTAGAGGTAAATTCATTTGCCAATGAAAAGTTTGAGAAATGTGTCCTAAGCCTGGAAGAAGTGAGTTAACTTACCACAAAGGAAGCATCTATAGCAGAAAGGCAAAGGTGACGATTTCAGCAGCTTTCTCAAACCAGAGAGGAGGCTGGCATGTCACACCTCATTCGAAGCCATTATTCATCAGGAGATTCTGTGCTGGATACGTGGAAAGTCAGATTTTGTATAGTGTGCAGAAAAGGGGATATCGAGTTTGAAACTTTCCTTTTTGTTTTTGACATCAAGTATTATCAGAGACCATTAGTATTACCATACAAATATTTAGATGGCTCGTTGGAAGAAGAAAAAGTAAGCCGTGACTGGTTTGGCTCAGTGGATAGAGTGTAGGCCTGCAGACTGAAGGGTCCCAGGTTCGATTCCGGTGGTCAAGGGCATGTACCTTGGTTGCGGGCACATCCCCAGTAGCGGGTGTGCAGGAGGCAGCTGATAGATGTTTCTCTCTCATCGATGTTTCTAACTGTCTATCCCTCTCTCTTCTTCTCTGTAAAAAATCAATAAAAATATATTTTTTTAAAAAGAAAAAAGAAGAAAAAGTAAATTCTAGACATATAATCTTTCAATTTAAGTCACATAAGACAGATAGGAGAAACTTTTTGCAGAGAAACTTTTTCAAATCAAGAATTTTGGGAATTAAAGGCCTCTATGGAACCAACTTGTCAGATCTTTCATGACTCACAAGATTAAATTTTCTACTGAGATGCAACACACGGACCACACTTGTCTTAAACACTCAGGGAGGACAAACAAGTCTGTTATTGATTTGTTCAAGGACGTGGTAGTTCAGATTCAAACTGATTATGTGTGTAGTTGGGGTGCCAGACTGATCTGCAGCTGTGTGCCCTGCTGGAGCTCAGACATGACTGGGCATGTGTGGAGGACATACGCTGCTTCCCCAGAAATCCATTTATATTAGGAATGAAGCGCATCTTTGGAGATAAATCATCCAAAGGCGAAAAGCAGTCAGATGCATGGAGCTGGTCCAGCAGCAAAGACTCGGGCACCCGACAGGCAACTTTGAGAACAGCATGGTTTATGTTACTTAGACTCTCAGCTTCCCTCCCAAACTTTCTCCAATTTCCTGGAATTCCTATAAGTTCATATGAGTTTATCACAGCAGACTGTTAGTAGTTACGTCTTGGGGGAGTCAAAAGTTATCCATGGATTTTTGACTGCATGGGGTATCGGTGCTCCTCACCCCAGCATCGTTCAAGGGTCGGCTGTTGGATTCTGTGGAATGGGACAACTTTGCAAGAGCCAGTTCAATAGATAGTGGGAAGCCAGTGCCTGTGGAATATGGAATATACTTTTTCATGTCCACTCCATGAGGGTGGGAGTTTTGTCCTTTTTAATTACTATTGTTTCCTCAGATCCTACACTGAAAACAGATATATAATAGAAGCTAATAACTATTGGTTGAATCTGTTGAATGACTGTGATCTCATTTGCTATCCTGGGCAGGTTGTCTGAGAAGACATGGTTAGTTTTATGTGCCAACTTGACTGAACCACAGGGTGCCCAGCAATTTGATCCAACATTTTTCTGGGAGTTGTTATGATGTTATGGTCATAAGGAAACCCCTCTAATGTGTGAAACGATTATTGTGTGAAATGTTTGCTGTGTGGAGACCCCAATACTCTGTAATTTCCAAAATGTTATAAACATGGTGAATGCCCCACTATCTTGATGTAAATGCCCTAAGCCCTTAACGTTTAAACGCCCTGCTCCTAGCATAAGGCACGCCGTCTGGCCCACACCGGTAAGACATAAGTAGTTTACTACCGGCTACATAAGCACCAGACCTTCTCCAGTCTACGTACGTCTCCTGCCTGATAGAGGAGGACTCCACGTCACTCTGCGAGATGAGCCCCTGACTGACTGCTCTGCTGTGCCAGCCTGAACCAACTGCGGCCGCCTGTCTGTCTCCGTCTTCGTCGTCCGTCTTTCGGTGTGCATCGCCAGGTGGTCTTTGCCGGAGCCTAGGACCCACTAGGAATAGGTAAATAAACCTTGTGTGTTTGCATACTAATTCTGCCTTGTGTATTCATGTGTTCCAGTTTGGCTCAACTGTCTAGACATTGAAGTACCAGGGGATAGGCCGTTATTGCTGACCCCTGGTCACCTGCGTATGTCCCACTAAGTCTAGGCAGATAATTAATTAATTGGGGCATAATTGGGACAGGAGTGTTTGTGCTTCTGAGACAGAATAAAGTAGATCGCCCTCCTGGGTGTGGGTGGGCCTCATCCAATCGGCTGGGGGCCTGAAGAGAACAGCAGCAACAAAAAACAGAGCAGATGCGAATTTATTCTCTTTGGTCTTCAGGCTGTGACACTGGTTTTCTTTTGTCTTTCGACTCAGGCTCGAACTGGAACTATCCCATTAGCTCTGCTGGGACTCCAGCTTGACAATTGCAGAACGTGGGATTCTCAGCTTCCATAATCACATGAGCCAATTGCTTATAACAAATCTCTTTATATATAAAGAGATTGGTTTTGTTTCTCTGGAGAAACCAGACTAATACACATGGATTATATGTACATTATGCAAATGGGTATTGTAGAGGAACCTCATTTCCTATTGCAGAATTTCTAAAGTCACAGGAAACAGAATCTGAAAATTAGAGAGCAATTTTATGGAAAGAAATGATTTCAGAAAGATTCACAGATTTTGATGACTCTGAGCTATGCTTTGACATATGGTGGCTGCATTAGTCAAGTACAAGCTTCAAACTATATTAATGTCACCCAAATGATACATTAGTATCTCTGAAATTTGGGAGCTATTTTTCTATGAAAACCTGCATTTTCTTTCATGACACTGGTGAGATCAAAAGGAAGAGGCATTTATGGCTTAAATAGTGATGTAGTCCCTGGGTCAAAATTGAGATGCATCCTGACTGAATGGTTCCCACATGGTGAAGAGTGCTTTTTCCTCCTCTATTTTCTGAAAAAGTTTGTGAGTGATTGGCATTTTTTCTTCTCTAAATATTTGATAAAATTCACTGGTAAAGCCACTTGGGGCTGATATTTTCTTGTGAGAAAAATTTTAAATTATTACTTAAATGTTTTACTTGTTAAAGAGTTATCCTGATTTTTTCTTGCATATGTTTTGTTATTTTGTGTGTTTTTTTAATAAATTTACTCATTTCATTTAAGTGTCTATTTCAGTGCATAAAGTAGTTTATAATCTATCTATATAAAAGCCTAAGCGACGGTCGCAACCGAACGGACAACCGAACAGGCTGCGTGGGGCAACCAGGCCAGCAGGGGGGTTAGTGAGAGGCGACCAAATGACCAAGCAGCAGGCTGTGTGGGGTGATCAGGCCAGCAGGGGGGTTAGTGAGGGGTGACCAAATGACCGAGCAGCAGGCTGCATAGGGTGACCTGACCAGCAGGGGGGGTTAGTGAGGCATGATCAAACGGCTGAACAGCAGGTTGCATGGGGTGACCAGGCTGGCAGGGGGGGCAGTTGGGGCAACCAGGCTGGCAGGAGGGGGCAGTTGGGGGTGATCAGGCTGGCAGGAGGTCAGTTAGGAGAGACCAGGCCAGCAGGGGGGCGCAGTGAGGGATGACCAGGCATGCAGGCAGGTGAGCGGTTAGGAGCCAGTGGTCCAGGATTGTGAGAGGAATGCCCGACTGCCAGTTTAGGCCCGATCCCCAGGATCGCGCCTAAACTGGCAATCGGACATCTCCCGAGGCGTACCGGATTGGAGAGAGTGCAGGCTGGGCTGAGGGTACCTTCTCCCCCCACCCCCCCCCCGCATGAATTTCATGCACCGGGCCTCTAGTATTTCTTAATAATATTTTTTATTTTTATAGGTTGGCAGTGGTGTTTTTTCTTTCATTCCTGATTTGGTCATTTATGTTTTCTCTGTTTTATTCTTGTTAATTTTAACAAAAGGTTTATCAATTTTGTTGACCATTTCAAAGAACCAACATTTTAGTTTCTGTGACTTTCTTTGTTATTTTTCTGGTTTCTCTTTTATAGATTTCTGCTGTGATCTTTATTATTCCTTTGGTATATCTTCCTTATTAATTTTTTTTCTAGCTTCTGGAGAAGCTTAGATTATTGATTTTAGATCTTTCTTCCTTTTTAATATAAACATTAAAGCAACAAATTTTCCTCTCATATTGCTTTAGCTGCCTCCCACATACAATTTAGAAATTTTATTGAGAAATAACATTAATTAAATTAAATGGCTCATTTGTAACTCTAGCTATAAAAAGAGAGCAAGATGGGAAGAAAAATACCGTAATTGTTTGAATAATTTTGGGTTAATAACATACTGTTTAAATAAAGGAAAGAAATAAGTGAGCAGTATTCTCATACAGCATTTGGTACTAATAGCACTGCAGCCTAGAGCATATATATTCTTCCAGGGCATTGCTAGAGTTATCATTATCCCACACAGCAGTTTCTTCAGAGCCAAGTTCCTAAAAAATACACACAAAACAATTAAAGGGTGTAGATATAGTAGTTGCCTTTGAGAAAGCCTTCCATTGTTCACTCCTTTCAATGATTCAGATTATAGCATTTATATCTGGTAATAATGGCAGTCTTGGTGGACCAGATAGGAAGAAGAATTTAATACGTATAATACAAAGGAAGAATAAGATTACACAGTGAAACTTCCTTTTTTCTTGTGATTTCTTCACCTTCTATACTAATCTATGCAGTTGGACCTTGCTGGAGAAAAATTCTTTTTAAAAAATATATTTTTATTGATTTCAGAGAGGAAGGGAGAGGGAGAGAAAGAAACATCAATGATGAGAGAGAATCATTGATCAGCTGCCTACTGTATGTCCCCTACTGGGGATTGAGTCTGCAACCTGGGCATGTGTCTTGATTGGCCTGGATGGGAATCAAACTTGTGACCTCCTGATTCATAGGTCAACGTTCAACCACTGAGCCACACCAGCCAGGCAAGAAAAATGCTTTTTTGCAGTCACCAGAATGACCTTTAAAAACATAGGTCAAATCATGTGACTTTGTCATGCATATTCCTTTCACCACTCCCACCTCACTCAGAGTGAGAGCCAGAATCTTCACTCTGGCTTCCCGGGCCCTGCATGACCTGGCCTTCCATTGTTTCTTGGGTTTCCTCTTTGGTTCCTCTTGCCTTATTCACTCCGTTCTGCTCACAGTGGTGCCTTTGCATTTCCTGCAACATGGTGGGCATCCCCCAAATACAGGCTTTCCTATGTGCTGTTCCTTGTGCCTGAATGGCTTTTCCTCCACAGATCCATACTGTTTGCTTTCTTACCTCCTTCGGGGCTTTGTTCCAAGTTCTCCTTCTAAGAGATTTCCTCCCTGATTATCCCATTTAAAATTGAGTCTAGATTCCATCATCCAGGTTTCCCTTTAGTTCTTCATTTTTCTTCTTAGGAGTTATCACTCTCCAGCATACTATAGGTTATGCTTCCTTAGTTTATTGTGCAAATAGATTAAATAGAAGTTCCATGAGGTGCAGCAGCTGTTGACTGTTTTGTTTCCATGCTCACATGCTCCGTTGGAGGGAATCTGCTCTATTGCATCTCCACCAAGGTTTTGCAGCAGAGACTTGCCTTGGTTTAGAGTTTGTGCTTCGGATCTAGACTCCCTGGGTTCACCATGGCATCATGACTCCTACAGTTTTGCACGAATTTGTGCACCAGGCCTCTAGTTTAGTAATAAATAATTTTCTTATTTTTAATAAAGGGAAGTTCTGAGGTGAGGTCAGGGGCTTTGCTAAAGGATAACTGAAACTATACCAGGACACACTTTCTGAAAGAGAATAGAATAATGACAATATTATTCCCTCTATTATGTTACTAATAACATAATAGAGGGAATAATACAGTTTACATATTTAAAATCAATCTTCTGTATTATTGATGATAGATAGATAATGTTTTATTTTATTTTATTTTTATTTTTAAATATATTTTATTGATTTTTTACAGAGAGGAAGGGAGAAGGATAGAGAGCCAGAAACACCGATGAGAGAGAAACATCGATCAGCTGCCTCCTGCACACCTCCCACTGGGGATGTGCCCGCAACCAAGGTACATGCCCTTGACCAGAATCGAATCTGGTACCTCTTGGTCCGCAGGCCAACACTCTATCCACTGAGCCAAACCGGCCAGGGTGATAGATAATGTTAAGTGTCAAAATGTGTTCCATACTTGGTGCAAACTGTTGGTTACTGGTTTGCAACAATATAATACAAAGAAAGTATAGAAAATGAGAGTATTTAGAAACCATTATAGCAATTGGCATACTATGGTATCCAAGTTCATGATTAGAGAACTCATCTTGTTTAATAGCATATAGATAAGTACACATGCTGTTGAACATGGTGATAATTTGCTTGTGGTTCAGCTGCACATTAGTCATGTGTGATATTTTAAGGTTAGTCAACTATAATTCGAAAGTATATAAAAATCTGAGAACAAATAAGCACTAAATTATAATTTATTATATTAGGTATTTTACTTACTAAGTCAGAATTTTTAAATTTACAGTTTAACATTCTTTGCTATGTTTCATAAGTAAAATTTATATTTATATTTAACCCTAATTTACAGATGGCCTTTTTCTAAGCCTAGTTTCCTAGAGTCTTTTGGTCATGAGAAAAAACATTTTTTCCCCTAAATGTGTCAACAGAACACAAGTGATTACAGAAGGGAGGAGCAAAATAATCCATACAAGTTTCAATGGGAAAAAAATGGCACCTCATGCATGGAGTTTAGTTTTGTGGCCACGGTTGATGGAGAAGTGCTAAAACCTCACTGTGTTACTTGTGGAAAAGGTACAGGCAAACGAAGTAACAGAAATAATAACAATTTAAGCAGGTTTTGCATTCACAGCATAAAGAAATATGTTTAGGGCAGGAGTGGGGGGTGATTTGGGAAGGTAATGGGGGGATGAGGACAAATATGTAATACCTTAATCAATAAAGAAATTAAAATGCAAAAAATATATAAAAAATAAAAGAATTCTTTAAAGAAAAATGATTGAGATAGAAAGCTGATAGAAGTACATGTGGACTAGTTCAAGCATAAGCAATACCCTTCACACAAACATGAGTGCTTTATGGGTTACCTAAAAGGAAGCAATACACACAACGCCTGAGGCTTATGCAAAAGATGATATGGAAGGTTTCTGTTGGAAATCTTGGGTGATGTTACCATAAAGAAGGTCGATGAAGTACTTTCCAGTGACACCCTCAGAGCCTGGCAAATCAAGAAATGGGTGAATGCTATGGAAAACCAAATTAAAACAAACAACGCTAACAAAATATTTTTCACTACACTTTGACAACAATTCACAACAATTCTTTTATGTACATGCGATTTGAACATGATGGTAATTCTTCTGTCAGCAAATGTGGTTCAGAGTTTTAGTTTAATTTGGGAATAAATTCTGATGACAGTGGTAACGGCAGGAAACTAATCTGGAGTAGTTGCCCAGATTAAAGAGTTTGAGCCAGAGTGTAAATCAACTCACTGCTTCCAACATTAATAAAGTCTTGCCTCAGGGGGGGGGGGGGAAACAACAAAAGTCAGCTGAACTATACAGGAAGCTAAGTAGTAAAAATTGTGAATTACATAAAAGAAAATATGTTAAATTCAGGATTATTCCCTTTACTCTATCATAATAAGGAAGCTGATCATAAACAACAACTATATATGCTGACATAGATGGTTATCTCAGGGGACTGTGCTGCCGAGAATGCTTGAGCTATGGAGCAAGCTCTTAATGTTTCCGCAGGGTAAGAAACCAGTTTGGTCACAACGTTTTAAAGGACTTTAACAAGATGCCAGCCTTGTTTTTCTTGTCTGACAACTGAGATATTTTTAATGAGATTTAATTTTTTCATGCAAGGAAGGAATGTGACATTTTTTTCCTAAAGGAAGACGAGATCAAAGGCCAAAATGGACATTAGAAGCCTGGAAGAATGGAGTTTGTATAGATTGTTTTGACATGTCTCTTAGTTGAACAATTTTCTGTGAGGTAGGTGATGATCTTGATGAGGCACATCGGCTAACTGCAGTTTCCATAGGTTATTTTTAGAGGTGGAAAATGAGACCTGGGGCATGTTTGTTTTAGGATAAGGATATACATCTATCACATAAGAAATTACTACTGTTTGAATCACCTTGGCTTTTTGTCCTATCTTACGTGGCTCCCCTCTGCTTAATTTTTTGAAAGATTAAAGATGGTATAAATAATGTGCCATTTAGTATTGATTGCTTTCCTTTGCTGAAAGCATTCTCATTTGACATTCTTCTTTTTTTTTTTTTTTTTTTTTGGTAAATCAAATTTTCTTCCAACTGGTGCCTAGATAATCCTTGATGATGATGATGATGATGATGTTGATGATACTGCTGTAGATGACTATAATTAAAAAATCTAAAATACATGTCTCTTTTGTTCTCTTTCTGGAATAGCAAATTTTTACATTTAAGTGCACCTACCATTTGACTCTGTCACCGAAAGTGACATTTACTCTTTTGAGATATCTTAGTATAGTGGCACAAAAGCTTTTAAAATGGCATTTTGGTGGAGAAAGATAGTGTATGAAGTACTGCAGTTATGTACAAATTATTGCCCCAAATTACTTTATTTTTTCTTGTTCTCCATCCTGAGACCTGCAGTTAAAGAAAAAGAAGTCTGATTCATTTATGCATTTAACACATGATTATAAGCCTTGAAGTTTTATTCTGCCAACAGATGTGTTCTTACTCTCTTGAAAAAAAGAAGAAATAGTCGCCTTGTTCTGATGATCACTGCAGGGATATGGTGCGAGATCTTAGCTTAATGATCTATATTAGAGCAGACATACTGAGACTTAGGGATTTTTGAAGCAAATTATAGTTCTAAATTTTTGTTAAATTCTGTAGATCAGAAAATAGTAAGTACTATATCTCACATTTCATCTTGAGTCAACACCACACACTTGCACCATTTTCTCCTACGTGCCCCTAGTCACCCTAATGTGCAATGCATCTCTCCAGGTATTTTTTTCATTTTTACAGAATTTAAAGTCTTCTGCTATTGGGATGATGCTCCAGTAGGGAACAGGGTCTAGGCTTACCCTGTATGGGGATGAGGAAAATGAATTTTAGGTCTAGGCCCTAAGTGAAAGTAATCATGTCTTCTAGCATGTGACCTGCTTCCTACTAGCCCTGTTGTAAAGTCCACTCTGATTGATGAAAACACACTCTCAGCTCTTATAAACGGGGTCATGGTAGAGTCATATGACAGTTGTGAAGCCTGGAGGTATGGTAGCAAGTCTGAGCCAACAACAGCACTTACTAATTGGATAATCCCAAGTGAGTCACTCTAACCCATCTGGGTCTATTTCTTGAACCATATCATGGAAATATTATTACCTCATAAACAAGTTATGAAGATCACATACAATTACATAAGAAAGGGTTTACATTTTATACACAAATGCATTGCCTCATAGCAATAAGCACTCCAAATTCCACTCAGGGGTTTTATTTTGAAGTTTACTCTCTAGGCTGCTGCATCTATCAGTAGCTCTCAGTGAAAAATGGCCTTTACAGAAACATTCAGAATGTTTGACCTAATATCTGGGCACCATGGCTCAGTCAAGGTGACACATAAATTTAGCCATCAGAGCCCGTATATGCCCAATTATTTTTATACCACATCTACCTCCTTCTCTCTCTTTCCACTCTGCCCCAGTCAAAACTCAAGGGTGGCCCTAGCCGGATAGAGTGCTGGCCTGAGGACCGAAGGGTCCCAGGTTTGATTCTGGTCAAGGGCACATAACTCAGTTTCAGGCTCCTCCCTGGCTCAGGCCCTGGTCAGGGAGCATGGAGGAGGCAACCAATCAATGTGTTTCTCTCACATCGATATTTCTCTCTGTCTTTCCCTCTCTCTTCTACTCTCTCTAAAAATCAATGGAAAAATATCCTTGGGTGAGGATTACAAAACAACACAACAACTCAAGGGAAAAGAATATCTACTCCCAAATGGAGTTGAGGGATCAAATGCAAAAAAAAATCCTAGAAGACAATTTTGTAGACTTGGAGGGCTACGATGAAGTTCCTCCTATCCCAAAGCCTGTTTACTGCTAAATCAACATTTTATAAAAAGAATAGCAAAGTTACATATGTGTTAGCACAGGGTCTAAAAATGGTTGTCCAGGGTCTTGAATATTGTGGCTGCTAAAGGAATGTTAGGCTACCGTAGAAATATTATAAAGTATCTGATTCCTATCCAGTGACTCGCCTGCTGTTACATATCTTAAATCAGAGCTAAAGTACATTGACTCTTTTGTGTAGATGAAAGAGCTGTGGAGAGTTAAGTATGAGAGAAACAAAGGTAGGTATGTGCATAAACCTTCTCCAAAAGTTTAGAGTATTAGAACCACGATGTTTGATAACATTCATTTGCTTCTTATAAATTTGTTTTCCCTCACCAGTGGGCCATTTTCTGTGTTTACCCATGGCAATTTACTGAGAGAAAAAAGACACAAAGCTTTTTAAAAATGTGTTTTAGACAGATAATGATTTTAAAGGCAGAGAAAATATATCTAGTCGTTGAACAGGTGTGTGCTTGCAAAAGGGAAATAAATGAACCTTTTAAAGCACAATTTTTCATCAAAATGAGTTTTACTTCTAAAAAATGATGGCAATATACCCGTGGATACTTAATATATATTCATTTGAAAGGCATCCTAGATTTTTTTCCTAGTGATCAATTGCTTTGTCTTTATTTTTATTTTAGAAAGCCAAAGAGAGAGGAGGTCATAATTCTTCTGAGTAATACAGACCAATATTTAACTACTTGCTTGAATTTCACAGCTCTGGGTGAGAATAAATATACATTCAGATTAGTTCCTTATTTGATTCTTAATTTGCACAACAAAGGTTTGCTATGTTAGCTTTCTGCATTGTGCATAGGAAATATATTTTACATGACTCTTACCATATTGTCAATAGATTTCAAATCTGTACAGGTGAGGCCTACAGATTTAATAAAGATGTTGTCTTAATTGTTTATAATAGATTTTGACAAAAGTCAAATTTAATTTAATGTTTAGTATAAAATCTAGGGTTAAGCCTTGAATTGACCTGTTGGCAAAGCCACAAACAAGTCCCAGTTTAGAGGGTACAGCCCTCTTAGCATAATTAAGCTTGACCTTATGATGCTCCCTAGACCCTTCCTGGGTAGCTAATGGGCTGTGGGAGGTGCAGCAAGTGCTGCCAAAACAAGTGAAACTCACAAGAACATTGTAACTATGGTGACCACTACCTTGTTTACCTCTGGCTATAAAATAAAGGCCCAGCTTGCCCTCTGGATCTTTCTCTGTGGCCTTAGCCAGGCACAGGAGATCCACCTAGACCCAGCTTATTCTCTTTGTCTGTCTTTTCTACATCCTTTGCGGCCCTCCCTCAGGCTCGCCGAACCCTTGGCTGAGCTGGCCTGGCACAATCTATCAGCATAATTTTTTTGTATGAATGCAAACACATACTCTATTGAGAGTCAGGTGAGATTAGCATATTATGAAAACAGTATTTTGACCATAGCATTCAGGAATACCAGAATTCTTCCCAGGAAAAATACTTCCCACAATTTTTTGGAAGGAGAGAAGTGAAGAGAACAATGACTAGTTAAACAAAAGAACATTTTTTTACAAATTGGGTCTCTGACCCAAAAGTTATTTATTCTAATGAATTGTGTGGGGATTTAGTAGAGTTTATCCCTAAGGTAGATATACTAGTGGGTGCCATCCTGCTGAGCCCAGAATTGACATTTAGAAGTGACAAAAAGCTATACCTCCCAGCTGAGGGAAACATGGAGATAAGCAAATAGAAAAGAGCTTTGGTGCATTTGCCCAGTACTGAGTGGGCCCAGACCATCTGACAGGCTTACCTCCAGGACCAGGGCACAGTCTTCTGATGCAGGGTAGAGGAGGAAGAGGTGCAAAGTGTGTGTGGGGGCGGGGGAGGAGAGGAGACTGGAAGGGAGGGAAGAAAAAAGAGAGGAAATGGAAAGAAGGAGAGGAGAAGAGGAGAAAAAGCTGTGTCCTTACCATTTTACAAGTGTGGAAGGAAGAGAATTAGGAAAATAAAAATTAAAGCCTGCTTGAAAGCTCCACCCATAGAAAACTCAGAGGAGTGGGTTAGCCAGGTCAAATAGTCAGCCCTGTCTCCTTGGGTGAAGGGAGGAACTGGGGAAGAACTGCTGGTCTGAGATTTGCTTTGAGGGAGGGACAGGAGGGAAAAGAAACCCAAGACTAACATCCATCCTCATAGAGAAGTTCATTTGGTTTCCACAAAATATATGTTTTTGCCCGTTAACATTATTTCTTTAGATTCATAAGATATAATTTTTCCCAGCACTAGATATCTAACCTCAAGGAGGATGTACTCAAATTTTACTCATTCACTCAACATTCATGGAGAATGACATTTAGTTTTTGAGATGTATAAAGAGGAAATAATTTGAATCCTGCCCTTGAAGTAAATTGTATTTTATACATTGTCCAAAAGTAACTAGAATATAAACTATGAAGTGAAAAGTATCTTAAAATATGTCTTGCTCAGGGACACTGAGAGTTTGGAGAAACTAAAAAAAAAAAAAAAAAAAAAAAAAATTAGCAACAGTAGCTTTCACTGTGATTTTCATAAAGTAGTATATAAAGTTTTAGAGTGCCCTTTTAGAAATTTCAAACAGAGCTCAAAGAATACTTCTGAAGAGAAAAAAAGCAAATAAGCAAATATGCACCTGCATGATTCAAATATTATGCATCTGCTCCAAAGCTCTAAAACTAATTAGAAATTTTGTTTCATGACTGCAATTAGCCTTTAAAAAGATGGGCATCCATTAACACAATTTGGTAGTATAATGACAAGCAATTAGTTATAATTGTTCTATTCTGGAAAGGAATAATAATTGGAAGTAGATGACTTGTACAGGGATTGAAAAATAAACTTGCTAACTTCATTCAAAAAAACTCATTTTAGGAATCTTCCTCTTTGGATATATATAGAACTTGAAGAAAATAAAATTATTTTCTGCTTTACTTCTTTCTAGTTAACTTTATCTACTCTTCCTCTACCCTCTTCATCCCATGAATCCTAGTTTAACTACTTACATTCCCACTGTAATATAAGAGAAAAATATCAGGGTACTTTCAAGAACCTAGAAGCTGAGAAAAAGTCCCTAGAAGATGGAATTAATTATACTTGAGACATTTGAGCAATTAGTTGGAAGTTACAAGAGGCAGATATTACTTCAATATAAGGCAGAACTTCTTAAAGATTAGGATGAATCAAAAATAATTTTTTCAAATGTTTATAATTTCTCAGCTTGTTCAAATATAAACTGTAAAATCCTTTATTGGATGTTGTAGAGTTGATATGATCTGATCCACTGGGGGCTTTTAAAGAGTTGAACTAGTTGATATGTAAGGTTTATTTTTTTATGCATTGAATGAGCTTCTCTCTCTGAAATTATTTTCTAACAAAAAAGTTATTTGCATTGTGTCCTCTGTTGGAAAGTTGTAGTATTTACACAATTTAATCCCTGCCACCGTTCTGAATTGAGCCATTTAGATCATCATGAACCTGCACACATGTGTCATTCAGAGGAAAAATGAAACTGAGCCACAGAATTAAATGTGAGATGCCAGGTGGCACTAGGACATTCCTTTTATGACACTACCCCCAGTTTATTGAAGAAGAACTGCATATTTCAGAACGATGGATGTGCCTAGAAGTTTTAGAATGGGAGCTTAGTATGATTCTGTTGAATTAAATAGTATATAGCTAGAAGTTAGCCCATTTTGGTGCCTATGCACAAAATCCCCACAAATACAGCTCTATTGCTCACAAGAATCCTTGTATATTTCCAAACACAGTATGTCTGCCAGTATACTAAAATACAATATAGCTAAGAGATGCAAGGAAGTATTACACAGGTCATGTGAGCAGATTTATTTAAAGTGATAGCTTACCATTATTGTATATGTCACCCATGGTGGCTACTAGAGCTACTGCCACTGCAATGAGTAGATCAACTCAATATTTGGTTTAATAGCATTCAGTTCATTGGCCTCCCTCCAATCAGTGACTGGCTTAGGTAAGGCATCACCAACTTAAGCCAATGCCCTCTGGCCACACTGCCTTTAGAACTGTGTCTCTTAAGATCAGAACAGCCCTATCTGGTTTTGCTCAGTGGATAGAGCATTGGCCTGTGGACTAAAGGGTCCTGGGTTTGATTCCAATCAAGGGCACATGCCTGGGTTGCAGGCTCGATCCCCAGTAGGGGGTGTGTGGGAGGCAACTGATCAATGATACTCTCTCATCATTGAGGTTTCTATCTCTCTCTCCCTCTCCCTTCCTCTCTGAAATAGATAAAAAATATATTTAAATAAAAGGAATAGTGTGATAAACATCTAGAGACCCTTATTCATTGAGACCAGTCACATTTCCTCATAGCTAACCAGCACCTCTTACCTTCCACATATGAAACCCATGATTTTCACTGCCAATTAGAATGTCTTTGCCTGCAGGTAAGAGATAACTCATTTCAAGCTAGCTTGAACAGTAAAAAATTTGTTGGTTGTCATAATGCTTCAATTTTTCATGCCCTCATAACTGGTTTCTATTTCCAACACTGTTGCCCTAAAGTTTTTCATATATTTCACCTAAACTATTGTAATTTATCCTGGTAAGTTTATCACTCAAGTTATAATTTTCTATAATAAACATTTATTCATTTATTCATCATTTGGAATGCCTAATGTGCTATTTTTTGGGGGAGAGGGGGGAAAAAACATCATTGAATAGGTTAAATTGTAGTCCCTAAATTTAAGGAACTGTATTAGTTGAGCAAGACCAGTCTACACTATAGCATCAAATGAAATCGCAGAGGTTGATGACATAGGCCTATTCTCTCTTGCTATAGATATATACATCTCAGCAGGATGAGTGTGGCTCCACTCACATTCACTGCAGAACCTAGGCTAATTGAACAGCATGGAACAGCCTCTATTTAGAAATTTGCCTGCTAGTGTGGCACAAGGAAAAAAAGTGTGACAAATCACAATCAGGTTCTCAAAATTTCTGCCTACACATTATCTATATCACACTCACTTATATTGCACTCGCCAAATCAAGTACCTTGACACAGCTGACTTCAAGGAGTAGGGGAAGTATATACCGCTTCCAGGGAGGGCAACAGGTGAGGAGTAAAGCAATCAACCATATGGCCTTAAAATTTAGAGCAGGCATCAGCAAACAACAGACAACAGTCTGTCACATGATTTTGTAAATAACCATTTATTGGGACAGAGCTGTAACCATTCATTTACATGAGGTCTATGGCAGCTTCCTTACATTACAAGACAGAGTTATGTGAAAATGACAGAGACTAAATGGCCCAAAAGCCTAAAATATTTAGTCTTTAATCCTTTCCATAAAATATTTTTCTACCCTGATTTAGAGAGGCAGGAAGATACTTGCATGAACATTTAAAATGAAGTGTGTTCCACTTTCTTATTTATCTCATGACTTAGGCCTTTTTGGGGAGAAGCAGGCATGGTATAACTTTTAAAAAAATTAAATGGAGGATTTATTAAGAAAATGTTATAAAATATATTATAGAACTGCAAAGGAAGCATGATTTAAAAAGTGAGGAAAGATTTTTGAAAAAGATAATATTTGAAGTGAGCATTGAAAGGAGTAAAGATTTCTCAGGGGAAAGTATTGCAGAACTAAGGAAAAACTTGAATAAACAAAGTTTAGGATATGCTAAAAAAATGGTGAGTACTTGTGATGAATTATGGGAGATAAAGTTGTCCATGAAAATAGTACAACCTGCTGCTACCTGCAATATCCAGCTCAAATAATATTCTTTCTAGAAAGCCCTCACAGTGGCTTCCCATAATTTAAAGTTAAATTATGTACCCTGCCTTCTTTAGTCATTCATAACATTTTTGAGGGAAGGGATTGTAACTTGGTCTTATTAGAATCTTGGTTGTAAAATTTTACAAACAACATTCACTCATGGCAGAAATATCCAGACAGATATTCTTATTTCTTGCTAGGCTCCCTGGTTAATCAATAAACCATCTTGAGAAAACCTTAGTTCTGAAATGAAGTTGATCTTCATAAAAAAAAAAATACAAGGTCATAAGTTGATCTAGTTGTTAACCTTTCCCTACATTTTGCAAGCAATTAAATGAAATTGTGTTTTTTCTCATTAGCATCTAGGGAAGGCAGGTTTAGAATCACATTTATTAAATTCGTTAAACAAAAAAGAAGTTTTACCATTATAGTTTATTTGCTAAGTATTTAATGAATATGGCCTAGGACCTTACTAAATTTCTATTGTGTGCAAGTCGCTAATGAATGAAAGAACATTTAAAATGAAGAATCCAATGTACACGGCTTAAAATGACACAACGCATTTCTGATGGTTTCTTTTTCTTTTGATGGGCTCAGATATTTAAAGCAGTACTTACAGAACAAGGGGCTTGTAGTCCTAAGGGTAGACCAGGTGAGTTGCTGGTGCTTGGGAGAGACCTTAGAGTCCTTATACATGTTCAATTTTTATCCCATCATCTACAGATCTCTACTATTCAATGTTTTAATATAGTATTTGATGTATACAATTTCTAAATAAAGATTAATTATATGTGTATACTCAAAATTTATTTATTACTAGGGTATAGAATTTTTAAAAACTGGAAATCACTGATTTAAAGGAAAACAATATATATCATAAATAACAATTGTTAGTCATGCATTGCCTGTGTTTATTAGCTTTTCAAAGCAATGGTGACTCCTTCCTTTCTTTACAGATTGCATCTACACTAATAAAAGAGAAACATGCAAATTGACCATCACTCCGCTACACCCACCAGCCAATCAGGAGCGAGTATGCAAATTAACCCAACAAAGATGGCGGCAGCCAAGGAGCTGGAGCAAGCAGGAGGCTTGGGTTGTCCCTGGTGATGGAGAAAGCCAAGCTTCCCACTCGCCCTGGCCAGCCCTGGCCTCTGCTCAAGGCTATAAAGTTTCAATTATAGAAGATAAATAAATCCCAGATACTTGCTTCCAGCTGGCCCTGGCCTCCGCTCATGGAGGCACTGAAAAAAAAAAAAAAAGAAAGAAACAAAGGAGGGGTTGGGAGCTTGGATTGCTGGGGGGTGTGGCCAGCCTGCAAACAGCCATCAGCCCCTCACCCAGGCTGGCCACACCCCCATGGCCTGATCCCTGTAAACGGGCAGTCAAACATACCTTGAGGGGTCCCAGATTGGAGAGGGTGCAGGCTGGGCTGAGGGACACCCCCTCCCCACCATGCACGAATTTCGTGCACTGGGCCTCTAGTTAAGAGATAATACATAAGTTTGAAAAAATATTAGTTTCTGGTGGCAAAGAATCCTCTGGTAGCTTTGGGACCCCATCCAGCATCTTTAGGTTTGGCAAACAGGAGAACCCTCTAAAGCAAAAATGTAAAAGGAAAAATAAGTAACTGTTGAACAAAAGCATTACATTTCACTTACTCCCTTTATAAATAAGTGGTCGCTGCCCATTGTTATGAGAAAGATGAGTGGCTATCACTTTATTCTGTTTTCCATATCTTTGCAATGGTGTTAAAATAAAATACTATTTGTGTTCATTGTGACATAGCTTGCTCTCTTGGGGAGCTACTAGTTCAGTAATTTGTTAAGTATTGATCAGAGAAGTGGAACTGCATGTAGTCTGTTCTTATAAGACATTTTATTCCAGTTTTTACACAGTCCTATAAAGAAAAAAAATTAATGATTTGGCCAACTAACCATGAGAGAAAGAATGAGGTCATGATATATATGCATGCTATCAAGTTAGAAGTTTTAAAAGGAAAAAATAAAGTAAGCCCATGTTGTTTAGTGATAGTAAAGAAAGAATTTCAGCTGAGAGGTAAAAGGAAGGGGTGAAAAATAATATTGTTCTGAGTTATTTTCTCTTGACAGAGAACATTTTGAAGCTCAAAATTAAAATTTAGACAGTCCTCCACATCAATCCAATTAAAGCATTGTCATCTACCTAGCAGTGTTATAAAGCAGCATTTCTTCCAGTGGACAGCTTTTCAAGATTTGGGAAATCTGGGGCTTAGGCCATAGGAAACGTATGGCACTGGGATTTCCCCAGGATGAAAGATACTAAAACATCTCAGCAGCCTTGCCAAGTCAACCAATGATGGTGCAGACCACATTGAATGCTCCCATTGGCTGCATGCTTTTTTTTTTATTATCACCAAATGTTTTCTGAACATCATCTCATTCATCCTCACAGCAACTCTGTCAGGTTGGTTTTGACCCCCCATTTTAAATAATGTTATTATGCCTGTGGGTGACAGAGCAAAGATTCAACTCTAAGTCCTGTGGCTCCAATGTTTAGACTTAGCTGGCAGGATCTTCTATCATTACTTCTTTTTAAAAAGTCAAACTATGCTGAACTAATATCACGTTGACTTCTGAAAAAGGACAGAAGAATTTGCTTGTGAGTATTCCAGGAAGTGGGGCTGCCCTCTACCTACTGGGACTTACACTCTTAGCTCTATCATTAAGTCCTTTCACTTTTGAACTGTGCTGTCTTCTTATTGGAGGATCTGAAACAAAGGAGGAAGGGAAAGACAGTCATCATGTTAGGTGACAATGATCAAGAAAAGCTCATACTTCTGACCGTAATGTAAAGGGTCATTGAAGCAAAGGTCTGGCTCAAATCCTGAACACAAAGATACCCAGTGACAAAATGAGTGCTGTTATAATCCTCAAAGTGTGAGTTGTTGGCTAGGTAACTAAATCTCAATTTGGAAGAACTTGGGACTTCAGCTTAGTTCAGCTTAGCAGACATGGATACTTAAATCCTTTCCTCAGACTTTAAAATAACCACATCTTTCTGTTTAAAGTAACCCTGTGCTACCAAAGTCAATTACACCCTGGCTTTTTATAGCTTGAATGTCATTATATATATCTACCTTGGACCCAATCCAATAGGCTTAATACTAGAAAAATAGAAGAACCTCATTTTATACTTCATTCTCACATAACTCTAGACCACATCATGAATTTTGAAGACAGATTTATAGTGAAACCTCAGGGTATATCAGATTTCAGACAGTTAATCTTAATACTATTGTTGTAAGGCATTCTTTGAAGGGAGACAAGGACTGAGGTGGGGCTAAAGTGTTTTATAAAACCTCACATATAAATTAACAAAAATGACATATAATATTAATAAATTATCTTTATGACTGGAAATGTGATTTTTTATGAATATTGTTAAAATGTCCCGTTAAACCTCCTCTGACTGTAGAAAATATAATTTTAAACTTCAAAACATTATTATAGTTAAATATAAAAGCAAGTGTGCTGCCTGTTTTCACTTATGTGAAAGCCATATGAGAATTCATTATCACAGAACATGAAATTTTGCTCCCAGACTACAGTCATAAGTGAGACAATTGCAGTCATGAAATTTATGTAGTAACAACAGAGATGAGAATTTTTATTTTGATAGTTTTTCACTGTATATCAGGGGTCGAAGAGTCAAATAGTATACAGACCTCTGGACCGTAGTTGCTGTCATGGGGAAAGGCAGTGTGAGAAAGGAAGGTAGTGAGAGCTCTGCCTTCTATTGAAACGGGATGTAGATGAAGAACTATAATCAGAGGACAGGAATGGAACCTACAGATGATCTAAACCTTTATGTCATAGATTCACACTGAGAGGTGAAATAACCTGAGGTCAAATACAGGTTTGAGAGCTCAGGTGCTTGTTTATATGCTTTTAATGCCCATAAGTACGCTAATAGTGGTGCTGGGGATTAGCTGGCAATAAATAGGTCGTCATTTTACTTGGTGCAAACTCCAAGGTTGTTTAGATTCCATTATTATCATTAAGAATGTTCACAATAGTGACAAAGGAATAAAAATGGTTTATTCTTGGCAGGTTTTCAAGCTCTTTCAACCACTAGAGTAGATTGAATCAATTGCTTCTTTGTATTCATTTAATGGTGCCTTCTGGCCCAAAGGAGTGAAAATAAAACCAGAGAATAAACAGTTTATGAAATTGTCACATGGACCTTGATGGGATTGTATATTTAGAAAATTTTAAAAGACATAATATCTATTAAACATTATGAAAGAAAATGCATAGGATGTAAACATCTAAAATGAAACATCTCTATATAAGTAAAGTCACATTACAAGAGGAGCCTAAAATTTGTACAGCAATTGTAAATTAACAAAGAAAAGAGTGTATCAAAGATTTTTTAAAGACCAAAAAAAACACCAAACAAACCAGTTCAAAGTTCTTTATGTGAGATTAGAACCATGAAATAGCCAATGTGTAGTAAATGTGATAAATATTTTGAGTGAATTTAAGAAGAGAACAACTGTTAAACATATATGAACAAAATAGGTACAGAGGCATGGATGCATGAAACAGAATTTTAAAAAATCTCAGATGGGAGAGGGCTGGAGGGAATGGGAAGAGATTAACCAAAGAAGGTATATGCATATTTGCATAACCATAGACACAGACAATAATGTAGGGAAGGCCTGGGGTGGGACAAGGGTTGGGTAGAGGGGGCAAAGAGGGAGGACATACAATACAGTCAACAATAAAACAAAAAAGTGTGATATGCAATGCAGTATGAAAGGTGACTTAAGGCACTTGTAGTCTTACTATTTCTGGTAATTTTGGTAAAATTCACAGGGGCTCCTCTTGAGCACAAGGGATTGTAGTGGAGTGCACCGTAAACTGGAGAGGCCAGTCAGAGTCTCAGTGTAGTTCTCAGCCGAGGATAAAGGCTGGATCTGAGGTATTGTTGCCAATTGTTTGAAAGATGTGAGATGGTTTTTGTTCATATCTAAAACTCTGTAGCTGAATACAAAATATAAACATCTTGTCATTTGTCTCCTAATGAGGATGGATAACTTCCAAATCTTGCATAGGACTAGTATGTATTCCTCACCTAGAGCACAACTCCTCAAAGGAGTGACAGTGATGTTTTCTACAAATGTCATTTGTAAGAAAAGAGAAATATTCTTATTGAAATATTAAGAGAAAATAAGCAGGATCTAGGAGACTGGCTTATTGAGCAGAGAACTCTGTGTTCTTTTCTGGCCCATGGTGGACCCTCAGTGTGTCCTGAATGAAAGAGTGAATGACTGCACATAACCTCAGCTATGAAGAGTTCCCACAGAGAAACAGAACTTGGGAAGAGTTCTGCTCTAGATCTTTCAAACACTAGAGTAGATCAAAACAACCTCTTCTTTGTGTGATTATAGCTATGTTTTTCTTTCTACATTTCTCTACTTAAATTCTATATTGAAAAAATAACGATTTAGATAAAGGAAAAAGCCTTTTTATATGAAAGGAAACTAAAAGGTCTTCTTAGGAGAAGAAATGTGTGGCTGCTTGATTTTCTTTATCTCCTAGTTCTTTCCTGGGGACCTCTGTCTGCTGCTATCAAGCTCACTCCACCAACCGTTCTGCCTGGTGAAGCAGATGGCATCTCTCTACAGAAAGGGCCCCTAGCAATCCAGACAAGGAAGGAGATTGTCATGGGGTCCTTTGAGTCCATATAATTTAAAAATTTTAATTTTTTTTTTTTCTGTCACTGTTCTGATTGCCAACCCCACCCCTCTGAAGCCAAGACGTTTGTCAACTACGTGTAGAGTCTTTCCTCACAGGCACTCAATAAATATGATGAAGTAAAAATTGTTGTCTTACAACAACAATGTACATACAATGTAGTTGCATTTCCCATTCACAATGTAGAAAACATGGCAAACTTTTCTGCCAATATGATTCTTATGATTACAAAAACTGGTAATAATGATATTAATTTAGAAAATAATAGATTTTTTTCTCTCTAATGTATAACATTTTGGTATGTAAATTTCCCTTTTTGCCTTGCGCAGGCACCATTTAGCACTATTACCTCTAACACCTGACCAGATGAGGAGAACCGCAACATGTACAGATAATGGTCACATGTCCCCAAGTAGCAAAGATTTGGTTTTAGCTTAGTAACTGGATGTTCCAGGAAGCAGGTACATTGGCAATCTTATGGCACTTAAATCTGCCAGTGAATTGTCCACTAACCAGAGGGTTTCAACTCAAATTAGTCTTCTAAGAATCCTGTTCAAATTTGCAAGTTGGTAAGGGTCCCCCAAATCCTGAAAGGAAACGTTCAAATCCTGAAGGGAAAAAAAAGAAAAAGAAAGTTGTTTGTCAGTTTTTAAAAATAGTTATGAATTAAGAATGTGTTGTATATGTTATTTAAACCAGTAGCTGTCACCTTTTTTTTTGTCCTCTAAAATACTCACACATTCAAACACTCACAATTATGATGAGGCAATTCTCAAGGTAGTGAGGGTGAATATCCTGACTGAATACTGATTCAAATGCATTCAAGGTTGGGGGTGAGGGGTGAGGGTAGGATCCTCAAACAGATTCTGAAATTCTCTAGGGATGGAGAGTGAAGGGATAAAACTCTGTTTGGAGATTACTGATTTAAATGATTCGTTATCTTTAGCCTCCTTGGAATTACTAAAAAATCACATTTATAAAAATTTCAGAGTCACATATCATCATTCAAAAGATGAAAACTATAATTTTGTTTCAAAGCAATGAGAGATACATACCTAAAGTTCAGCAATGTCAGGATAAAACAAAAGTTAGAAAATAAGCAACATGCCATAATGAAGAAGGGTTAAAAAATAAGAGCTGGAGAAACCCAAACATCATGCGTTTTAGAGAAAGCTCTGAAGAGATGCTTAAATATTTATCCTGGTAATTGCCCTTAAAAAGGGTTATAATTTAACCAATGAAGAAAATAGGCTTTTTCTTTCTGCTGGTTTCCAGCTCTCACCTTGCAGTCCTCCCAGTTTTCTTGTAGCCATGTTTCCCATTTGTGGTTTTCAAGGACTGTTTTCCGTGGAGGCAAGGCAGACTCCTGAGTGAAGAGCAGATTTTCCACAGGGGGTCCCAGGCAAAAGTCACAGGCAAGATCAAGGAAGTAAGCTTAGGGCAAGAGCACTGACATCTTCACTTCGTATTTGACCAGTTGTTTTAAACTTCCACTTGGACTGAGGAAATGATGAGATGAATCACCTTAAGGCCAAGTAGTGTGAGCAGTAACAAAAAGAGTTAACGTTTAGCCCTACATTAATTATTTCTAGTCCAATCAAATGAGAAAAAGTACGAGAAAGGTGACTTTAATCTTCGTATAATTATCTCTTTGGGGATGTGAAGTTTCCAGACTTTTCCTCGTTTGTACTCAATTTAATTAGCCAACTGGTCCTATCAGTTTTACCGTGGAGACTTTCCCTTCCTTGTCAATGTCCAGACCCTCATATTTTCCTACCTGAACTGTAACGTTCCCTTAGATCTCCTTCTTTGCAATGTTCTCTCCTTCAAAATAAGTGATACAAATTATCATCCAGCCTTCTTTAAAATACAGCTTTTACCATAGGACTCACACGTTCAAAATATTTCAGAGATCAGTCAGTCAGAAAAAGCTAAGAACCATGTGATTCCACTCATGTGGGATATTAAACTGAAACTCATCAAGACTGACAACAGTATGGTGGTTATCAGGTGGAAGGGGATGGGGAGGGTAGAAAAGGGTAAAGGGGGCCAAATATCTGGCGAGGGGAGGTTAGTTGACTTTGGGTGGTAGGCACGCAATGCAATATACAGATCATGTATCATCAAAATGTACACTTGAGGTCTATATGATCCTGTTAACCAACGTCACTACAATAAATTTAATTTTAAAAATTTCAGAAATTTCTTATTGCCTGTCAAATAAAGATGAAACATCTTAGCTTATCAAGCAAGGTTTCTGCATTCTTACCAATCTCCATTTCCAAACTCATTTCCCACTGTTTTCCAACATGATTGTCCTCCAAATTAGGTTGGCACAAAACTTCCAAGGTTAGGGAAAGGATACCTTGCTTCCAGTCTAGAGTTAGATACTATGTAATTATTTGACTCCAGGTGCCCAATTTTAATTTTCTGAGTTTGCATATCTGATAAAATACAAGGAAGACTAGAATCAAGGGCCCAGCATGAGCTTAATTGGGTGAAAAATATGTTTGTTTCAAGATAATAATGCTATATAAAAATACTGGTTTCTAATACTTTGTAATACCAAAATACTATTCTAGAAAACCAACATATGCTTTCTTATTGCCATAAACCCCTACACTCTTGTGCTACCCCAGACAAACTTCACTCTGTTATCAAGCCAACCAGGCCCTGAAAGTAATCCTGAACTAAATGGTTTCAATTTTCTTCCCATTCTAACATATTTGTATTTCTGTGAGTCATATCTAAGAGCCTTGCACACAATTCTAACATCCCATTTTTCTGGAATGCATGATTTCCCTCATTTCAAAGGTAAAAAAACACACACACACCTGAAAGAGGATGCTGAAGACATCAGGAACAAGCTTTGTTTTTTGTGGCAGATTTGTCTGTGTTGTGATGGGAGATAAGAGTTCATTCATGGGGGATTTATGGAAGGCAATGAAAGAAAGACTCCAGTATTTCATTATTTTGACACAAACATCACTTTTTTTCATTAGGCGCTGGTGGAAGCCAAGGTATAACCTGCCTTTTCAGGCATTTCTTTCACAATGAACTGTACTATTGCCATCCAGGAAATTACCTAACCCCAACGGTGGCAGAATCTCCACCAATTTACAGATGAAATATTCTTGTGTTAGGAAATTACCTTCATTGATTAGGATGATTGGAGTTAAAAGTCATAGAACTAGAAAAACTGGAACAGTCACCTAATTGGCTGGGGACATCTTGAGCTCTATTGTCTTCAATACCCTCCACCAATGGTAACCCTCTTTGTGCAATAGATGCCCCACAGTTTATTAAAATCTGCCCTGTATTGGTTGTTTGACTTCTATTGATCTTCTGTGCTTTCACTTATTTTTTTAAAGCAGCTTTTGAAAGTTTCTTTGAATTTGGAGGCCATAGGTCATCTCCTCTGTAAAGTGTTGCATTAAATTGGATTTTTCCTTTTTTACTCAGACTTGTTTAGTAATTGAGGGTATGTCTTAGCAGCTCAGAACTACAATCTGGAATGTCTGACAGCCCAAAGATGTTGGCTTTCCCCTGCTATCTCTGAGATCATTCTTGGTCCCCTCACTGGATTTGTAACCCATAACAGCAGTGACTGAATTAACTTGCTGAGGGATTTTCAAACTGAAAGCACTTATCCTTTTAAATAATTCTGTCAGCAGTTTGCTCTTTTGCTTCGTTTAATTGGGAGGAGTTAAGGCAGTCTTGCTCTTGCCACCCAAGTCTTGGGAAATTGTTGCTTATCACACACCACATAATAGTTATTTTCTTAGAAACACTTCCTCGATGTACAACCGGGCAGGTGAGCCCAATTGAAGTAGTTTTGATGGGTCTTTCAGGATCTAGCTAAGAGGAGGGTAATTCTTGTCAGAGTGCTTTTAAATATCACTCATTCTCCATCACGCACACGCACACACACACCCTTAAAATTAAGGGCAATGAATAAGGGACATCTTTTCCTCCATAGTTTGAAGTGATGGGATTTTCCATCCCTTGCTCATTCCTTTTACAGCTAGTCACTTGGGGAGAGATTGGGTGTCATTAATGTTCTCTGATGGGAAAATGTGCTTTATTTCTGCACAGCAATGATATCCTCTGCATGAGTGGCCACTGTGGTCATTATGTGGGATTGGTTTTGCTGAAAAATGACCTCAGCACATGGCCTGGCTGCTTGGAAAAAGAGAGGCCACCGGACTCTCTTTACACATGCTCGTTTTCATTTTACTCCTGCATTTTATCCTTTGGTCATCCCATCCAATTTCTCCAATTCTGCAATTCTCTCTAAACCTCATTCTCAAACTGTGCTCTGAATGCAATTTCTTTTCTCCTCATTGTGGCTGCCACAGTCATCAACCACCTCCCTCACACACAGACACATATATGCCAGGGTCCTTACTCTACCAATCTTTTGATTTTCAATTCAAATTTCTTCTTCCCTTCTTCCAAACCTCTTAAACAAGTGTTTCTCACTTTAAGGCCCTCAGACAATCTGCAACAGAATTTCCCCTGTGATAATTTTTACAAATGCAGATACTGGGGCCCCCTCCATATTAACTACATCACATTGTGGGGGGAGGGGAGTTATAGCGCCCAGTAATCTGCATTTTCACACACTGCCCAGTAATTTGTCCACACATTCAAGTTAAGAACCAACTGAACTCAGCTCTCTTCAGCCCCTCCAGTGGTAGCCCTGTCTTCCTTTAGCTGATGAATGCCTTACATGTGACACACTGCCTCCACTTCCTCTCATCTCCTTTCTTTCTAATTCCCCTTAATTTCTTGCTCTTTGAAAAATATTCTCCCTAAGGTCTCCAAAGGACAAATATAAAGTACCTCTAGTTGTATTACCTACCAATATTTTAAAAAATAGTCATTGCTTAACTGCAAATAGAGCTGATAGAGGTAAAACATAAGAATATATTGTACTCAAAGTTTCAGAAAATGATGCTATTTCAGTCTCCCTTTGTTAACTGAGTTTGATTGAATTAAGAAAGGCATTGTGTGTGTAAAGTAATGCAATGGTGAGGGTCAACTAGGCAGATGAATAAATCCATAGCAACTTTTTCAAAATCAGTATAATAACAGTACAACTGACAGTCTGAAAATACAGATGGAAGATAGCCAAGATATTTGATGTTTTATAAAGACTAAATACTCACTGAAGCAGGAATTATGTCTAATATTATTTCATCAGTTTATGGGCGATGCAAAAGAGAGTTGAGAAATCATGGTCTGTTCTTACATAATTTATAATATGTTGAAAGATACTTATAGAAAACAAACTATAATCTACTTATACTAATCATTCTTATGCATATCAGGGGCTGCAGATCATGGTTCTTCACACTGTCACACTAATTCACTTGTAAAATGTGAGGGTGAAACAGAAATATTAAAATCTTAGTTATTTTACCAAATATTGTTTAGTGTAAAAAAAATGTGATGACCTGGCTTATTTGCTTTCTTTTGATGCTTTTAAAAAAAAGTGTAGAATTAAATCAGGTTAGAGTCATCCATTGAAGGGACAGTGTTGTCCATGATCATGAAATATGGTGAATAAACTAAATTTTTAAAAAGAACATTGGTTATGTAAGTTTTATCTCCATGTGATAGAAATATATGCAACCTTTAATAAACATGTTTTGAATAATGTTGAATAACATGGAAGAAATGCTCACAATATTAAGAAACTGAAAATACTTATTCACTTATTCAAAATTGTTCATACAATTTGTTAAGAAGTATATATGTATATGTTTTTTCAAAGAAAGCATCATTGGAAATAAAAATTACAGTGACTATTTCTGGATAGTTAAATGACAGGCTCTTCTTTATCTATTTTCTAATATTTATTATTGAACACTTATTTTTATGATCAGATATTACAATATGCTTTTAAAGGTGGCTTCATTAAACTAACAATTCTATGATCTTGAAAAAAGAAATTTTTCTACCTACAAGGATATCTTTTTTTTTCAAGTAATGTCTTTTAATTTACATATATATATATATATATATTCAGAGCATGTACACAGAGAATACACACATTTGTTCTTTTACCTTCTCTTACTCTTGGGCAACACAACTGACTTCCTCGAATGTCATGTTGTTCTATCTCGTGCCAAGTGAGGTACTTAAAAGAAGCTGATGGTAGCTTTAAAATAAGAGAGAAGAGAAATCCATCTGGCAACATACATTCCATTTACTTTTATCTGTAAAAGTGATACAAATCTGTGCCAAACATTCAGCTAAATGGAACTCCAAGTGCCTCCTGGTGTGTTCGTATGAGTCATCTTAGTCTAATCTAAGTTATGTATTCTTATTCAACTTTGCATCTTCAACACCTGCAACTGATTTATGTTTGATGGTAAATGTAGCAGAAATAAATATATGTACCCATTTACGAGTCCACTTCACACCACCTCTGATAAATTGTCCTTTAATATTTACTGAATATCTCATGATGAGTCTCATTCCATTTTCCAACAGTTCTAATGGTTAGGTGCTCTTCTATTTTAAGTGTTTGATAACAGTTGTTATCATCCTCCTAAGTCATTCAATTACTCCTCACAGATCATGGTTTACAAATTATTAAATATCTAGGAAAAACATGTGGTTCTTGGAAAGAATTCCAATTGATTGAGATTGTTCTTAAAATGTTTAGCCTGTGTTGAATGATATATTTCATGTCTCGTCATCTTCCTTGTTCTAGACAGGATATTACTACCAAAATATGTGCCAAGATCACATATGGGGAAATTTTGTATTGTTTACCACTACGGGTTGTAGTCAATCTTAATTCCCATTATCTCATGCAGCTTATGGTAGTTTCAAGGTAACACAAGCAAAAAGACATATTACTAGGAAAAGATAATTATGTTAAATACACACACCATGGATTCATTCTTCTGTTAGCCAGTGCTGTACACAAATACCAACAAACCCAGAATGTTTGATTTAAAGAATTATCATTAAAACTAGAGGCCTGGTGCATGAAACTCATGCATCGGGGGGCCGGGGTGAGTGTCCCTCAGCCCAGCCAGCACCCTCTCAATCTGGGACCCCTCTCACAATCCAGGATTGCTGGCTCCCAACCGCTCCCCTGCCTGCCTGCCTGATTGCCCCTAACTGCTTCTGCCTGCCAGCCTGATCACCCCCTAACCACTCCCCTGCCAGCCTGATTGATGCCTAACTGCTCTCCTGCTGGCCCGATTGCCCCTAACTGCCCTCCTCTGCCAGCCTGGTTGCCCCCAACTGCCTTCCCCTGCTGATCATCTTGTGGCAGCCATCTTGTGTCCACATGGGGGCAGCCATCTTTGGCCACCTGGGGGTGGCCATCTTGTGTATTGGAGTGATGGTCAATTTTCATATTACCTCTTTATTATATAGGATATTTGAAACAATTACATTCGTCTCACAGAGCAGCATTTCACATAGTTTATGCTTTGCTTGAGCTCTAAATTTGTGTGACTAGTACTCACATAAAAAACATTTCCACTATTAAATAAGTTTATGAGGCTCTGGATTAAACCAAGTTAAGCATTTCTTTCTATTACCCAACTTCTCAGAGCCTTTAGTATTCTAATATATATTGTGAGTCTATACTACACAGTGTTTGCCTGAACTTTTAAACATATTTTATTGATTTTTTTACAGAGAGGAAGAGAGAGGGATAGAGAGATAGAAACATCGATGAGAGAGAAACGTTGATCAGCTGCTTCCTGCACACCTCCTACTGGGGATGGGCCCGCAACCAAGATACATGCTCTTGACCAGAATCAAACCTGGGACCTTTCAGTCTGCAGGCCGACACTCTATCCATTGAGCCAAACTGGTTAGGACTTCCCTGAACTTTTAAAACATAGAACTTTTTATTCTTGGACCAGCATGTGGGACTCTGCATCTTGTAAAGCAGAATTTGGAAAAAAGCTTCCTCAAAATAAATTGGAAAGAGTTGGCTTTTTAATAATCATTTAGCTTTGATCTTTTATCTTAATTACATATTCAAGGAATGACCTTGATTGTCCCCGTAAATAAATCAATATCTTCATTTAGAAAATAGAACTAATAATAAAATCTCTCTATCTTACTAACAGCAACACTAAAATATTGATGCTTGAACAATTCTTTGAGATATCCTTAGGATTTGCTAACATGCTTTCAAGGAATACATTTATGCTTTAGAGCTATTTTTTTTTAAATAACACTAAGAAGCACAAATACATTTTAGATTATTGAGGAATACAGTCTCTGGGCTATTCTTAGATGTTAAGTTTACAGGTTTATGGAAACTTCTTTCCCAACCTGTTATATGCTTTTTGGAATTTGTTTTATGCTTCTATCAAATATTCAAGATATTTTAGAAATTATATTCTTACACTACATTGTCTCTTTGTGCTATTTCTTAAGGCTCTTTCTGGGAAAAGAAATTAAGCTAAAGCTGTGTTTGAGAAGAAAGTTCAATTTTTCAATTGGCATCTAACTTGGTGCAAAAAAAATCCCGTTTATTTTTTTAAAGGAGTTATGTGGGTGATTTGGGGAATTCTAACATTATAGGAACATCACCTTTCTTTACTTATATCCATGTTGGGCTATCAATGTGCTGAAGTTCTGTGAATGTTGTTCTTAAGGGAATAGTAAACATTTGTACCTCATCTTGTTCTCTTCCCCTTTTTAATTCTGACAGACCAATTGATTGATTCATTGACACAATAAATATTTTTGAAGTAAATGTGCTTTTTCATTTCATTCATTTATTAAAATATATATATTGTACATTGCTATGTGTCAGACACTGGAGATACAGTTAAGAAAAACACTCAAATGTGCTTAAAAAAACTCATTTTATATAATTTGGGAGGCAGACATAAATAACTCACCTTGACCCAGTGGGATAAGTGAAACAATTATGAACAAAGAAAAGGAGGAAAAGCACGTATAATTCCACTAAGAAGGGTTAGAGAAAAGTCTTGGAAATGATCAGTGTAGGAGGAGAAAATATTTTTATTTTATTTTTTTAATAAAGAAAATTCCAGAAAGAAAGGACATCAATCTTAGACTAGAAATAGGATTTGAACTCTGTGGGAAAAAGGAAGGAATGCCATTTTTGTTTTTGTGGTCATTATCTCTTCTACTCATCTCCTCTGCTGTTCCTCCATCCCAGCTTCTTTCCTTAGTCTCCTCAAGTTGGGATAAGAATATCAACCTTTCATTTCCCCCCTAATTACAAGGGTGGATTTAAGAAGTTTATACACTTATTAAAAAGTGTGGCATATAAGATAAAGTTCATTTTATAAACTTATCATTAGGTAAAGGGCTTATTGAAAATATTTACCTGGGATGATATTTCAGAATCTGAATGTGAATGAACTATTCTGATCCTCGGCAGAGCTGCCCATGTGTGTGACTCACTCAGATCGGAGTAGTGAGATGAGTTAGCAGAGGAGATTAGTAGAAGAGATAATGACCATTAATCTTCTGACTGCTTGTGTTTTGACCTGAAGAGCTGTGTGAAAGAAAATCTTTAAAATATTTTATAACTCTTTAAATGTAAATGCTTTTGCATAAGATAATAATAACAATCTATAATAATAAAAGCATAATATGCTAATTAGACCAGACGTCCTTCCGGATGTCCTTCCAGGCGACCTTCAGGATGAAGCCGGGGCTGTGAGGGAAGTCTAGGTCCCAGCCCGGGTCCTGGGTGTCAGAGGGAAGCCAGTGCCAGCAGCTGGGGGAAGGAAGGCCTACTCTTGCACAAATTTCGTGCATCGGGCCTCTAGTAAACTATAAGCACCATTGTTTCCATTTGGAGGAGAAATACATGATACGTTAGGAATTTATCTGGATCTCAAGAACTTTTACATCTTACCATAGTCCCAAGCACATTTTATGGTTAACAGTCAGTTAAGATAAATTCTTCTCAAAAGTCAGGGTATCTACGTAGACTGCATGTCTTAGGAAAGTATATATATCAGTACACACAAATACTCACACTCCTTTATGAGATATGAAGAAGGAGGTCAGCGCTCATACCGGAGTATCATTCTGGAAGGGCTACAGCAACATGAGGCACTAACAAGCACATATAAACTCCTTATTGGTTTCTCATTAATTTGGGCCTGAAATTCTCCTGGAAATTTTTTCCAAATTTCTTATATTTCCTCAAATTAGTGGCAAACAAATGGAAAAATCAGGTTCTTTAATCAATATTACTCTCTTTGAAATACTACTGAACCATTTCACTTAACAATCCAGTGCCCTCTGTATTTCCATTTTTGTATCCCTGAGATATAAAATGTCTTTTCTGCTCTCCTGTATGAATTCTCCAGATAAATATTCATAGTTATTTTTACATGTTACTCATTTCTCTTCAGCAATGATAATGTTTTCTGTGATTGGTTCTTCATATTATTTAAGCCAATTTAAAGATAATATCTCAATATACCTTTTTTTGCTAAGTAAAACTAGAAATCACATATTTATTTCTGGCCCCCCTTTTACTCTTAATAGATCACTTTTTAGGCTCTAAGAATCTTAAGAGATAGCATTTTATATTTTATGGTATAGTTATTATACCCTTGTAGCAATTTTGCTTACAAGAAACTACACATCTCTTATATATTGGGGTTGCCTTCATGAACTACAATATATTAATTGAGCTGGTAGAGTAGAAGAGTATAGCCATTACATCATATTATACATCTCTTGTATATCAAGGTTGCCTTCATGAACTACAATTTATTGATTGAGCTGGTAGAGTAGAAGAGTATAGACATTACATCATATTCTAAAAATAACATTACTGTGCATTAAAAAGAAAACAACAACTACGCCCTAATATCAAGGAGAAAACTATCCTGCCATCTACCATTAAATAAAAAATAAAGAATGTGGTCTTATGTGAAAAAAGTAAGAAAATATATGCCTCTCATATCTTTCCTACTTGAGCAATTCTTTAAATTGTTTCTGGAAATTACCAAAGAGTATCTTGCCATAGGAACAAATTAACAAACATTAGGAGAACAATATTAAGTTGTGCAAAATGTATAATTCTTGAAGCAGGTAAATCCTGCCATCCATAACTAGAGTTTTGGCCAACAATCAGGGAGAAAAAAATGGGGGGAAATAAAATAATATATCAGGGGGTGAACACAGGATGAAAGTTTAACTGGCTTTTCTTGGTTCACTTGTCTTTATTAAAATATGCTAGCCATTTTATACCAAAACAAAATCAGAAAGATAAGGAGAATGAACACACTGAATTTTTCTTCAGTGACTGGTGTCTAATGATCCTAAATTCCAGAGATGGTCACACAGTGAGAGGTTGAGTTAATAGAAAAACTTGGAAGTCTCCCCCCTCTTGTTTTTTAATCTGAAATGTGAGAAATGGTCTTATTTTGCTTATATAATCTCCTCTAAGCAGGGAGCAGGGGAAACAATAAGTTCACATAATTAAAATATTTGATGAGAAAGATCTAGTTGGTTGGGTTTTTACCGTGTTTTTCTTGTGTAATGCTATAAGACTAAACACACAGCTTCAATGTGAAATTAAATCAAAAGTAACTGAAAATTATCTTAGTTTACATTGGATAATTTTTAAATCTATACTAGAACTCTTTATGCTATTATCCTGAAGGTAATTAAAAATTTGGTAACACAATAAACAACTATAATCCCTGACACCTCCCTCTGTCTGTCTGTCTGTCTGTCTTTCCCCCTCTGCACCACCCCCGCCCAGGATGATTGAAGATTGGTCAAGAGTTTCAACTAAAGAGATTACCTGAGAAGATTCTAATCAATAAATGACTAGTCAGATTGTCTTCCAATGTGAAATCTCTTTGTAGGCCCCAGAGTCCAAATTTCTCCCCTCACTTTTTTATATTCCTCCTGAGGACCACATGAGTGTGCAATGCTGAAAGGTAGTGTGCTGGGATTTTGTGGCAAAAACTTCCAAAATCATTCTTCTGTTCCTTTTATCACAGATCCCATGTAAAATTTTTCATCAGCCTGCCTTTTTTGGGGGGAGAAATTTCAGCAAGGTAAGATCATTTCTGATTCCTTGTTATAAAAAAGAAAAGGAAAAAAAAGATAGGGCACCCTCCAGGTTATATAAGTAACCCAAAATCCTACTCCATCTCCAATGGCTTTAAATGTGCACATCAATGAAATAAAAATGGCAAGATCTGTGAGTCCTTGGAATCTAAGGGACAGCTACTGCTGTGACCGTGGGCAGACACTTCACAGTTCCTTGTCTTTACTATTCAGCTGATGATGTGGACTCTGCCTGAGTGATAGGACTTTTGGCTTTTGTTTTTGTTTTGTAACATTGCAGTGATGACAGCTACCACCACTACAATCATTTTGTTAACATTTATTGAGCGCTTGCTCTGTGCTAGGCAATGTACTGAGAGCTTTACATGGATTATCTCATTGAAATCACCTAATGAAGGAGGTAAAATCATTGCTTTGTTTTATAGATGAAGAAACTGAGGCACAAGAAAGGTAACATATCTTGCCCATGTCACAGGAGTAAATGATAGTTGTTGGGGTTTTTTGTTTGTTTGTTTGTTTTTGTTTTTTACCACTAGTATTCGAATAAGATTCAGATAAGCTACCGTGATTCTTTAAATAACTGTAAAGCTGTATCATTATCAGGGTGCAGTTATTAAGGAAAATCATTACTATTGATTTTTCTAATTCTAATTGTTCCACTTAAGTACGTATAAATAATTGCACTAGTTAGTAGAACACATCAATCTGAGCAGTTATTATTTTGAGAACACAAAAGATAAGCCTTCAGTAGAATGTATGAGAACACCAGATAACAAGCTGCTTTTAAAACCCTCTCTTACTTTCCCTCCCCAAAAAGAAAATGAAAACAGACATGAGCAGTTTACTTGGTATATTGGTTTACTCATTTTTAATCTTTCCGCCTGCAGTGAACAATTCTCATAAATGACAACTCTAAACCCTTATGAGAGAGGAATTAATATTATTAATGCTCTCATATAAAACTGCCACAGAGAAGATGCCTCAGCTACAATCGTACAGCGTTCGTCAGCGGTGATTTATAGTGTCTTTAAAATAGGTAACTTTATCAGAATTGGCCATCTATTCTTGGTTTTAAAACATGTGGACTGGCCAACAAGAAGGAATCAGGTGAAATGCGACTGCAGGATGAAGGCGGCAATAATAGACCATCAATTCATGAGCCCCTCTTGTCAGTGTCCTTTACAATCACAAATTTATAAGCCTCACAAATTGCCGGCTGCAAGGGGTGCTATCTGTTTAATTAAAGTGTCAATTTGGCGATTATGTAACTTTGTAAGGCGAGTGGAGGAGGTGGCAGATGGCCTAGTTTCTGAGAGGAAGCCGAGCTCTTGAACTGTAGGAGGCAATGCTGGGCACACAGGGGGCCAGGGAGGCCTTTTCAGGGATTGAGGGTTGCCCAAACTGGATTGCATGTGCCTTGATCACTAACCGATCCATTTATATGTAGTGTTGCATCATGAGAGCATTGTTTTGAGGAAGGAAAGAGGAGTTCAATCGTATTTTTCAGTTAGCAAACTTTTCCCATATCTTTAAACCCCTCTCCCTCCCTCTGATAGAAGAACATTACCAAGGAGTCTAGTACATTAAATTTGGGTGAAAGAAGATATCAAAACAGCCTCTGATTTCTCTGACCAGTCTCTTTATTTTTGATATCCAGAATCTCTGTTCTTTCTATGCCTATGTTTTATTCATTTGTAAAATGAGTAATGATTATGCCATCTACATGCAAAAGATGACAATGAGATAATAGAAAGTCCTCTGAATGGAGTTCTTGTAAAATCAGGAAGAAATTTGGTATTATAATTTGATAGTTTCTGAAATGGCAAATTAGGTGTAATAGGTTTTTAAATTTGAAGACTATTATGTTTAAATTTCTGATGACTCTAAATTGAGTTCCTGGAACTAAACCCATAAATTGAGTAAATAGTACTATAAGAATGAGCTTTTCTGAAAAACTATGTCCAAAAGTATTTCAGTCCCCAAAGCCTAGAGTTTTAACAGATATATCTTAAATTATTTAGATTTCTGATTCTAAACCCATAAAATAATACATTGTAATTTTGAAAAACACACTAGAATTATTTTTCTACTCAATCCTAATAAGTCAGATTTTAATTTTATGTTAAATTGCGTCATTATAAATTTTGCATGTCTATGTTGCACCAGACACATGCACATTCCTATAAACACAAATAGATGTCCAAATTAAGGTACAACAAAAGTAAAAGAACAAACATCTATTAAACTTCAGTAACTATTAGTGGATTTTCTGGCATTTATAAAGCAAAAGATATGTTCAAATACCAAAAACAATAAAGATGGAGAGAATGAGCTACTGCTATGCTCCTTCTACAAGACTATATTTAGAAGTTTGTAAAAATTTGTTAACCATAAATTTTCAGTACTTGAGGACTGTTTCATCATTCCTAATGTTGTTACAGCTTTGAAAATTCAACCACATACAACACTACAAGAGAAGAAAAATATAGATACTAAAGGATAATATGTGATTAAGGTAGAGCTTGTGAACAGAGGCAAAATCATGAAATCCCAAAGGAAATTGACTGTATATTAGAAAGATGGTATGTATAAAACTCTTGCTTGTTTGTTTGTTTATTTGATGTTCAGAAATGTGATTGAACAAAAATATTGGCACTAAGAAAACTTCTTTCCTTTTCCTTCCTTCCCTCCCCCTTCAAAGTGTGAAAATTAAAGTTTAAGTTGTAGTCTGGGCATCATTTTTTTATACACTCTCTAAAGCAGTGGTTCTCAACCTTTCTAATGCCGCGACCCTTTAATACAGTTCCTCGTGTTGTGGTGACCCCCAACCATAAAATTATTTTCGTTGCTACTTCATAACTGTAATTTTGCTACTGTTAATGAATCGTAATGTAAATATCTGTGTTTTCCGATGGTCTTAGGCTCTTAACCGCTAGCAGGCTCTACAGCAGGGGTTCTCAACCTGTGGGTCAAGACCCACAGGTTGAGAACCGCTAGCAGGGTCGCCTAAGACCATCGGAAAACACAGATATTTACATTACGATTCATTAACAGTAGCAAAATTACAGTTATGAAGTAGCAACGAAAATAATTTTATGGTTGGGGGTCACCACAACACGAGGAACTGTATTAAAGGGTCGCGGCATTAGAAAGGTTGAGAACCACTGCTCTAAAGTAGTTCAATATTTAACAATAATAATGATATTAAAGATCATTTTATGTAGAACTCACAAATAAACCTGCTCTTGGTACAGGAACTGGAGAGCATTATGCTAAGTGAAATAAGCCAGTCAGTGAAAGAAAAATAATACATGATCTCACTCATTTGTGGAATATAAAGAACATTATAAATTGATGAACAAAAATAGATACAGAGGCAAAGAAGCATCAAACAGATGGTCAAACTACAGCAGAAGGCCGGGAAGGGTTGATGGGGTAAGAGATCAACCAAAGGACTTGTATGCATGCATATAAGCATAACCAATGGACGCAAGACACTGGCGGGGGTTGGGGGAAGGGAGTGAAGTCATGTGCGGGAGGGGGCGGTTAGTGGAGGCCGGGAGTAGGTCAATGGAGTAAGAAAGGAGACGTATGTACTACTATTTGTAATACTTTAAACAATAAAAAAAGGGTGTTAGCAAGTGGGGGGAAATAAAGTTTATAATTCTTCAAAGAACTTCTACCCATTTAGAAATGATTATTTCACATGTCCATTTCTCCAAATTATGGCACAATTTTTAGCATTAAAATCAACATAATGTCTAGACACTGCTTGAGATCTACACAGCTTGCTAACAAAAATAGAATTTCTGTAATAGAACTGCTTTGTCCTTCAAACCCTTGCCTACGCATGAGTCCTCTCTTAACTATAGGCAGTAAATGAAAACTATAAATATGAAACCACAATGTACTTAGTCCTGAAAACTCTCATTTTTTTAAAATTGAGAGTAAAGTTACTCATCAATATAAAGACAAAAACAGTCAAGAAATGTACAATCCCTTTAATTGTATATTGTCTAACTATCAGCATGCTTTAAGAAACATGTATGAAACAGCTATGAAATTTAGGAATGAGGAAACAGGATTGGGTTTTGCCCTCTTCCTTTAATCTGATTTGTGGCCTTAATGAGCTAGTCCAAGCTTTATTTTTGTGGTAGCAATTTCATTTAAACTTAAGTAATAGATATTAACTAATATTATATAATAACAAACAGATATTAACTAATGAATTTTTCTTTGGGCTGTTTTGCTTATTTTTCTCCTGAAATTCACACAAGCTCCTTTAAAGGGCCCTGAGTATCTATAGACACAGCATTACTGAAACAGTCCACCTCCCTCTGTTAATAACAACAGTCACAGAAATTGCATTGCATTTGTAGCCAGTTGCACGGTTACTGGGGAGAGGGTGGCAGAAGGGTTTGCTTCTTTCTCAAAACAACCGTCATCAGTAACACAGGCTGCGTGACTTGACATTTTAAAATGAAATTTAATCTGGTAATACTATCTTTGCTGGTTGGTTTGCTTCCTCTCAAGTAATGCGAGAGAAAGGCAGGTGACTTTTAAAATTTCATTTTCTTACCTTTCTGACATGTCTTGCTGGTGCAAAAAGTTCCTGTGGCCTTCATAAAGCTTTTTTTCTGAAGACATTTTTTCATCCCGTTTCCAGGAGGGCATGTGAGAGCTATCCCATCAAGAATCTGCAGTTCCTTTTGGGGGTCTTTCATGTAGTCACTGTGACCAAGGAAACAAGGGGTAACCTAGCAACCTGGGCCCATCAGGAGGTATTGTTGCCAGTCTCATCAGAGGAATCCCTGTGCTTTTGGAACAGAGTGACAGTGAACATTGCTTCCAGGAGTTGTCTACACTGTGGTTGCATGGAACCTTGACTGCGGAAACATAAATGACAGCAGCGGGAACAGATATCGATAGCATCCCTTAAAAAGTGTGCTGTCCTCGGTTCCATTATTTCTCGAATGGCTTGCATCTACCTTGGCTTTAGATGAAGTTGTATTGGTGCAACATATCCCTCAGTATTTGGTTTCTTGTTTCTCTTCTGTAGTTTCAGAACCAGCAGAAGGAGCAAAAGGGAATGATCTAATTTGTGCTTGAACCTTGCTCCAATAAAACTTCTTAGAATTGCAGATAGGGAATGCTGCCTTGTTCAGTACAGGAAAGAAATAATAGGTTTTTTAAATGCAAATTTTTATGACTTTTCACAGAAAACAGAGAGAATATCACATTATATTATACTAGAGGCCCATTGCATGAAGATTCATGCAAGGATAGGCCTTCCTTCCCCTGGCTTCGCTCCTGGCTGTCTGGGAGCCTGCAAGTCCTTGCTCCCGACTGGAGCACCACTCCTGTAGCTCCCTCTGCCTTCCCTCCCCCATAGCAGGCGTCTGGCCCTGCCTGGCCATTCTGCCCCAGCATATGCAAATTAACCGGCCATCTTTGTTGGGTTAATTTGCATACTCACTCCTGATTGGCTGTGGGCTTAGCGAAGGTACAGTCAATTTACATGTTTGTCTATTATTAGGTAAGATACTCAGTTATTGATCCAAGTCTACTCAGAATGCTTGCTATGGGTATAGTCAGCCTGGTGGATTTTTGACAACATGAGCTGATAAATTAAAGTCCCCCAAACCTGGGACTTGCATATCTCCGCTCCCTAAAAGAGAGAAATGTTAGCTGCGTTTTGGAGGACTGAGAAATTGTTGTTTGCCAAAAGCATCTGCTCCCGGAAACACTCACTTCATTAGTGTTTAAATACTTCCATAGTCTTCACTGCTTCCAGGAACGATACATGTGGGAAACCTTTGTATTCAAAACCCAGTCTCAAAATAAGATAGTTGGCATCTAATTCCAAGATATCTTGGGAAAACCATCATGTTTGCCTTTGTTTTTATTCCTTTTTTCTCATTCCACCTTCATTTGATTTCTCTGTGAGAAGTCCTGTGATGATACACAGATGAGGAATTTATAATCTCTGCCTTCAAATACCTTGCATGCTATCAGCAATAAACATTATAGAAGCTGGTGTAGAAACATCTAACTTTTTTTCCTTATTTCTCAATTTATCCAAGTTTTTAGCCACCATTTCTGACCAGGAAAAAAAAAAAATTCTCACTCTTTCCACTCAGAGTAACTCAGAATCTTCTGGATTTAAATGTGGTCAATCAGGATTTCAACTTTGTCTGTGAATGATCTCTATTCAAGACAAGCTATGTAATTTTTGGGCCCCATTGCAAAATGACAGTGCAAGGCCTCTTGTTCCAAATTATTAATAATTCCAAGACAGCAAAAGCAGAGCATTCAATCAAGCATAAAGCCCTTCTGAGCATGGGACCCTATACAGATCTCAGGACATGCCTATGATAAGACCATTTGAAGGTTTTTACTTTCCCTCTACCGAAGTGTACGAGGACAGTTGGACACTTTTGCCTGTAGATTATTTTCCAGGGAGAAGGCCTCACACACGTCAGAATCTTTATTTGGTATTTATGTTTTGTATTCCCATTCGTTCCATCGTTGTCCATTACTTATCACTCTGGGGTCTGTCTGTTTAGAGTTCCTTCTCAGTTACTTTATTCACATGGTGCATAATGGTACTTCCTCTGACTTTATTGCAAATCCATACATTTCATTTTTTCACTCTGGCAAGTGAATAACATTTTGGTTGCTCACAAGATTCTTCATGCACAGGCCTTTCTCTTGGAAGTATATATTGACATTAATCCACTGCCTTCTAGTGTGCTGTGTTGCAAAATACAGTTCAAATGACAGTCTGATTCATTTTTCTTTGTACTTTTTTTTATCTTGAAGTTTATAGGATTTATCTCTTTGTACCTTAAGGTCGGGCATTGCAGCAGGATATGCTGAGTTATGTGACTTTTCTCTTCAACACTGCCTAATACTCAGAATAAAAATTCTGAGGACAATGGGTTTCTTTAGACTTATTCTCTCATCAGCTCAGATACATGTCTTTTTGCTATTCTATATAATAAAAGGCCAGAAACCATAAGCGTAACAACCGGAACAGCCGCTAGACCAGTCGCCATGAGGTGCATTGACCAGGGGACTGGCGAGCAGCGGCAGGCAGGGAGCGGCGGCATCGAGCATCCAGCATTGCGTGGTGGCATTGAGCCTTCAGCATCGTGGGGCAGCTGCGGCAGCGGCAAGCATGGAGTGTCTCGGGGCAGCGTCCAGTGAGCATCATGGGCAGCGGACATGGCCCTGATCACAGGCTAGGCCTACGGACCCTACCCGCGCACGATTTTGAGCACTGGGCCTCTAGTTTGTTTATAAAATAAGCTCTCCATCTGTTTTTTGCTCCTGCTGGAACTGATATTGCCCATATATTAGGTCTCATGGATTTGTACACACATTTGCTTGCTTCCTTTCGCCATGATTTCCTTCTCTGCAAATTTCTCTACCTGCTCTTGATCTTCCAATTCAGATTTTAATAACCACTCTTCCATTCTTCTACAAAACTTTTCGATTAAGAGATCATGATTTTTATTTTATTTTCTCAGTGCTGTAGGCAAACCTTCTTTGATGTTCTTATTACCTCTTCACTTGAATTCTTCAATAGGTTTTCCAGCATCTTCATTTCTCTGAGGAGCCACCTAGACTAGTGCTCTCCTTGTTCTCTTTCTTGCTCTGGATTTTCCATCTCCTTCATCTGGGCTCAGGCCACCAGTGGCATTCCAAGAGCAGGGCAGTGGAATAGTCTGCCTCTCATACCAGCTGTTAAGAGGCTGGAAGTCTGACATGCCAGTGTGGCTGCTTCTAACAGAGCCTTCTTCTGGATTGCAGACTGTCAGCTCCTTGTTGTGTTGACTTTTGAAATGAGAGAGAGAGAGAGAGTGAGAGAGAGAGAGAGAGAGAGAGAGAGAAACATCTATTTGTTATTCCACTTATTTAGGCCTTCGTTGGTTGATTCTTGTATGTGCCCTGACCAGGGATTGAACCTGCAACCTTGACATGTTGGTAAGAATCTCTAATCCAACTGAGCTACCCAGCCAGGGACCACCAAATTTTTTAAATTAATTTTAAAAATTTTTTAAAATAAGTTAACTGAAAGCAAAAGCAAGAAAAATTCAATGTGCTATCATTATCATTTCTAAAATAAAAAGATATATTAGGCAATTCAAATAGAAAAAATACTATCTTAAAATAGACTATTTCTTTAAATTAACAAAACGTCTCTTTGTAAAATTCTACTAAGTTATTGTTTATTTTTCCTTGTTGACCCTTGGCTTTGCTGACACTAACTTGTGGACCAGGCTAAGTCCATTCTGGAGAAGAAATCTGGCTGCCAGGGTATGAATAAAGGAGTAGGAACAGCTTATTTATTCAGGAGATTTATAATCTTGAATCTCAAAGCAGGCCATAGGGCGTGTCATACTAATATAATTCATCTGCTCTGGTATGATAACATCATTTGTACACAAGGGATTTATGTGAAATATGAAGGAAGACTTTCTTATTTTCAAATAAATAATGGGATGAGTTAACAGCTCAACTCAGGGGCTTAAACTATGAGGACAAGATGGTTCTGATAAAAGGTACAAGAGAATAAACTAAGCGATATTTGGGGTTGCCATAAGTCTCATGTAATAGACTGCTGATTCTGCGAATAGTAACATTTTTCTCATACATATATCACCTTGTTTAGACTCACTGATAAGTTCTAAAGATTTTTCTTTCTACAGTAGAAAAGGCAGCTAACCAAATACCAATGCAATTTACTTTTAAAAATTTTATTCACCAAAAAATAACATAGTATTGCAAGGACTCTACTTCATTTTGCAAAGACTATTAAAATTATTGATATTTCCCAGGCATTATGAGCTGCTTCTTTAGGGAAAAGGAGATTAATAAATGTTCAACATTTAATAAAGTCACTGTGTATTCTATACTTACTTTATTTCATTTTAGTTTTAATCTCCAAATTTTTGTTACTATACTGATGTTAGCATATATCATATCAACTTTTAAAAACAGCTTATTCTTGGAAACTTAAGTTTTTGTTACTTTCCCATGTGAAGTCAATTAACCTGCCATTACCAGTAAAATCACTGTCAAATGGACATTGACAATTTCTAACAATAAGACTCCATTTCTGACTTTATTGCATTGGACTACCTTGCTTTACGTTTTAATGTGAGATATCTAGTCTTATAGAAAAAAGTCTAAAAGCATCAAGTAATTTTATTGAATCCAAAATCATTTTAATTAACTGAAATTGCCATATAGCCTGGCAGCTCTGAGAGAAGTGATTAAAAAGAATCTATACTAATAAAAGTCTAATATGCTAATTAGACCGGATCGACCTGCCATCTTCCATAAGTCCGACTTCCTTCCGGACAAAGCCATGGTGGTGGGGGCCAAGGCAGAGGCAGTTAGGGGCAATCAGGCCAGCAGGGGAGAGCAGTTAGGGGCGAGATCAGGCTGGCAGGGGATTAGGGGCAAAATCAGGCTGGCAGGGAGAGCAGTTGGGGGTGATCAGGCTGGCAGGTGAAGGCCATTGGGGGTGACCAGGCTGGCAGGGAGGGCCATTGGGGGCAACCAGGCCATCAGGGGAGGGCCATTGGGGGCGACCAGGTCTGCAGAAGAGGGCTGTTGGGGGCATTAGGCAGGCAGGCAGGCAGGTGGGTGGTTAGGAGCCAGGGGTCCCAGATTGGAGAGGGTGCAGGCCGGGCTGAGGGACACCACCCCCCCATGCACGAATTTTGTGCACTGGGCCTCTAGTTATTATGAGAAAGACCAAACAAAAATCAAGTTATATTTATATTAAAAATAATTTATTCTTGTTTTCTTCAAAGACCATGCTATTGTTCAATCCATTTTCTAATGGCAACATTTGGCAGCATTAATATGTTGAATAATGCCCAGGCTGGTGTGGCTCAGTTGGTTGGGTGTTGTCCTGTGCACCAAGAGGTTGCCAGTTCAGTTCCCAGTCAGGGTTTTGGGTTTAGTCCCTAGTAGGGAGCATGCAGGAGGCAGGTGATCAATGTCTAGCTCTCACATTGATGTTTCTCTCTCTCCCTCTTCTTTCTTCTCTCTAACCAGGGCAAAGAATAAAGGTCCCATGGTAAAATCAATAGATTTGTAAAAAGCATTTGACAATATTCTATGTGCATTTTTTGATGTACTGCCTGTGGCAGCTTTTGTGCTTCACCGGAAGAACTGATTAGAAGTTGTGAGACAATAAAGCCAATAATATTGACTATCTGACCCTCGATAAAAAAAAAGTTTGTCTGTGTTTCCTTAGATAACACATAGTTCTCCAATGAAACACAAATTTATTCCTCTGTGAAGATGTAGATTTTCCTCTTTATTTTTTCTTTTTAGTTCTTTTACCCCATGTTTTCCTTCCTGTCATCCAGATTCTTTTCTGTGTACCCTCTTTAACTCTTTCTTCTTTAAATAGCCATAACATGAAACTAAAATATAATACTTAAAAATAATTTATTGGATGGATTTTTATGTTTCTTTTTAAATCCAAAGTAAAAATATATCTTCTTTATTCTCAGCACAACCAATGCCCTAAGAGTCTAAAGTTAATTGGCAGTCACTTTTCACTATGTTATAAACATAGGCATAGGTCAATGACTGACCCTTGAAAGAACAGGACTCCTGACCTAAGAAAAGGGGATTGGGAGTGGGAGCAATTAGTTGCCATCCCCACTGAGAGTAAAAAAAAAAAAGGAATATTTGATTGCACTTCAGTAAGAATTGCAAAAGTGACTTAATGTAATCCTTTTCTGTGTATAGTTCTTTACTTCCACTGGTGTGTAGATAAAGCAGTGTGAAGTTTGGATTGACTACTCAAAGTGTAACATCAGCATTTTAAAATATAAACGTACAAATATAATATGATATATAGTATATTATATCATAGATATAAAGTGTCAGCATTTTTAAAACCACAATATTCCCATGCAAGGAAATTTTCTCTGCCACCCTCCCCTGCTAATTCTTTTTTGCCTCCCTAATCTTCCTATTCTATTTTATCTTTTAATCTCTGTACATGCCTTTAATGTCATTTTTATCAAGATATATTATGCTTGGTCTTTCTCTTCTCTTTATACATTCTCTGTCTGAACACTCTCATCTATTACTTTCATTTTAACTACCAACTAATGATTCTCAGTCTAGATCATTAACTGTGAAATCTAACGAAAGTTGCAGACATTACATGCATATATGCATAGCTCATGTATTACATTGATATCTCTAACTTAGTCTTATTGGGTCAAACTCAATATAACATCTCCAAATTCACCCCATAAACTTATTTCTACATTCTTCCTCATCAAGCAACCCACACTCCTGTAACACACATTTTTAATCAATCTTAAATTTGTTTCATTGCAGGAAAGGGTACTGATATCTGCAACTTTCATTGAAATACATAAAAAAGATGGATACATGAATAAATTGAGAGATAAATAGATGGTAGGTATGTAATAAAACAAAAATAATAACAAGTTAATTATAAAATTATGTGGTGGTTATGGATGCTCACTGTAAAAAGCTTTAAACATTTTTGTGTGTTTCAAATTTGTTTTCATTAAAAGTGTTAACAAAATTTATTTCTGTTTGCTCTCAAATTATCTTTAGTGCCCACCACTTTGCCCTACGCCCTCATCATCTCTCACCTAAATTGCTGCAATAGTGTCCTTGGTGTTCCTGCCATCATATTTGTCCCTACAGACACTCACTCCCAAATGAAAGTTCTCTAAAATGTTGTTACTCAAAGTGTGATCCACAGACCAGTAAACGTGTCACTTGGAAACTTGCCAGCATCCAGCCAGCATGACACCTGGGAGCTGGCTGGAAATGCAGGACCCACCAGACATCCTGAATCAGGATTCATGGTTAAGAAGATCCCCAAGTGATTTGTATGAACTGTTAAGTATGAGAAACACAGCTCTGTGTGACATCTGGATTCTATATTATTCCCTTGCCTCAAATACCTCAGTGGCTCCCCATTGCTCACAGGATGATGCCTAAGATCTTTAGCAAGGTTCACAAAGCTATCTGTGTCTTGGGTAATGTCTACCTCAAAAACCTCATCCCTTACCACTATCCCTACTCCTCTTCCACCCCCAGGGATTTACCTAATGCTCATGCTTACCTATTTTGAATATTTTTACTATTTCCAAGGCATATGTGTCTCTGGTTTCCTTTCTGTAACACTTTCCCTATGCCTTAACCCTTCGCCTAACTCTTTCCTAATTGTCATTCAAGATAATTTAGTCTGCATTGCTCCCTTATTATTTTATGCCTATATTTACTGTATCCCCGTGTTTTAATATTTTTCAAGTAAGAATCGATTTGTTACTTTTCTTATTGGCCCGTGAGCCTCAGAAAGCAAAATATGTTTTATTCATGATTATATTCCTGAGTCATAGCATACCAATAGTTCTTGTCACAGATGTGAAATATTTAATAAATGTTTATTAAACTGAACCCAAAAGGAGGTGACCATTGCCAGAGATGTAATTCGATATGGAGTGGTGGTTCAGAAAGCAATTGCTATAGGACAAACAAACAAGTAAAAACAACTTTATTATGGCTATAGCCATAATATATCTACCAATTTACTAATCTACCGTGAGTGCTTATCTACTTTCCAGATCTCTGAATTTATACAGAATAAAACAGCTATTTGATTAAGTGTATGTATCCTGAATTAAAAATAAAAGACATGCAGATTCATGGAGCATAAATATTTACTGAGCATTTTTAAAAAAATATATTTTATTTATTTTTACAGGGAGGAAGGGAGAGGGATAGAGAGCTAGAAACGGAGAGAAACATCAACCAGCTGCCTCCTGCACACCCCCTAATGGGGATGGTGCCCGCAACCAAGGTATATGCCCATGACCGGAATCGAACCTGGGACCTTCCAGTCCGCAGGCCGACGCTCTATCCACTGAGCCAAACCGGCTTCAGCTGAGCATCTTTAAGATGAAGCTAGTTTTATTGAGATGTAATATTGCTTTTATTACACTTAAAGGGATTTTCTGAGAGAGTTATAGTAATTCTATTTTATCAGTTTTCATGTACATTCCCCTGTTTATCAACAAAGATAATGAAATGTCATTTAGATATTCATCAGGCAATCAGTCCATCTGTAAACAAAGCATATTTCATATCTCATTTTGACCTTTGCCTGTGAGATTATAACAACTAAATAAAGAATTAAATATTTTGTCTATGTACCTTGTTAGTAAGGTAAGTCAGAGTTGAAAGTAAAAAAATAAAAACTTTAAAAATTTTTTTCAATTTAAGCTCTAATCTTATTTGTCCTCCAATAAAAAGCAGTTTTGAACTTTATTAGTAAAACATTTTTTTTAAATTTTGCATTTAAGTATGTCGGTGAAATTCATCTATCTTTAAAATAATTTTAGATGCCAACCACATAGAACTAAATTATTATTACTATTATTATTATTATTATTATTATTTGTTAATCCTCACCTGAGGATATTTTCCCATTTATTTTTAGAGAGAGTGGGAGGGAGAAAGACAGAGATCAAAACATTGATGTGAGGGAGACACATTGATTGGTTACCTTTGTACATGCCATGACCAGTATCCGGGATTGAGCCTGCAATTGAGGTACATGCCCTTGAGAGGAATCAAACCTGGGACCTTTCAGTCCATAGGCTAATGCTCTATCTACGGAGCCAAACTGGATAAGGCTAGAACTAAATTACTTTATATAAAACTAATAAACTGAGAAATTTAGATACTTTTTTCCAATCTCCTTCCTTCCTTTCTTTTTTCTTCCACACTAGGAGCAATTAAGTTGTGTAAAATGTGCTATGCTAGCTTCCAGGGATATGAAGATAAAGCATCCTCTCATTCATTCCACAATTATTTAGCAACTTCTGTGTGCCAGGCACTGTTTTAAGCCTTAGAGATACAGCAGTTAACGGACAAGCTCCTATGCTCTTGGGGTTTATTCTAGTGGGTGACAGACAACAATAAGTAAACAAATGCATAAGGAGTACGATTACTGACAGGTGCTCTGGAAAACATAAAGCAGGATCATGGCATAAGTGTGTGTAAGGTAGAGGAGCAGGGCAAGGATGCTGTCTTAGATAGAAGAGCAGGAAGTTCTCTTTGAGAAGACAATGCCTGGATGGAGAACCAAAACACCTGAAGAGCTGACCAATTTGAAAATTGGGAGTGGAGAGAGATATTCTCGGCAGAGGGAACAGCAAGTATAGAGACTCTACATCTGAGACCGAGTTGGGGATGTTTTGAGCAACAAAAAAGGCAAAGCAAGAGGAGTGTGGTAGGACAGAAGGCCAGGAGGGCAGGCATGATCAGATCATTTGATGAGTTTGGATTTTATTCAAAATGTGCTGGGAAACCATTAAAGAGACGTAAGCAGAGAGTTTGTGAAATAATTATCATCTTACAAAGGTCATTCCAACTGCCATGTAGGGAAGGAACCATAGAGAAACAAACGGAAGCAAGGAGTTTGGTTGGGAGGTCATGACAGCATTTCCGGAAATAAGTAGTAGTGTCTTAGATTTCTCCTCACATCGGTAGAGAGAAGTGGTTGAATTCGAGATATATTGCTAAGCTGTGTTTTGCTTAGAGTTAGGGGAACTGACAAAAAATAATCAGAGAAGACTCCTGTGTTCAGTGATGGAGTGGATAGTGAGTTAAGATAGCTAGAGGGGGCAGAAGCATGGGGGGGGGGACATTGGGAGTTAGATATAAAATACCTTTATACCATGTGAAAGGGCCAGGCAGAGAGTTTGATGATGTATAACCTGAGCTCAGAGGACAGGTCAGGGCTGGAAGTATAAAATTTGGATATAATCCCCAAAAAGATGATATTTAAAGCCCAGGGACAGAATGACATCACTTAAGGAAGAAATAAACAAGAGAAGCCTTCAGGGTGACCCAAATCACACTATTAATAGAGCCAATGAGGAAGGCGGAGAAGGCACAGCCAGGAATGGCAGGGCAAGTGATGTGGGGGGAGCCCCAGGAAGCAGTAAGACTCCACGGGCATGTGCAGCCACACAGCGCTTCCAACTCAGAAAGGCCCCACACTTGCTTGCTCCACTGCCATCAATTCTTAATAATTTTTATCTTTGAGTTTGTGTTTCGTAAGTGAAGTTTGATGGGACAGTTGAAGCATGCAGGCGAGGAGAGTGAGGAGAGAAGATATGTGCAAAGTGCGTACCCTCCATTCCTTGCTACCCATTCACCTTCGTGATGCCCCATGAACACAGAATCCCAGTGCAGCCACCATGCTAGGGTTCTCAGTGAAAGGCTCAAAGCAAGGCCAGGTCAGCACGTCACACCCACAGCAGAGCAAGTGTTGGTGTTGGAGCTGACAACCTCAGGAGGCTGTGCTTTCTGTTCAAACCAGAATTGGCTTTTAGAGCAGGAAGAAGGCAATGGTGATCTACGAAACATGAACAATCAGAACCTGATCATTTCCTTTCTTACTTACGTGACTTCCCTGTATTAGCCAACTACTTGCCCTGAGAATGATAACATACAGGGAAAGGGAAAGATAGAGCAACCCATAGGCCCTTTTCCTTCCAGTCCTTCCCTAGGCGCCCATAAGCCAAAGATAGAGTAGTGATAGCATGCATCCATGTCAAGAAGTGAGCCCGGCTGGCATGGCTCAGTGGTTGAACATAGTCCTATGAGCCCAGAGATTATAGTTCATTCCCGGTCAGGGCACATGCCCAGGTTGTGGTTCGATCCCCAGTGGGGGACGTGTAAGAGTAAGCCAGTCAATGATTCTCTCTCATTATTGATGTTTCTATCTCTCTCTGCCTTTCCCTTCCTCTCCGAAATCAATAAAAAATATGTGTGTATTTTTTAAAAAGAAGTGAAATAAAAATAGTTGAGTTAGTTTCTTGCAGCATTTACACTCTTCTCTGAAGAATGAAACATATATGCATCTATGAGCTACAAAATAGGAATTGTGTCGTTTATGAGTTAGATGTGCTTATATTTCTATTTAAATCCAGCATTACACAATGTAAAGGTAAACAGTAAAATTTATGCTTGTAATTTTAATTTAAATGTTTTTCTTTATTTATGAACAACACTGAAAATAAGAAAACATCATAACAAGTTGAGGTAGAGACAGTGGAAGAAAGAAAAAAGCTTTATGCATAGCACCTTAACTTTTTTTTCTTACTTTTTGAACGAGGAAGTCCACATTTTCATCTTGCCTTGGATCCACCAATTACATAGCTGGTCCTGCCTAGAGAATTTGGTGTCCTGGAAGTCAAGTAGAGAAAATGATTCCAGAAGAATGGAAGGGTCTGCCAACTCCATCAAATGCTGCTGAGAATTGTGTTAGATGAAGACAGAAAATTGATCATTGCTGTTGGCATGGCAAGAATTTAATTAAAGTTAATTCTGTCAGTTTATTTTATTTTTTAAAATATATTTTATTGATTTTTTATTTTTTTTTTTTTTTACAGAGAGGAAGGGAGAGAGATAGAGAGTTAGAAACATCAATGAGAGAGAAACATTGATCAGCTGCCTCCTGCACACCTCCTACTGGGGATGTACCTGCAACCAAGGTACATGCCCTTGACCAGAATCAAACCTGGGACCCTTGAGTCCGCAGGCCGACGCCCTATCCACTGAGCCAAACCGGTTAGGGCTAATTCTGTCAGTTTATAGGTGAAGTATACTTATATAATAGTGTAAGAATAGAAAAAAATGAGTGAGTGTGTATACACTCATTTTTATCTATCATGTTTTCATTTAAATGTTAGGGTGGTTGTTTTTTTTATTATTGTCTGAAGTTTTACATATGTCTTCTTTTTCCCCAATTGCCCCCCCCCCCCAGCCATTCCTACCCCGGGCAAGCCCCCACCGCCCCAGTGTCTGTGTCTATTGGTTATGCTAATATGCATGCATATAAGTCCTTTGGTTGCTCTCTAACCACCCCCCGCACCATTTGTCTCTGGATCTATTCTTGTTCATCAAATTATGTTGATCATTATATTCCACATATGAGTGAGAGCATGTGATATTTATCTTTCTCCAACTGGCTTTTTTCGCTTAACTTGATGCTCTCCAGTTTCATCCATGTTGTTGCATTTTATTTATTCTAACTCTACTTCAAGAATAAATCAGCATTTGTTCAATGTAAAATGAAATCTCCCTGAAACTGAAATAAATTAAGAAATATAATTAAATTATGTACTGTTTATATCTTCTGTTGTGTCAGGTTAAAAAAAATGTTATTTTTTCTCTTCTTTTCCTTTGCTTTCTCTTTATTTTTCCCCCATTACTTTGAAGATATCTATACTAAAGGGAGTGAATTATCAAATTTTGCACTTAAAAATAGCTTGTTAAGTAAAAAATTGTATGTTTCCTACTTTGTTGACAATATTAAAAATGCAAATAAAATACAATATCCAAAACTTTGCCTTCCTCCATATTATTAACATAAAAATAAAACTTGTAGTTCCTTATGTAGTAGCTTAAGGCAGGCACTAGATGGCAGATGTTACCATAGTCAACAAATCCTTTCATGAAAGGAAACTGGATATAAGATCACTTAGAATTATGAGTTGCAGAAACATAAACTTCTACTGATTGATCATTTCTGTCCTTCCTTCTTTTGAAGACTTCATTTGGTGGGAGGCTGATTTCTATGATAGTTTTCCTTGCATAGAGGTGGAAGGATTAAAGCTTTCACCTATATACAAGATGGATGGTTTTGAAAGCAATTCTGGAATTTTATCAACTCCATAAAATATAAAGTGGAATCACCAAACTGGCTAACAAATGGCATTTAAATGACTATGAAGATGAATGGCAATGTTGCACTGAAGTGTTTTCAACCAAGACCAAAGGAATAGCCTCATAGATCTTATATCTTACAAAGAAGAAAATTACATAAAGATTGCAAACCAAAGCTAATATATGTACTGTTATGTTAAACCAGTTATATTGCATTAAAAATACTTTTGATATATTGCTTGTTCATTTGATCATTATGTTGGTTATTTATTCCTTACATGGCAGTTTCAAGTGATGAGTACAAGGAGGAAAAAAGAAAAACAATCCTGAGTTGGTAGAATAGTGTTATACCCAGTGTTTAATGCTATCCCTCCATTATACAAAATGAATTTCAGAATCTGCTAGAGATTATGTTTTAATTAACCAAATTGCTTTTGTGGAGTTGGATATTGTTTCTATTTTAACTGATGGCTTTAAATATACTTAAAGAAACTAAGGCTTATAAAATGTGAACCTTTATAAGTTTATAATTTTCTTAAGTTGACATACTGATTTTTTCTTATGATAAAGGGAATTTTTTTCTCTTTGATAATTTTGTTAACATTTAATTTTATTAAGATAGCTGTGGATATCCTGTGGTACTATATACCAAAGATCTTTTAATTTTGGGTAAATATTAAAACAATAGGGATTGATTGACATAAGAAACTTTAGAACTTAAAAAATAAAGAATCTGGTTTGGAAAATAAACTGAATTTCCTACTGGAACTCTCCATCACTCTCTCTTCCTTAGTTTCATCATGCACTTTCTCCTTAATTTTTTCCCCATCTCTCTGCCTGCCCTTTCTCAGTCTCTTTCCTGGGTTTCTCTTATACCTGCTTCTTTGATATTCTTGCTCTCAGCTTTCTTTCTTTTTTTTCTTTTTTACTCACTCTTTACTGTCGCTCTGTACAGTCTTGAACATTTAATTTACTCCCAATATTTCAACTACAATGACTACAGTGGTTGCTCTCCAAATACTTGATGCCAGCAACACATCAAGATTATACTTAGCCTCTGGCGTTACACTGCCAAGGCTCAAACTCTGGTTTTGAACACTTAATGGTTAGGTGATCTTGATAAATAACCTCATTGTCTTAGTTTTTTATCTTGTAATTTAAGAATAATAAGAGTCCTAGTATCTGCTGTTAAGTAAGAATGAAGCAATTTATGTAATACACTTAGCACAGAATCTGGCAAAGTGTAAGGACCCAATAAATATTCCACCTAGGACTTCTTTGAAAATGGAGCTATATCAATTGAATGGCTCTATTCAGATGTCTTATAGAAACTTTAAAATGATATATCCAAATCTAACCTCCCAAAATCATTTTCTTTCTTAAATCCCTTACCTAAATTAACAGCATCATCTAATTGAATCTCTCTAATCTCTCACATTTATTTCATACCTACATCCTGTTGACTCTACCTGGTATATATCACCTGAGTTTATTCTTTCCAGTTACTCCCTATTTATTCATTTACATCTTTTTATTATTTCATTCATTAAGGAACCTATTGCCAAATGTAACGGGATCTCGAGAAATAGCAATGAGGAAGACAGTATAGACTCCTGGAGAAGGTTGACATGAAACAGAAATTACAAGTAGCTCCTATCTCAGCAATTGCTTATCTAGATTATCACGGTTATCCTCCAGTCTCTCTTCCTTTCAAAACATCTGTTAAAAATGAGAGAGGTTTCTCTTTAAAACACAAATCTAAATCTTAAAAATATCAACAGAAGTAATCCAACAACACATTTTAAAAAATGGATATGACCAAGTTAGTTTTATTTGAAGATCATAAGGGTGGTCCAATATTAGGAAATCCATTATTATAATTCATTGTATTAATGAACTAAAAAAAAACACCTATCACATGATTATCTCCATAGATGTAGTTGATACACTAGAAAAATTTAACACCCATTCACATAAAAAAAAAAAACCCTCAATAAACTTACTTGACATATTATAATATGTTTATGACATCCCCAACACCTGGGGAAAATATAATGTTTAATATTTAGTATTATGTTGTTTTCCTCTAAAATCAGACACAAAGGTATTTACTATATTCATCATATTTAGTATATGTTGCAAATACTAACCAATGCAATTCGACAATCGAAAGCAATTATGGAATATGAATAGGAAACAAAGAGGTTAAAAATTATTTTTTAAGAGAAGATGTGATTATATATCTGAAAAATTCAAAACACAATAATAAGACAATTTGATAAAGACACAGGTTTAAAATTAAAATGTAAAAATTAATAACAGGTATATGCATACATATACATGCTTATGTGCTACATTCATATCTACATACACCCACACATATGTATAAAAAACCCAGTTAGAATATATAATTTGAAAATAAGACTCCATTTGTTTTAGAAAAGAGAATACCTTGACATAAACTTAATAAGAAATGTACAAAACATTTCTTATATGAGCAAAACTGTAAGTTGCTTTTGAAAGATCTATATCTTAGTGAGTGGAAAGACATACCAATTTTAGAAAAGAAAGAGAGAGGCCAACATCATAAAAAATGTCAGTTTTTCCTAAATTAAGGGCTGGGAGGAAAAGCCCTATCAGATTTTTTAAAAGTACTATAAAGACTCTATAATTTAAATAGCTTAATATTAGCACATTAGACAAAGCGATGGAATAAATAGAAAATCCAAAAATAGCTATGATCCCATGTGGAAAGTCAGTATGCAGTGTAGGTGGCATCTCAAATTACTGGGGAAAGATGAACTTTTAAATCAATGTTGTTGTGATGACTGGATAGCCATATGCTGAAAAATAATATTGGATTCATTTCTTACAATAAAAGCAAGGATAAAGTCCCATCAGGTCAGATATTTAAATCAAGGTAGTGGGGGGAGGGTCCCAAAACAAAAACCATGCATGTATTCATAAAAGCATTTATGAGTTACTCTATAATCTTGGGATAGGAAAACTTTCCTAAATCTGACTCAAAATCTAGAAGCAATGAGAGAAAAGATTAATACATTTTATTATATAAAAATTTAAGTTTCTTTCATGGTAAAAATATACCATGAGCAAAGTAAAAATACAAATGACTCATACAACTTAACAAAAGGAAGATAAACAATCCAATCAAAAAATGGGCAAAGGACCTAAATAGACACTTTTTGAAAATGGACATACAGAAGGCCAAGAGACATATGAAAACATGCTCAAAATCACTAATCATCTGAGAGTTGCAAATCAAAACGACAATGAGGTACCATCTCACACCTGTCAGAATGGCTATCATCAACAAATCAACAAATGACAAGTGCTGGTGAGGATGTGGAGAAAAAGGAACCCTCGTGCACTGCTGGTGGGAATGCAGACTGGTGCAGCCACTGTGGAAGACAGTATGGAGTTTCCTCAAAAAGTTAAAAATCAAACTCCCATTTGACCCAGTGATCCCACTTCAAGGAATATATCCCAAGAAGCTAGAAACATCAATCAGAAAGGATATATGCACACCTATCTTCATAACAGCACAATTTACAATGGCTAAGATTTGGAAACAGCCTAAGTGCCCATCAGCAGATGAGTGGATTAGAAAACTGTGGTACATCTACACAATGGAATACTACACTGCAGTAAAAAGGAAAGAACTCTTACCATTTGCAACAGCACGGATGGAACTGGAGAGCATTATGGTAAGCAAAATATGCCAGAGAAAGATAAATGTCACATGATCTCACTCATTTGTGGAATATAATGAACAACATAAACTGATGAACTAAAATAGATCCAGAGACACAGAAGCATTGAACAGACTTTCAAACCTCAGAGGGAAGGCTGGGGAGGGTGGGAGAAAGGAAGGTAAGAGATCAACCAAAGGACTTGTATGTATGCATATGAGCATAACCCATGGACAAAGACAGTAGCAGGGTGAGGGCATGTGCTGGGGGGCAGGAGCAGCCGGGGAGAGGTCAATGGGGGAAAAAAGAAGACATATGTAATACTTTAAACAATAATGAATTTAAGTAAAGAAAACACAAATGACAAACTGAGAAAAATTGCAATGTATAGCATGAAAGGTCTACTAAAATATAATACAAAGTTACCCCTCATACACAAAGAGCTTTTTATAACATTGTGATGAAAAAGGCCAAGAACTCTATGGTAAAATGGACTGATCTTCAGAAAATTCATAGAAAAAGAAAAGAAAATTGCTATTAACTGTATGAAAAGTTGCCCAACCTCACCAGTCATTTTTGATTGGGTGATTGGTACATGAGTGTTCATTGCATACTTGCCTATACAAATCTGATCATGTCACTCATCTGGTTGAGAACTTCAGATGGCTTCTTCTAGCCTATAGGATAAAGCCCTAACTTCTTAGCATGACATTTGAGACTGCTTAGAATCAGAGTTCTAATTGTTTAATCTAATCCCTCACCATGACCCAACTCCTCAACATGATGCTGTGATCACATCAAAGGTTTTCTTATTCTCCAATCATGGCATGTATTTTTGTATATTTCATTGTTCTTGAGTCATGATATTTCTGCTCACAGTGCCCCTTTTCCTGTTCTCTGCTTGGCAGAATCCTGCCAATCTTCAGTCATACTCAGAGTTCATGACTGAACTTGCACTTTGCTTGCTCCATTGAGTCCCCACAACACTTACAGGCATCTACTGAAGCCCTTCTTACACACTTCTTCAGTAACTGGCTTTTATGTATGCCTCTGCCATGGGGAAAGGACACTCTCTTGCCCCCATCTCCTTAGTATTTTTAGTGCTTAGCATGATACCTGTCCCCAAAGAGGTATGCAATACATTTGTTGAATAATGTAATTTTTATGCACTTGCCAAAGAGACTTCAGTGTTTCTTGTATAAATCTTCTTGCAGTAAAGATGTCAGACAAATAGAAGCTGGAACATAGATGTTGTACAGATTCTGTTTACTTAGCACTCTGAGTTTTGGCTATTAGCCAGGACTCTTTCAGTTAAATGAAAAAGATTCAACTTTAACTCTGCAAATGGGCAGTTTATTTGGTCCTAAAAATCAAACCTTGGAGAGTAGATTTGGCCTCAGAGTCAATGGATTTCCATGTGTCTGTCTCTGTCTACCTGTCACCGTCTGTCTGACTTGCACATGCACACACACATATACACATGCTTCTGCCTCTTTCTGATTGCTGCCTTCATCATCTTGAGCCTGTGATCTCCATGAGGCAGGAACTGGAGGCAGATAGCTCTGTGCTTATATTCTCATAGCTTTGTAACTTGCAAGGAACAGAGCTATTTCATGCCAGCTCCAGTTAGAAAAACTCCATAAAAGTACTCTGATTCACCTGCGTCCCACATCCAGTCCTACGTTAATTTCCATGACTAGGAAGGAGGAGCATGACTCCAGTTCAGCACCATGCCTCATCCTTGGGGTGGGAGAACGTGATTGGCAGTCAGCATCAGGGACATATTTTGGAATATGAGAGGAGAAACTCCCCAAGACAGCAAAGATCTTATCTGGGCATACAAAGGAATAACTCTTCATCGCACATGTGAAGAGCAACATCAGATCAAAGGTTGGAAGGAATGTTATATAATTTTTATGACTAAAACTTTCTTATTCCTGATGCACAAATACTGTAGCTCAAAGACATGCTAAAAAAAATATGTCACTCAGAACAAACAACTAATCAGGAGTTTTATTTGGATGCTTTCATCTTTTCTTCTACTTTCTAATTATTTTTTAAATATTAAGGATTCACCTAAAGAGTAAAATTCTCTAACCTAATCTTTCTAAGTTTGATCAATTTTATCCTTTGTCAACTGTATTCTCTTTGTTCTTTCTTTCATCAAGCCTATTTCCCCCCAAACCAAATACAGTGTTCAAAAGGAACACAAAAAGAGAGAGAAAGCAGAAAAAGTTTTCTTATCTGTGAATAAGAAAGTTTTCTTATCTGTGAATAAGTTACTGCTCAGAGATGTTTTGAGAGTAGAAAAGAAAGGGAACAAGTATTTTCATGACATTCACTCTTACCCGGATGTTCTGCCAGCACTTGGGATGCTGTTTTAGGATCACAGTGTTCTATGTCCATAAAAGTGGGGTGCCTGGACAAGTACTAGCACCCAAATTAAGAATTCTGGGAATGGCAATTAGGAAAAGTGACTGTGAGGTGTCATCCTGCTGGCTTGGCAGCCCCAACCAAAAGCTTTCTCTTGGATTTATGTGCTCCACATACATTTAAGTGTTCATTAAGTGCAAAGAACTGTCTTAGGGATAGTGATAGACAAGAGGAGGTGTTCAAGAAGTTAGCCTCCATGACAAGAGACGTGGCAAAACTGCTGAGTAGGATTTTGAAATGAATAACTTTCCCTCAGCAAATTAAACTCTCTAAGGTAAAGATATATTTATTTTGCTTATCTGTACTTTCTGCTTTGCTTCTTACAATAAAACAAAATGAAATCAAAACATATTGGAAAATATGACAGGTACATCTCGCCTGGCATCAGAGGGACAAATGCCATTTCTGTCAATGAGCAACTGTGTGCATTTTGGGCAAGTTACTTGATCTCTCTAAGCTTCGGTTTCTTGGCCTGTGAAATGGGGTTCATAATGATACCTACCTCCAAAGTCATGAGTATTAAATAAGATAAAATGTAACAAAGTGATTAACACTGTGCCTGAAAGAGGTGCAAGACAGATTATGTTCATTATTCTTGTTATTCATATGAAAGAAAATGTCATTTGAGGGCTAAACACACATAAAATCTGGTAACAAGTGGTATCTGACCCAGTTTTTTCTTTTCCAGTATTTGCTCAAGTATGAATTTTTTAAACTCTTCCCACTTTATACGGAACCCTCTCATAAGCCGCCTAGAGTTCACTGGTATAGGGTCTCCAGGCCTTGAGTTGCTGTTACCTCATGTTTTATTTCTAGTAGAATGAGCTAATAGAACTTCAGCCCAGTTTCTAATTAGAACCTGCAAACCAAGTGACATTTGTCACCATACAACCTTGGATAATTGAAGCCTATATGGTTCCCTGTAATTGAACCTCAAGGGCACCAATAAAATGGTGACTTTTCCCTTTCATCAACGTTTCTCTTTCATCTCTTTTCCTACAACTTTATTTTTCAAGAGTATTCAGGTAAGAAGTGGTGAATGATGACAGCCTCTTGTTGGCTTCTTCCATTCTTCCCTCCACCCCCTCTCCCACCCTCAGTTCTGAATGGGCTCTTAGTCTTCCTTCTACACAATGAGGAAGTTAATTGGTGACTCTACTTCTGCTCAACTGTCCCCCAAATTTTCTGACTGCCAGAATAGGTTTTCTTTTGAGAGTAAATGTCATTTCTTTCTCTTGTACTAATTTAATTTAAAAAAATACATTTTGTTTTATCCACCATAGAGGTTCTCAGCCAGTTCAGATAGTCAAATCTTGAGTTAAATTTATTTCCCTTGAACTCATTCTTTGGATTGCTTTAAAGAGTAAGTTATATCCTTGTGTATAGCTTCGCAAGTAGAAAAAAAACCCAGCATCATTATCATTAACAAAATTCTTGGAAAACAGAATTGATGGCTCTCTAAATATGGAACCTCTACTACTGGAAATTCTTTAAAGGAACATTTAATGAGCACTTTCTATGAGACAGGCAAGGCATGGGCATCATTTAATCTTTTTAAGAACCCTGAGTTGCTATGATTTTCTTTCCCATTATATAGTTGAGGAAACTGTTGCTTTGAGTGGTTAACTAATTGGACCAAGACCACCCAGCCAATGAGTGATGGCATCTGGGACATATTAATTAAATTTTAAGGTTAATAGATTTTGTGATTTACTCATATTAGACAGGAATATAACCATTGAAGTAAATATTTGTGTACCAAAGTCCATTCACAAAAGCATGAATTTGGCTCTAAAGTCTGTTTGCATTAAATGAAAATCAAGAGTAGTTTAGCAACGAATTAAAGTCTGTTATCTTTAAGCACTAGTAGCCCATTTGCAGGAAGAATCCTGCAAGCGGCCGCTGCGGCCGTGTGTGCTGCCGCTGCCGCCGCCGCCGTTGTGGCCGCAGCGTCTACACCCGGGGAACACTGCCGCCTGCCCTGCCCCGCCCCGGCTTTCCCTCTGGCAGCCACCTTGCTTTCCACTTTTCCTCCCTCTTCCTTCTAAGTTGTCTTCAGTCTTCACTCCTCCCTCCCTCAGCATATGTAAATTAACCGCCATCTTTGTTGGGTAATTTGCATACTCATCCTGATTGGCTGGTGGGCATGGCTTTGGCTGGTGGGCATGGCTTTGACTAGTGGGCGTGACTTGGGCATAGCGAAGGTGCAGTCAATTTGCATATTACTATTTTATTAGGTAGGATAATCTATGTTACCTACTGTTCCAAGTTTGTGGGCTTCTCAGACCACTATATAGCATTTTAGCACTGAAAAAGAATTTCATGTTTTTCCAATAATGCTCGGAGGCTGTCCAGTCCAACAGGGACTGTCTAGAGAAAGGAGGGGGGTTATCTGGTACAACTGGGTTTGTCTGGCCACATCATTACTTGATTCTTTGTGTAATAATGACCCATAGATTGTTTTAAAGTGGTTGGAAACATCCAGACAACATTGTCTAACAGTTAAATTTTCAACCAGTCTTGGTGGTAGTGCAACTTTGATTTTATGACTTTACAAGAAAGGAAAATATGTCATCTTCATGACATTTATGTCCAGGATGTACAAACACAGTGGATTTTCTCAGGGACTCCCAACTTCAAACGTTCAGGTTTTTTCCCCCACTATCCATTGAAATGTCCCCCAAATTTTAGTTTATAGAAAATAATAACTGACTGAATTAAGTCAGTCAACATTACAAAATGAACTGATCACAAACTGTGAAATAACAAATCTTAGCTGCATAAAAAAGTTATAATTACTCATGAAAATACCTACATGTCTAGCCTTTTGAGTTACATGTCTTTATGACTACAGTACTCCTGTAGTCATAAAGTTTTATAAAACCCTGATAATAAAAAAGTAGTGTAAATGAGGTTGCAAAGAAAACATGCAGCACAAGGTGTGTGATGGGATAATCATTGTATCCATCACGGGCCATTACTTTGTCTATGATCAGAAGTTTAAATTATATTCACAAAGATTTCATTATTACTTAAAGTGTTATGCACCCAGGCAGAAATAAATTTTCATTTGAATACATACATAACTACTAGAGGTGGTCGTTGGATCATGAGTGGTAGAGACTGCCTAGGTTCAAATCCTGACTGTGCCACTTACAAGCACCTCAGCTTGGGCAAGTTACTTCACTTCTCTGTGCCTCAGTTTCCTCATCTGTAAAATGAGGATAACAACGGAACCGAAGTCATTCAGTTGATGTGAAGACTGAAGGACTTAATACAGTGCCTGGCATAGAGTGCAGAACAAATACTTACAGAGTGCCTGCTGTGTGCCAAGCACTCTTCTTCATTCTGGGGATGCTGAGAGGAACAGAACAGGGAAGGCCCCCTCTCCTCATCTGTGATTACATTCTTCTGCAGGAGGGAGACAACCCAGAGCATAGACTATAAGTAAATCAAATAATTGAAGGTTATGATTAAGTACTAAGAGGACAAGAAAGGCACTTTTTGAGAATAATTGAACTCACATTATAACTCGAGATGGATATTTTTTATTTTAATACAAGTCAAACAAGCATGCACACATGCAAGTATATAGAATTGGCAGTTAGCTTTTGGTGCCCCCTCACTAAAGAGCTAGAGAAAATACTTTGAGAGATATATTCAAATAATAAATTGACCTCTATGAAACCTCTATGGTCTCCTCTCCTGTGTTCTCTCCAGGTTCGGTTGTACCTTCTTTTCTAGAGGCAGCCCATTTATTCGCAGAGCTGTGACTTTCCTACCCCTTTGCCCTCACTGTGGGTTGCCGCACACTGACTGCTGAGAAGGCCGTGGAGTACTGCTAAGGGAGCATTGCTTCACTCCCAGTCTGTTCCGTAATACTAGTAAATGTCTGGGGTTAAGAGCTTTTATCAACAGGGCCTGTCTTTCTCTGTTTGCATGATGCTACTGCTCTTCCACTCTCTCTGCTGGTAGCACTGCCTTTGCCTCGCTGGCTTCCTCTGGGTCTTTGTCCATTGTCTTCTGTGCTATCACGATGGGCTATTTAGCCTAGTTCATCTGCAAGAGTAGCTTTCTCATTGGAGTTTGAATTGAAAGCAGATTTCCCTCATTGAACAGAAATGAGAATGCCATGGCACTTCATATATAACATCATAGCTTCTCCTTGGCTGACATGGCTCAGGAGGTTTTCTGTTTAACACATTTATGCCCAGTACAATGTAGGCAATAATAATATAGTGTAGTTGCTGAGGAAAAGCAGGGACAATAGATCAGACATAATATCTATTATTGGAAAAATATTTCTTTGTCAGATCATTTATACTGAATTTTTGTATGAAAATATTTGCTCATGTGGTAGAAGTCTCTGATAATGAAATATTATCATGCATATAACACTTAAAATAAGAATTGTATGTTGAAATAATTTCTAAGTATTTTTCTAGAATCCATGGTGAATTATAAAGACTGGATCAGCAAAAATGGAAGTAAAATTTCTGGCCCTATTTTAATGTCAACAGTATTGAAGCATCAGGCAAGCAGAGGGAATATTCAGGAATTTGCTCTTTCACAGCTTATCACACCTTCTTCTGCAATGTAAGGTAGATCTGCAAGAGGAGTATTTATGAAAGTTTATTTATTTATTTTGCTTTGTGTGTGTGTTTTTCAACTTTAACACATTTTCATTAAAGACCATTGTCTGAGAGATTGAAGCATAGGAACTCTACCTCAAAAGGCAGTAGTACTAAATACATAGTTACTGTGCAAAAACCTTTGCATACTAAAGATTAGTTTCACAGCAAATAAAATATTTTCCAATTATCCTATATAATAAAAGCCTAATATGCTAAGAGTCTGGTCATCCAGTCATCTGTTCAACCAATCAAAGCATAATCCTACCTAATAAAAGAGTAACATGCAAATTAACCATCACTCCGCTTATACCCACCAGCCACGCCCACCAGCCAATCAGTGTGAGTATGCAAATTAACCCCAACCAAGATGGCTGCCGCCACAGAGAGCAGGAGGGAGGCTTGGGTTTCCCAGCAATAGAGGAAGCCAAGTTTTCCACACACCCTGGCGGGCCCAGGCCTCCACTCAAGAATACAAAGTTTCAATTATAGAAGATAAATCCCAAGAAAAATGGCGGCAGCCATGGAGCTGGAGAGAGCAGGCTAGGATTGCCCCTGGCAACCGAGGAAGCCAAGCTTTCAACCTGCCCTGGCCGGCCCAGGCCTCCGCTTAAGGCTACAAAGTTTCAATTATAGAAGGTAAACAAATCCAAACAGAAATGGCGGCAGCCACAGAGTGAGCAGAAGGCTTGGCTTTGCTCCAGGCTACAAAGTTTCAATTGTAGAAGATAAATATATCCCAGATACCAGGGCCTCCACTTGGGTCACCAGAGGGCGTGGCCAGCCTGCAAACCACCACAGGCCCCTCGCCCAGGCTGCCCCACGCCCCAAGGGAACCCCCATCCTGATCCGGCACACCCTTCATGGCAAACCAGCTGGCCCCCACCCATGCATCAGGCCTCTATCCTATCTAATAAAAGAGTAATATGCAGATTGACCATCACTCCAACATACAAGATCAAGATAGCTGCCCCCATGTGGTCAAAGATCCTGCCACCATGTGGACACAAGATGGCCACCACAAGATGGCCAGAAGAGGAGGGCATTTGGGAGGGACCAGGCCTGCAAGGGAGGGCAGTTGGGGGCAATCAAGCCTGCAGGGGAGGGCAGTTAGGGGTGACCAGGTTGGCAGAGGAAGGAAGTTGGGGGCAAACAGGCTGGCAGGGGAGCAGTTAGACATCAATCAGGCTGGCAGGGCAGTGGTTAGGGGGTGATCAGGCTGGCAGGCAAAAGTGGTTAGGGGCAATCAAGAAGGCAGGCAGGTGAGCAGTTGGGAGCCAGCAGTCCTGGATTGTGAGAGGGATCCCAGATTGGAGAGGGTGCAGGCTGGGCTGAGGGACCCCCCCCCCCCCGGTGCACGAATTTCATGCACCAGGCCTCTAGTATGCTAATAATATGCTAAGGATGCTTAACTGCTTGCTATGACATGCATTGACCACCAGGGGGTAGACAGACGACCAGTCAACCAATCACTATGATGTTCACTGACCACCAGGGGGCAGATGCTCAACACAGGAGTTGCCCCCTGGTGGTCAGTGTGCTCCCACAGGGGGAGCACCACTCAGCCAGAAGCCAGGCTCGCGGCTGGTGAGCACAGTGGTGGTGGGAGCCTCTCCCACCTCCACGACAGCGCTAAGGATGTGCAACAGCTGGCTTAGGGCCTAAGCCATCAGTCGGACATCTCCCGAGGGCTCCCAGACTGCAAGAGAGTGCAGGCTAGACTGAGGAACCCCCCACCCCAGGGCATGAATTTCGTGCAGGGGGCCTCTAGTTTATAATAAAGTAACACAAATTGTACCTTCAAATTATGATTTAAAAATTTAGCTGACATTTGTTTTTTCATGCTCTGTTATTAGCACATCAGCTATATTATTTATGTTCACAATCCCAGTGAAGTAAGTATCATTATATCAATTTTTGAGATTGTTAAACTGAGGCATTAAAAGGCTCACTAACAAAATTATTTACCATTAAGTCCACCATACCCTCCTATGGAGTTCTGAAGGTATAAAATTCAGAAAAAAAAAAAAAAAACCTTGCTAATTGAATTAATAATTGTGTAAATCAGAGGCTTTATTGTAATCAGAATTATCTTCAATGTCAAGTAATTCAAAGCTTAAAATGGAACCTCTTAACTTGCAAAGTTAAGTGGGAAAGGTATTTATTTGTCTTTTAGATGAGAGAATGCTGCAGCTGCTCATTGTGCTTTGAGTGAGTGGTTGCTATGAAAACATCTTTGCTGATGACCACAGTGGTCTGCTGTAATGTATTTATGTTCCTTTTGGATCAGTTGTATTAGTAAAGAGTGTTTGTTCCACTTCAAAAGCAGATGCTGACCTAGTTCCCTGCCTGCACTGGAGGGAAGGGCTTCGGCTCTGATGGGCAATGAGAAGTCACTGGCTAACAGGACCCACAAGAGACAGACAGAAAACACAGTTGGAACTTTTAAACATATTTGTTTTGAACCCAGTGCCTGCGATGTCTTTTTTTACATTATGGATTCAATGCTTAAGTTAGAGTTGTTGCTCTTTTCCCCACATGGCACGTTGTATCATTCATCCTTGCTGCAATATGGCAATGGGGCGCTGGGATGCATTTTAGAAAGGAGGGGAAAAAAGCTTGATGAATTATAGATTGCGGTGTTTTCCAAAGAAAATAAGAACAAAGTGTGGACTTAGGAAAAAAAGATACTTGAAAAGTTTAGATAAATCTCCTTAACCTAGAGTAATTAATTAAGAAGTATCCTTAAATGCCTTTATTAACATTTTTGTTTTTATTAATTCAAATTGTCCTAAATCCAAATTTGTGAAACGTCTCCATACTTGGGCATCATATGCTTTACATAGACTGTATTCAAGAATAATTTAAGAGCCCTAACCAGTTTGGCTCAGTGGATAGAGCGTTGGCCTGCAGACTGAAAGGTTCCAGGTTCGATTCTAGTCAAGGGCATGTACCTGGTTGCGGGCACATCCCCAGTAGGAGGTGTACAGGAGACAGCTGATCGCTGTTTCTCTCTCATCAATGTTTCTAACTCTCTATCTCTCTCCCTTCCTCTCTGTAAAAAAATCAATAAAATACATTTATTTAAAAAGAATAATTTAAGAAGGCATTATTCAGAAGAGTTGTTAAAGTTAATATGGATAGATACATTCAATATCTAGTTCCTAAGGACAACAGAAATATTTCTGCCCCCTAGTGGTAGGGAATCCTATATTAAATCAACTCATCTCAATTGGTAAAATAATGTGTTTGAATAATCCTCTGTTATCCAATTACTACAAAGTACAACTCAAAACAGTTTTGTTATTTAACTACCTGCTTTAAGAGACAGAATGAGGAGGGGGATCACACCACCAAAGCTTGGCTACCAGCACACTTCAGTTCCTTCCAGCATCAAAGGACCAACAACTGTCTCAGGAGCTCAGGGAAGGGAGGGTGTTGTAAGGCTCCTGCAGGAGTTGTGATAGACAGGAAGGGGGAGGAGACTTTCTGCTTTGAAGCTGGAAGGGGGAGGCAGATATTAATTCATGCAAAAGCAAGCTCCATAAATACTATTTGAAATGTATGCTGAGAGCATGCATTTGAAAGTGGTTCCATTTTTGTTTTGTGTCCAGTGACATATTAGGGATCTATAATTTTATTGCTATCACTCTAATATTTTCACTCTAACCAGCAGGTTAACTGAAGCCTTTCTCCATTTAATGTTTGGTGTCTTCCAAGGCTTAAGAGTTTGCATTTGCTCAATAAAGCAGAAAAAATTGAGCTCATCTTTGTCACTAACATTTTAATTTATTAATGATGTCAATAATAAAACTTGAATTTACATTCTGAATGTTAGTTTAGTAAAGGAATATATTTGTAAAATAATTTACATATGAATGTATAAGTACAAATCAAGACAAAGAGTTGGGAAGATACCAGACTTTTATCTTGAGTACTACATTAGCATGTGCCTGAATCATATGCAGCAAGAAAAATGAAGAAAGAGAGATTGCAATTAGAATGTAAAAAAAAAAAAAATTACAATATGTTGTTTTCTGTTTCTGTGAGCTTACCCCATTACTGGAAAGAGTTAATGTCCTTATCAAATATTAAGGCACTATTTTATAATTTTTCATTTATACCATTTTACTCTTTGAGGGTTTAGAAATAAAATGTACTTAAAACTTTGACCACATTAATCAAAATCTAGTTTTTATTATAATATATTGGCTTAAAAATCAGTGTATTTTTCCCTTTTTATTGAATTTATTGGGTTGACACTGGTTAACAAAATGATAAAGGTTTCAGATGCACAATTCTACAACACATCATATGTACACTGTATTGTGTGTTCACCATCCCAAGTCCAGTCTCCAGCCATCATATTTTATTTTTAATTACAAAAGCAACATACGATCTCACCAGAAGTATTGCATAATAGTAGTAATAGCAACATCCTTGTCTTGTTGCTAATTCAAATGAGAAATGAACTTAAAACTTTAGCATTCAATAGTCAGTGACTTTTTTATTTTTACTCTCCTTTTTGTTTTAGAAAAATAGTTGCTTTTATAAACATTTTAATAAACCATAAGATGCATACCCCATCTTTTTTCATGTTTAATCTCTTCTCTCTCTCTCTCATCAGAATGTTAAATAAACAAACAAAAATAACCTCCACGGCTGAAGTCTTTTTTATTTATTTTATTTTTTCATAAGGTTTTTCTTTTCTTTTATTCCATTTTTCATAAGGTTTTGCTTTTCTTTTATTCTATTTTTTAATCCTTGCCTGAGGATATTTTTCCATTGATTTTTAGGGAGAGTGGAAGAGAGAGGGAAAGACAGAGAGAAACATCGATGTGAGAGAAACACATCAATTGGTTGCCTCCTGCATGAGCCCTGCTACCGCAACCAGGGCCCAGGGCCCAGGCTGGGAAGGCGCCTGCAACTGAGGTACTTGCCCTTGACCAGAAATAAATCCGGGAGGGACCCTTTGGTCCCCAGGCCAACACTCTATCCACTGAGAAAAACTGGCTAGGGATGAAGTCTTTCAAAATAAGGTTTTGTTGAGGAAAATACTAACCAAAAATCCAGTCTTGGGGTATGCAGTCTAAGCCATCAGCTTCATGGCTACGTAGAAAAGACATGTCCAGTGTCCCTAAGTTTGAAGTATTTTTAAACATCAAGTAGGAAGGGTAGTCTGAAAGAAATTACATTAGTTATAGGCAAAGGGGTAGGATAAGGTTCCAGGCCAGTTCTGGGATAGGCACAGAGTCCGAAAAAAAAGGTCTACTCCTGTGTATTGGCTGTGGGCCGTAATCCAGAAAGTCTACATGTAAATAAGAAGCTAAAGCTTCTGTAATTAGACAGTGCCTGGCTAAAATCATCTTCAGAAACAGCCACCTGGAAATTAATCCAAAGTTCCAATAGGCAATGGAAAAAAATGTGAGAGAGAGAGCCTTTCATCTGGCCAGCAGCCATTAACAGACTAATTAGTTCTGTCTCCTTTTCTCACTCTCTGGGCACTGTAATTTAATTTAGAACATCTCAGAATTTTCTCCTTGTCAGGAACATGAATATCTTATTCACTTGAAATGAGTCAATAGATCAACCTCAGTACAGGGGAAAAAGGAAAAGGAGAAACTAATGAAGAAAAGAAAAAAAACAGGTGAAAGAGGAGAAAATGCTGGAAGCCTTTTGTAAATAAATACTCTCAACATAACGAATACGGTCAACATATTTTCCACTACTACAAATAAACACCACCAATTAGGTTTGAGATATTTTTCTATCTATTTATAAGTAGATGAGAAGATATTCTTTATTTGGACTTAGGCATATTTCTCTATGTTCATGTTTTTCAATTAATGTATTATGAACATTATTCAATGTCAGTACATAGAAATCTGCGTCACCATTTTTAAATGCCAAATGTATAAGTGTACAATAAATTATTTAACCAGCCCTCTTTAATAGGCTCTAGCTGGTTTGGCTCAGTGGATAGTGTCAGCCTGCAGACTGAGGGGTCCCAGGTTTGATTCTGGTCAAGGGCACATGCCTGGGTTGCGGGCTCCATCCCCAGTAGGGGGCATGCAGGAGGCAGCCAATCAATGATTCTCTCTCATGATTGATGTTACTATCTCTCTCTCCCTCTCCCTTCCTCTCTAAAATCAATAAAATATATTTTGAAAAAAATAAAAAAATAGATGTTTATGGAATTTTTCAGTTTGTTTTCTACTGAGTGCTGCGGGAAGCCACAGCTGGCCAATACTGTCACAAGAGTGCACCAAGGAACGCGGAAGGCCAATGGACCTTGGGTGTTAGCAGGGCTGCTGCTAAGCATCGAATGTTGAGATAGTGGTGGCTCAAGGCAATTCCCTAACCTGATAGTCCTTTTACTGTTTACCAAACTTTACCTTTGATATGCCTGTATGCGTTGTAAAGGGCAAATGTGTATTCAAGTAAATAAAAAGTGGACTGGCCAGAGGTCAGTGTGCTCTTCATGAAAGAGACACCTTCTGGCCCCCAATGCCTTCTAAATTCATATTTCTTGTATAGCATTTTCATTTGTGCATTGGCCCCTCCTTCAGATCCTGAACCCCACCATGCAGGTCATGGCAAGTACAATTGATTAACCTATTTTACATACATCTATGCACAATTGCATAAATATTTCCTTAAGATAAATTTTAAATAAGTTAGTTCATAAAAAGTGTATGCAGTTTTAAAAAGAAGTATACACATTCAAAATATCTTCCTGCAAGTCTATACCAATTTACACCCTTACTGTTAATGAAGAGAATTTGTTTACACATATCTCCAACATCACTAAAATCTACTTTTTATGCCTCCTAGCAAATCTCAAGTCTGGGAAAGTAGGAAACTAAGAAAAAAAATGTCCCCCAAAGTGTGAAATCCTTCAGTCTATGCAGCACTGAATTTCATGACTTACATCAATTTTCAGTTTATACCTTTAATATATCCTGTGGCAGTTATTCGACCTCTTCTGAGAAATTAAATTTTAATTTATATTTGTCCATATCCTTTCATATGTGATTTGGACAGATGCAGGCTATTGAGTATAATAAAAGCAAATTTCTCAGTGCTTTTCTTGAAAAATAGTTCCTACTTTAACAGGCAGGAGATAGTCAAGAAATAATGATTCAGCCATTTCTTAAAGATTTCACAATTCTACATTCAATAAGAGCATGTGAATTCCTGGAAGGTATGGTATTTCTGAAGTGTTTAATGTCAGCTCCCATGAAGGGCTGGGACATATCCTCACTCCAAATCTCATAGTATTACGTGTTGCAGAATTTGCTAGTTTGCTAACTTCTCAAATGGGATTTGAGCATCACTGTGTGAGTTGCAGGTTACTTGAGCAGAAAGGGTATCAAAATATTTTATAGTAATGTTTAACTGTGGGCTGAAATGGCAACAATGTTTTTATAGTTTGAAAGAGCAATAAAGGGAAGCCTTGGGGGATAAAATATTGCTTATCTCACAATCTGGATAATGAATGTGAAAGGATATTACTAAAACCTATAGTATAAAAGGCAACATGAGGTTCCACCTTTAATTTGTTTGCTTAATGAATCATAGTAATGGATTTTCTAATGTTGACCCATGAGATATCATGGATTTTTAAAATATAGAGATAAAATAAATGAGTAAGATGATATGACTAGGCTATATTTCAAATTTAAGTATTTATTCCTAACCAGAAGAAAAGCTGTATCAGAAAAGTTAGCCAGGATATGAAACATAAAAAAATATAAACCTATTGTTATAAAACTCAAGTGTTGGCTGTTGGCAGGGGTGGGAGTTTGCTCAGGATAGAGAGGTGGGGGCAGGTCGAAATGTCTCCTCTTGAGGGGGTTGGAGAGGACCAGAGGGGGCAGGGGGCAATGGATAAATAAAATATTTTGGTGGTTACAGTAACTGATTAATTTTTATGTGTTAATAGAGACACATAGATTTTAATATTATTCTTAGAATACTAAGGTAATATGGGGAATTATAAAATAATATTCATGTAAAAATGAGAGTGAGAAGACAAAAGAGAAACAAAACTAGCAAAAAGCTTAATATGAGAGAGAACATAGAGAGAGCTTAAAAATAGAAGGAATACAAGTAAATATTAAATACAATGATAATAAAAACAAAATATTATCTTTACAATAAACACAAAAGAACCAAATTTCCCTATTATGAAATAAGGAACATGAAATTCTATTTAAAAATATATACAGATATGGGTTGTTTATAAGAAATACACTTGGAATTAAATAAAGACAAAGGTTGAAAAGAAAAGAATGTGTAGAATTATAAAGGCAAATGCAAATAAAAAAAGTAAGAAGGACTGACAAGCCCAGCTGGTGTGGCTCAGTGGTTGAGCGTCAACCTATGAACCAGGAGGTCACAGTTTGATTCCTGGTCAGGGCACATGCCCGGGTTGCAGGCTAGACTCCCAGTGTGGGGCATGCAGAATTCTCTCTCATCATCGATGTTTCTATCTCTCTCTCCCTCTCCCTTCCTCTCTCTGAAATCAATAAAAATTTATTTTTTAAAAGGGACTGGCAATATCAATATACTATTAGATAAAGCAAAATCTATAACAACTGCATTAAATGAGACATAGGAGTTATATGATGGTAAAAACTGTAGACCAAAATATAGTTCATATCTTTATTCACTAGGCACATAACATCAAAAATATATAAAACAAAATCTTCCAGAAATATAAAGATAATTTAATCAAGTAAAGATTCACTGCTTTAAAAATAAGATCAGCAGACTCCTTTTCAAATATTTACAAACACATACACTTAAAATCTTTTTCTTCTACTGACAGAGATTCTGCATTATTATCTTACATTATTAGAACATGTACAATTGTGAATCATGGGGCTTTATCTCACAGAGAGCCACAGTAGCTGTGCTCTCCAGTCAATCCAATAAAGCTAAACATCAACAACAAAATCATGAATAAATAACCAAAAGTACTCTTCTGAACAACCACCAGGTTAGAGTAGAAATCGAATGGCTTAATAATGCCAGATTAATTCATTTTATGAGCACTTCACTTCAAAACCTATGCTGTGGCCTTGAGCATTCTCTCCAAAGAGAGAGAATGACATTGAACAATTAAGGATTCCATTTACGGAGGAGAATACCAAGTTCTGTTATTCTAAGAGCTGAACTATTTTAGGCTTCTGGCTTATCTAACGCATTTAAGGTCACAGTACACAAAATTCATGGGAAGGCTTGGCAAGGATTCAGGCCTATTTTTGACAATTTTCCTGTCACAGGCTGCTATGGCCCTGAGGGGCCCAGGGGCAGATTTCCAGCAAGGAAGAGACATCTCACTCAATCAAGTGTAGAGACTTTGGAGGAGCTGCAAGCATGCCCCCCCCCCCCCCCGCCCCCACCTCTCTATTCCAGGAATGTCTCCTCACTGGCAGCTGGATGCATACTCGGGAGTCTGGGTGGTTGTTAGCAGGATGACCGTGCCAGAGCCAGGAGTAGCACCAAGAAAGGTGGTAACAGTGTGGTGCAGGTTGTGCCTTGCCCAAGTGCCCACTGAGGGCCAGTGGAACCTTCCACCCAGCCCTGCTCCACTGGCTAAGTCGTGCCTTGGTTTGCCCACATATCTGTCCCCACATGAAGGGGTAGCTTCTTCTGTCTTGGAGCCATGGACGGCAGGGGTGGGGATAACAGTCATGGACTACAATACAAGCCAGAGGCAGCCTTCCATCTGGGACCAGGGAGGAGTTAGGGAAGCCAAGCAGAGGATGCAATAGTAACTGACACACTGGTCTGGCTCCCCTTCTGCAAGAGGTGGGGACAGAAGGAAGGGACACGGCGTCTTCTGAAAAGTTGGAGGCTAGGAAGCCACAAGAGCAAGGGATTAGCATGCCCTCCTGCACCCCCTCCCGTATGCCCCCTGGATGAGGACACGATGCCTTGTGGGCAGGTGTAAAGTTGGCCTTCCCTGTCTGAGCTGTGCTCCTGAGAGCCCCCAGCCTCTGGCCACAAAAGCATGGGGCTGCCCCATGTTTGAGGATCGCATGCACCAAATGTGGCCTGAGCATGGCCAGGCACCTGCTGATAGGGCAGGGCCCTCGGTCAAGTCTGGAGAGTTCTTTTACCACTGAGGTTGCACACACGCCATCCAGTGCCACTGGTTTAACAGCCAGCTTTGAGGAAGCATAGAGCATTCCCAGCCATTGGCACCAGCAGACTCAGTGTGCCATGCAGGGCTCCATGGTATCCCAAGAGCTTGCTACTCAGTCTGAAGTCTGGGATTCCCAGGTGACTGGTGAGCACACTCAAATTTGAGGAACAGCGTTGCACCATCCCCTTTCTGGCTAAGTGAGAATTAGTGCAAGAAAAAGGTATGACATTGTTTTAAAGCTGAGAACTTGGAGTGGTGTGTGCTTGGCAGGTCTCTACCCTTTTCTCTGGTTTAAGTTCCTGAGAGATCTGTAACATCAGGTCTGTATGCATGACTGAGAATTGCTGTTGGCCTATGGGACTTATTTCACCCCTGTCTGAAGCCCCGAATCTGATTCTAACGTCTGTAGTTAAGGTTCTCTGAGGCTCTGCTGTTTGAAGAACGCAGTGTGATGCTCCGTCGGGCAGTGAAGGACTGGCTCCTGATGAGTTTATCCTTTTCAAAACCAGTGTTAGTTCTCATCTTAGAAGATGTCATGGCATCACATTTTACATTCATTAGGAAACACCACCTTACACTCAGTAGTTCCGTTTCCTACATGACAGTGACCTGTCAGATATGCGATGTGTTCATTTCCCTTCTTCCAAAGGAAACGATCCTTCGCGAACAAGCTAAGACTTACCAAAAAATGCTGAAACTAACTGCTGAGGAAGGAGCAGTTTTATTTATTTCCTTATGTTCCTACGTTTGATTTAGATGCAGTCTGTTATATTTCTATGGCATGATTTCCACAATAACAGCATACATGTTAATCATCATTTTGTTTATAACAAAGTATAGCCCATTCATCATGAGGAAGATTTCCAAATACCGATTATATACACATGTTTTGTGAGGCCATTTACCAAAAGCACCTTTTTAAATGTAGTGTTTTAGAATTCCCTAGGGCACCGGGCTTTCTTTCTCACCATGATACTAAGGAAGTAAGTAGGGCAGTCTGTGTAACAGGCTGGTCTCATTTCTGAGGGGGTCCACAAAAGAAAAACATGGCCTCTGTCAAGAGTTTATAGTCCAGAGTAGCATCCACAACATAGAGAAAACGGAATATTATGTTATGGTTGCACTGCCTAGCTTGAAGTTCACAGAAAGAAGACATCTATTGGTGTTTTAATCTGGGAAGCCCGCTTACAAAATATGTGACTTAAATATCCCACTTAAATAAAGTCAGGCTTTTCAGTGAATGTGGGCATAGAAATAAAAATGAGATGTTAGCCAGCATCTGTGTACAAATAAACTATAAAATTCTTTTCCCACCATTTCTAATTTCAAACACCCTCTTTTTCTCCTAGCTTAAAATTGATGCGAGGATGTCCTACTCATGACAAATACACTGGTTAGAGACCAGGTCCAAGTCATGGGTCTGGAGGTGGAGAGAAACTTACAGGCCATACATCACATGCACACAGCATGAGAAAAGCTGAGACTAGAATTATAATAGCATAATCGATCTTCTGATTATCAATGTCATGCACAGCCACTGCAAAGACAAATAGAAAATCCAGAAAATTAATGAAGAAGCCATTTGATCTAATATATTAATCGGAGATGATTGCTATAAGCATCTAGAACTATATTTTACTAAAATTTTGGTGTGTGCATTTATATCCTAATATAAATGCATGTGTTGATATCCTGCTGTGAGTTCTTGGGACTGACTGTGGAGATGAGAAGAGAGGGAAAAAGAAAACTACAATTCATGTCTTTTTCAGTTGAAATTGCTTCGTCTTGCATCGATTTCCAATGCTATCGTTTTGATGTATGGTATGACAACTTACCCTCTTTAGCACCATTCAGTATTCGCTCATGTTGTCTACACTGTTCTCTGTGAGGTTTGACAAATACGCAGGCTGAACAAAATGGAAATGATTCCCTTAGAGTTTTGTCATGGGCTTTGATTTAGTAAGCACAAGAAAATTGAGAGTTATTCAGTTGTTCCTTAAAAGGTTTCAAACGTCCATATCTGCCTCAATGTGAGGAAAATGTTAAGTCTTACAAGCTGTGTTTCTGATGTAATTAATATAAACATTTTTTGCTGGGTTTATATGCCTCTTAATCCCAAATTACCTGTATTTTGCAGAATGGAACTGCTTGACTGAGAGTTTTATGGCTTAAAGACATAGACCCTTTGCAAGAGAGAGATTTGCACCAAATATGGCCATCCCTTACAGAACTCAGTATCTAGAATAAGAGACATGAAGCATATGGAATATACTAATGATGGGCTTAATGATGAGTTTAAATTCCAAACAAGAGCAGATGTGATTTGCCTTCAAGCCTTCCTGAGGAATCCCAATCACTCTCTCAGATTCTCGTAGGCATCTTGTTCAGCAGGAAACCTTTGAGTTCTTAGTCTACAGATCCTTTCATGGTACTTTAATTAGACTATGAATGCTCCTGTCATTACACTGAACTCCATTTCTCTTGTTTCTCTCTTCTTTTTTAGACTACGAGCACTTTGAAAGCAGGTAGATGACATTCATTTTTGTATCCCTGACAAATGGCATCTGGCACATAACAATTTTTAATAAATGCTATTTGAATTTATGACATCCAAAGGAGTTCAAGAGAGGAACTGGAAACCAAAATTATTTTTTATTTTGAGGTACCAGCACCTTCTTTAAGAAGCCAGCCTTTCAGAGAGGGGTCAGCACATCAAGAGGAGCTAAGAAGGTGATCCAGGTCAGAATGTTGTGGTGCTGCAGGATCCCTCCTCTCTCCACGAGTGGCTGCCTTGACTTGCCTCAGTAGGCAGTGAAAACTGATTGGCGGTTTAAGAGCTAATAGATTTGTTTGACATTTTTAAGGTTGTGTTACAAAATTCAAAGACAAAACAATTTTAGAAACCAGCCTTTATTTAAATAAGGCAGGTAGCTGAAACAATAACATTTCTTTCAGAATTTTTAAAAGAAGGGATTTTTCTAAATAATTGAATGGTCTCCAATTATTTAAGAGATAATGCTTCCCAACTTCTTCTTTGTCACCTGCATTACTTCTACCTCCTACTACTTCTTAAACCAAACTTTTAAAACACAAATATATTTGAAATAGGTATTTGATGTGAAACAATTTGTCTGTGGGAGGCTTTCAGGGGGAAGGAGAAGTTTATCATTTGAGGAGGTCGACAAGCATTCATAATATGCATGTATATGATGTCTAGGGAAATAATCAAATCTTAATTAGCCCAAGAAACACATTTCAGAACAATTCTGGAAGAATAAAGGTTAATATACAGTATTTGAATATAAAATATAATGGTTTCAGTTTACCAAATAATTTCTGTCACTTTAATAAAATCTATAAGTATATGATTATGCTGCATTATGATGCTCAAGTTTTTCATAAGCCCTTCTGATAAAAACCATTTAGAAATGAATTGTTCTCTCAGTATTATCTTTAGCCTGATTAAGTTTATGTTTAAGTTGTAACCCAAATTTCTTGAGATTGTATTTGGATTAGAATATTTTATTATGAAACTAGAAAAAAAAGTATTGAAGCTAGAAGCGATCTTGTAACTTTCCTATCCTTACCCTGAACAAGGTGAATAGAAAGGCAAGCACATACATTTTGTAATCAAGTGATGTTGGCTGTTTCCCTAGTTCTACCACCTATCTTGTGGATTTTCTATTAAGTAGAAATGAACTAAATCATTAAACACTTGAAATAAAATAGTTGATTAGATTAAATGCTTTAAATATTTTGATTGAGTGCCTACTGAATTAAATATCCCAATAGAATGTAAGCTCCATCAAAGGAGGAATTTTTATGTGTTTTTCAGAGCCTGGAAACAATGTCTGAAACAAATAGGTGCTCTATAAAATCTTTTTAGTTTAGCGAATTTAATAAATCAATAACTGAAAAAATAAACCACTTAACATTAAACTTGTACTAAATACAATTCAATTTTTAATAATTCAGAGTCACTATTAAAACTACCACATATCCTCACATCATTAAAGTGTTTTAATTTTGAGCTGCAAGGTTATTTTGCGGGTTATCATTTTATGGGTTTATTGGGATATAATTTCTGCTTTAAAAATCTTAAAGACAGGGAGATTACTATGTATTTGCTTAAACTTAGACTTTTTATTAATGCTGAGACTATTCCTCTGTGATTCATGGGAGAAGACCAAGAAATATGACTTAATTATTACAGGTAGCAACATTTGGCAGCAAACTGTCAAATAAATTAACTCATTAATCTACCCAAGCACCGTCTATCCATAATGGTTCTGTACTGGAAGCTGGAACGTTGGATGAACTAGGAAGTGGAGGTGTAGAGTGGTTCGATAAACTCTTCCTGTTTAATATTTATTGGACATCCTCAGTGTGCCTGCCAAATATCCCATTAGATCATAGTTCTCACCTTCAAAAAGTAAGACGTAAACATCTTGTAAAGTCTCTGTGGAATGAGGCAACTTGCCAAACCAAAAAAAATAAATAAAATTTAAAGGTAATGACTGTGATTTTACTCTTGAATCTTGATTCTTTCTTGCTCAGTCTGAAGGAATAAATCTGAAATAGAGCAAATGGGGCATACCCAGCCTGTGTTCAGTAACCAGGCCATTGAGAGTAGACCCATCCATCTGCAAAAGGCTCTATGGAGCTGCCTTTATGGAAGAAAACTTGATTTGTGTTTTAAGAGTGAGTGAACATCAATTTTTTAAAAGTTGTGATACAAAGTTCAAGGAAAAGTTTTCCTAGAAATTTGCCTCTATTTAATTAGGCAGTAACTTAAGTTAGGAAAATATTTCTTCCAGATATTGTTAAATTTATTTATTTATTTATATTTTTAAAAATTCCCGTTTCCCCACCCCATCCCCTTTGACAACCACCAGCTGTTCTCTGTATCTATGGTTCTGTTTCTGTTTTTTGTTACTGTTGTTTATGAATTTATTTATTATTTTTAGAGTCCACATATAAGTGAGATCATATGGTATTTGTCTTTCTCCATATGACTTATTTCACTTAGCATAATACCCTCTAAGTCCATTCATGTTGCACAAATGTCAAGGTTTCATTATTTTTATTTTTTTATTCAAGATTTCATTATTTTTATGGCACATCTTCTTTATCTATTCATTTATTGAAGAACATCTAGGTCAGTTCCATATTTTGGCTATTGTAAATAATGCTCCAATGAACATAGAGATGCACACGTCTTTTCTAATCAGTGATTTTGTTTTCTTCAGATAAATACCCTGTATTTTTAAACAGCTGACATTCTAAATTGAACGATTCCTCCGAAAAGCCCAACTTCAACCAAACAATACACTCCTAAAGAGTAATGATGTGGAGAAAAGCTTACCCCTTTCCTCCAGGCATTCACAGTCCATCCACCCTCAAGCCAGTTGCTGAAGCTTGGAGGTTAGTGGTTGGGAATAAGATCTTGAGGTTTCCTATGAGAGGTGACGCTATGCATTTTGCTGGATGCCAGTTCAGTTGCAGGACCTGAGGACGATGCTGGTGGGGCATCAGACTGCAGTGGAAAGTATGGTCAAAGAATCACTGGGAGGCTTGATGGGGCTACCCTGAAGGTGGCGCTTAAACAGGCAACCTCCTTCTAGTCTAGAAATGTTTGAAGGCAAGAGTCTTGCTTTAATAGTTTGCCTATCCAAAGGGTCTATTTTGCAATTTGCCTATAAAGAAAACTCAAAGGGAGGAAAGAGGATCATCACCTCAAGTCCTGTGGCCTAGGAGAGAAGAGAAGAGGACTGCTTTTGATTCCCATGGGTTCCTGTAAAGGGGCATGGAGATTAGAGGAAAGAACATAGGCTATAGGGTTGCCCAGGCATCCTGGCCAAGTGAGATGACCTTTCACCTCACTAATAATGCTACATACCCTCTTTTGATACTTTTGGTGGGAGGGAGGGCTGGGCAGGAGAGAGGAAGAAAAGGTAAAGCCCATTGCCTGAATAACTGATTGTTCTTTTCATAATATCAGGACCTTAGTATTGGTCCTCACCTATGAGCCTTACACCCCAAGTCCTACTACATACTCACCTGTCTCACTGCCCTGTTCTAATGCTACTAATGGCTTCCCGGTATCTGTAAGGCAAAAGTCCTAATTCCTGAGAAGATCATAGTTATGGCATTTGGTCTTTACCTACCTTTCTAGCCTCTCTCATCTGTTAACCCTAATCTTTCTGTGTTTTAACCAGCTAGAACAACCTGGTACTATTTACCTTCTCCTGAAATAATGCTTTCATTCATTCAACAACATATATCAATTACTTTTCATGAATCAGGCATTCTTCCAGGCATTAAAGATATAGTAGGTAAATCAGACATTCTTTCCCATAACAGGGAGCTTATACCCTAATGAATAGGATATTTTGGTCTCAGTAAATTCTATCCATGCTTCTTCAATTTGCTTCATTCCCTCTTCTACCACAGATTAAATGTTACCTCCACTGTGAAGCCCTTATTCAGGTAGGATAAATGCTAATTGTCTCTTTACTTTGAATTTGTGGTTTGATGGAGCTATAACTCTATTACTTGATTATCTCCCCACCTAGTCTGAGATCTCATTAACCGGAGCTGTGTTATACCTCTCTGTGTATCTACAACATTTGGCTCACTGTGAATACTTTTAAACTGCCTGATGAATGACTCAATCTTATTGTCTTGTATTTAAATGTCTTTATTGCTTTTAATGTTATTATTGATCTTCACAAGGGAGGAAGGAAGAGAGAGAAACATCAATCTGAGAGAGACACATTCATCGGTTGTCTGACACATATGCCCTGAATAGGATCGAACCTGCAACCTAGGTATGTGCTGTGACCTGGAATGGAACCCATGACCTTCCTGTGCAGGGGAAGATGATGCTCCAACCAATTGAACCACACCAGCCAGGACAAATATCTTTATTTCTTACTTTTGTATTTTCTCAGGGATTATATAACATCTAGAGACTTGGCAATCCAAGTTTAGCTCAGAACAGTTACACAACCAAAAGATGCTATAAAGAAGTCTATTACAAGCAGCATTGGTTGAACGATTTAACATATTTCTTTCTGTATCTAAACAGTGAAGCCATTCCTGTCTTTTGCGCAAAAAATAAAATAGCACCCCACTCTCAAAATTAAGGATAAACAGCTGCCATCATTTTGAAAATTAAACCTATTTTGACCATCGGAAGCTTATTTCAATGCATATAAAAATAGAGCTATATAGAGTTCACACAGACTTGCATGTTGCTAAGTTATAATCACTGAGTCACTGATTAAGGAGTGGCTTATAGCTGGGACTTGTCTTGAAAACAAGATTTTTCACCATCAAAATGGTTCTTTTCTTTTCTTCAGTATTTTAATAAAAACGAAAGGAACACAAGTGGCAATTTATGACACTTTCAAAGTCATCAGTTAAACTTAATGATCAACTTTATTAGGAGGATGAAAATAAGTAGGTACGTAGTTGATTAGAGTCCTAGACAACCTCAGAATTTACAAGACACAGAACCAGCAGCATAGTTTCAAGCAACTGAAACTGGCATCAACGTAGTGAGGGTCTCAGTGTCCCATTTTTTTCTGGCAGCCTAGCATGGCATGACGGTGGTAGAAGCAGCAGGTGGAATGGGACCCACAAGGAGAAAATCATGCAATAAGGTAGCAGCAATCTGTTTACAAAATCTACCAAGTACCAGCAGAATAATGGCCAAGCCAGGAGATGACAACATGGAGACACGACACAAGGCCAACTACACACTCACACACCCAACATCTCTGCTCCATACATGCCTCCTGGTTCTCACACACAACACCAGAAACATGTCAGCAAATTAATCCTGAAATGAAAGAGATTTATTTTTACCGGTTGGTGCAATGTGTTTGATGTGTAAATCAAGTTGACTTATAGGAAAACAATTACATTTCTTGCATACTTGAGTTTAGAAGCGCTATGCAAATATGTTGCACTATATTCCTGTGCATTTGTGTGTGTTTGTGAAGGATGTAATTCTAGAATTGAAATGCCAGGTAAAAATATGGTAGGTATCTTTCACATTTTGGTAGGTACTACCAAATTGCCCTCTAAAATTATATATAGTTTATTTTTCTACTAATGATGTATGATTGCCCTTTGTCTGATGTATATACCAATATTTATCAATAGCTTCTAAAGATTAATTTATCTAAAATATCTCCTTTAGTTTATTTCCACAGGAATAGCTTTTTTGCTTTGCTCCAGAAAGGCCTTGCCCAAAGATAATTAATTGCATTTAGCTCAGTTCCATTCAAATCCAATGTCATTAATTCATTTTTGTCATCTATTTCCTTTGTTTTGAGGACATGTGGACTAGAGGTGAAGGATGATAGACTAAGATTCATTAGTTGAATACATCAAATCAGGGAATTTACAAATAGTATTTCTCATCTTAATATCATTATGTCAGTGGTTTTCAACGTGTGGTGTCTAGACAAGCAGTTTCGGCCGGACCTGGAACCTGTGTTAGAAATGCAGTTCCTCAGGCCCTGCTTCAGGAAATCTGGGGAGGGCCCAGCACCCTGTTTCCTCTTTTTATAAGCCCTCCAGGCAATTGTAACATGCCCTGCAACTTGGAAGCCACTGTATTATGTCCATTTCATAGATGAGGAACTTAACTAAAGGAGTAAGCAGCTTGCTCAAGGTCATCAGCTGCATGAGGTTGGACTTCAAACTCAGCACAATTCTTTCTTCTAATATGGAGGTAAAATTTAATAAAATGCAGTAATGAGGGAGGTCAATATGGTAAAGTATGACAGTGCAGGACTCTGAGAAGACCAAGAAGCAGCAAAAGTCTGTGGATAACTGTGATTCTGGTCACGTGGTTGCTAAGAGAAAACACCAGGGCCCCAAAACTGGGGGAGAGAGACAGACTTTGCCAATACATCAATTGAGCCTGAAATTGACCCCGAGACTATGATTCCTGTTCTTGTCACAAATATGCCAGAAATATGAAGCATAGACAATATTCAGGGCATAGGCCTATGATAATGGGTTAGAATTATTGTAATGCTAATTTTTAATGAGATTGTCTAGGTATTTTTTGCTATTAAGGTGTATGAGTTCTTTATATATTTTTAATATTAATTACTTATTAGATATATGATTTCTAAATATTTCTTCTCATTTAGTATGCTGCCTTTTTGTTTTTTTTAATGGTTTCCTTTGCTGTGTAGAAGCTTTTTAGTTTGATGTAGTCTCGCTTGTTGATTTTTGTTTTTGTTGTGATTACTTGGGATGTCAGATTCAAAATGTCATCATCAAGACCTATGTCAAAGAGCTTACCACTTATGTTTTCTTCTAGAAGTTTTATGGTTTCAGTTCTTACACTCAAGTCTTTATTTCATTTTGAGTTAAAATTTTTGTGTGGTGTTAGAGAGTGGTCCAGTTTCATTTCTTTTTCATGTGGCTGTCCAATTTTCCCCACACCATTTTTTAAGAATCCTTTACCATTATATATTTTTGGCTTAAATAAATGTAATTAATTAAATATGAGAGACCTATAAAAAACAGCATGCACGTTAAACACACACACACACACACACACACACACACACACACACACTATAGCAACTTTTTAAAAAGCCTGTTCACATTGTTCAGGTAGCTCTTCAGTATCTAATGAAAACTGATTGATTACTTAAGGACTTAAGGATGTAATAAATTTCTGTCTGAAATTTATTACGTAAAATGAGTTTATAGAGATCTAAGGGCCTATTATTATAGACCCTTAAATATAGGATATTTTCAGGAAATATAATAATTTTAAGGAGAAAAATAGTTATCAATAATGATATAGAAAATTTTACTATCAAAGAGCCAGGCGTCTCATTTCTGCTTATAATGTGCAGCACAGTCCTGTCACATAAGGAAACTTAGAGTTCATTTTAACTCACACTTTTCTTATAGTACATACTCTTGATAGATCATTGACCAGGTCTATTGTTATTGCCATAATATTAATAAATAAATTATCAAACTATAAACTAGACCCTATTTTAACCTGGAAAGAAAATAATACTTTTTGATGTACCTATTTGTATTTCATTAATAAACAAAATTCCTTAGGGACTGTTATGCGTGTGGCCGGTTTACTTTATAGAGTACTTGCTCTGCACCACAGATATAAATTGTGATTCATCTACTTGCCTGTGCATTGGTATGAGGGATTCGCTTGAAGACTAAATCTAGTTCGAGTATTACAGGACTCCCTTAGTAACACTTACTAAATCACCATCAGAATGCTGTGCGCTGGGAATTCTTCTCTAGTAGGAGGAAAGGATTTTTTATTAGCTCTGGCTTCCTTGTGACCAAGAATATTCATTGGTAAAATTGAGATTTCAATGCCTGGTTAAGGCTTTTGTATATGGCCAGTGAGCAGAAAAAAAAAAAATCTTGTAGTGCTGATAATATAGCAAAAGAGTGGTAAAGTTGAAAGAAGACAAATTTATTCTCTACTAGAATTAGGGCATCTTTGTCAGAGATGATTATTAGTCACCGCAATGTATTGCGTTTTTTTAAGGAGAAAATACTACAGGTTTTGTTTTGGTCACAGAAGTGTATGGGAAATAGAGGGTAAAGGGCTTTTATTTTGGCAGAGAAGAGAGTTCAGTGTGACTCATTGTTAAGTAAGAGAACATTGGTTCTATCAGATGCAGACTTTCCCTAGCTTGCTTTGCCTGCTTGCATAGAAATATAACTCAGACTGTATATGGCCACTAACTTACTTGATTCAAAAATGCAATCTTGGAAATGGGGCCCAATGGGTGGATGATCCCTAATTCAAGAGCCCTTTAAATCTGAAAGTAGGGTAAACACAACTTTGACTTCTTATGATGAATTGGGGTAGCCATTAAAGGTATCCTGGACTGACTTTTAGGGAAAGACAATTTTTTTTGTCTGCCAAACCATAAGCAACCAGAAAAATGGGGAAAGTTCTGTGCATACTAGGTTGGAGTCCAGTGGTTCTCAACGTTAATGTGCATCAGAATCCACTAAAGGGCTTGTTAACCAGGGGTTTCTAGGACAGATTCCCGGAGTTTCTGATTCATTTGGTTAGGAGTGGGTCCCAATAATTTGCTTTCCTATCAAGTTCCCAGATAAGGCTGATAATCTGAAAACTACTGGGGTAAGAAAAACAGTTTGGATTTGGGACTCAGATTACTACTTCCAAATCCTAACAATCAACTTTTAAGTGCTCTTGGATAAATCACTTAACCTTTCTGATTTATAATTTCTTCTTTGTAAGTTATGCATGATGGTAATAACACCAACTTAGTGAAGTTGTCCAGAATTGTTGGGAGGACCAAATGTGGTGATGCAGGTAAATGTCTGTGAATGTTGGTTAATAATGTACATGTGATGGTTAACTTGATGTGTCAACTTGACTGAACTAAAGGATGCCCACATAACTTGGTAAAACATAATTTCTTGGTGTATCTGTGCAGGTGTTTTCAAAAGAGATTAGCATTTGAAACAATAGGCTGATTAAAGATATCTTCCCTCACCAATGTGAATGGACATGATCTAATCCAGTGGTCGGCAAACTCATTAGTCAACAGAGCCAAATATCAACAGTATAACGATTGAAATTTCCTTTGAGAGACAAATTTTTTAAACTTAAACTTCTTCTAACGCCACTTCTTCAGAATAGACTTGCCCAGGCCGTGGTATTTTGTGGAAGAGCCACACTCAAGGGGCCAAAGAGCCGCATGTGGCTCGTGAGCCGCAGTTTGCTGACCATGGATCTAATCCATTGAGGACTTTAATAGAACAAAAGAATGGCAGAATGGCTAAGTCTCTTTCTCTTCTTGACCTGTGATGTCTATCTTCTCCAAGCCTCAGACATTGGAGCTCCTGGATCTTGTCCTTCAGACTGGAATTGCATTGCATCATTAGCTTTCCTGGTTCTCCACCTTGCAGATAGCAGATTGTGTGACTTCTTGGCTTCCATAACTACAATTCCTAGAATAAATCTCTTTCTCTCCTTTCCATCTATTGGCTTTGTTTCTCTGGAGAATTCTGACTAATATAGAATGCTTATTCCCCCTTATTTTCACAGTTAAAAACAAAATAAAACTCCTCCATCCACAAATTTATCTCCAGATGGCTCTGCTTTGCTTTTCTCGGTACTGATGTAAGCCCAAGTATATGAGCAGTCTAGCACAACAATAAATTGGAAATTCTGGTAGATAGTGTTGGTGACCTACCCAATAGCCATTTCTTCCCCTTCCTTCTTGTTAACAGAAAATTAATTTTGTTTAAAGATGAAGTATCTTTGTGCTTAAGGAAGAAGAGTTCCTCCCCTAGCCCAAGGATACAAATAATGACTGGTCTAAGCCCATATTGGTAACCTTGGCTTTCTCTCACATGAATAATGCTGAGAGGGTCAAATTTAAACATTCAACATTTATTTATTTATTCTTGGTATATGGATGTAAATATGAACAACAGTAACTAATAGTTCTAAATCAGAGGCCTACGTTGAATAGCTAATAACACAAATAATTTCTTCCATGAAGAATAATGTGTACAATAACACTATGCAATTGGAATCCTAACCCATTGTGAGGGGAGAGCTAGACAAGAGGTGCCAAGGAAGATTTCTGTGAGGAAGGCATATAAGCTTAGAATTAGGGCTGGATGGGAGCAGAAATATTTCAAGTTTGTATAAAGACTATGAAATAAGATTTGTACATCCCCCAAACTAGAGATATCAAATGGGATCATATCATAGAAGTGTTATAATGGTTATGTTGGGAGTTTCAGACTTTAGCCAACGAGAAAAAAGGGAAATCACTGAAGGATTTCAGCATCAGTCAGAACAGCAGATTTGCATTAAAAAATTATTCTGGCTGCCCATGAAGAATGAATTGATCTGGAGCCAACTGGACATATATGAAGCCCATAAACAGGCATTGCAACAAGAGATGGTCACAGCTTGGACTAGAGCTGCTCTTTACAATATGGTAGACACTAGCTACATGTGGCTACTGAACACTTGAGATATGGCTTGTCCAAATTACGATGTGCTGTAAGTATAAAATGCACACCAGATTTTAAATACTTGGCCAGAAAAAAAAAGATTGTAAATATCTCAATAATATTTACATTGAGTGATTCCATATTAAAATGAGAATATTTTGGATATATTGAGTTAAATAATACATCTTATAAATTAAACTTCACCAGTTACTTATTGCTTTTATAATGTGGCTACTAGAAAATTTAAAATTGTATATGTGACTTGCACACGTGCATTGAATTATATTTGATCAGATGGTGCTGATCATTGTTTTGACAATGCAGGTGGAAAGAAGTAGAAAGTGAAAAGTGTTTAGGGGACTAAACTGACTAATTTGATTATTTCTTGTGGAAAAGAGGATTATGAAGAGTTGTATCTGTTTCTGGTATTAATAATTGAATAGATACACTATTTGAGAAACTGAAGAAGGAGATAGGTTCAGGAGAGTATGAAAGATAATGTGTTTGCATTCAGTTACACTGAGTCTGATGTTCCTTAGAAAAGATATCAGAACAGGACATAGGAATTTAGAAGCTGGTCAAAGATAGTAAATGAAGCCTTGAAAGTGGTTAAGTTCAAGGAAAAACTGATAGTTTAAAGAGAAAAAAGAGGAGACTGAGAAGGACTGTCAAAGGACTAAAATTCAGTGATAAGACACATGGCAGTTTATTACTATTCTCTCTCTAATTGTGTATATTAAAATCTCTATAATGCAAAATTGTTGTTGAGTTTTCTAGAGACCTAGAAAGATAAGGGCTGAAAAATATTCTTTGGACAGGATACAGCTAAATCATCCTTAAATTTCTATCATAGTTAAATTGTACACATTTATAGCACAATTAATTAAAAAATACAAAAGATATAGATCTTAAGGCTCAGAGATGCTTGTTCAATGATTACTACCATATGTGCTTTTCCTCTTCCATGGCAATAATAGTAAAATTTCATGTAATTAAGAAGGGAGAATCTAAAAATTGAAGTCTCATTGATCATAAATGGGAAAGAGCATAAGAATAAAAATGTTTGAATCATGTACTATAAATTTTTATCCCTTCCACTGACTGAAAGAAGGAACAAGACCAGAGCTGTAAAACTGAGATTTCAATCGCTTGTATGTTAATAAGCAGTAGCTTAAATCAAGGATGATATATTTCAGCTTTATGGTTTTCTGTTATTAACATTTTAGCCACTGACAAGTTGTCCAAGTCTTCATGCTCACTATATTGTAATCATTTAGATTATAAATGTAAATTCCTGGAATTATGAGTAAAATGATCTTAAATATCAGAAATCAATAGATATAAGAGAGCAGAGCAGACACCATCCAAGACCACCATAGGGCTGGCTGAGTAGATGCTCTACAACTAGAATAAAAGAGGGGGATGTGGGATGATGCTGATGCCGGTGACCCAAAGACCACACTTTAAGAACTACAGCTCAGGCGACACAAAAGAACTATGGCTCAGGCGATACAACAGCGGCCTGGAACGTGCTCGGCGCAGTTCCCCCGGCGGTCTCCGGCTGAGGGGACGGCTCCACTGGCAGCCAAGCACGGACAGACGAGCCCCTATGAGACATGGGGTGGGAGACTCCGCGCTTGCTGACCTCTGAGTCCGTCAAGAATCTCAACGCCCCGGAAGCGGCCAGGTGCGCATGCTCGGCGACCGGCCACCGATGCAGACCCAAGGGCCGACACAGCGACGCCAGACTGGCCCACCGCCATGCACCGGGTGCACCGGAGCTTCGCCGAGCCGCCGCCCGACGAGTTCTGCAGCAGCCATACTGGAGCTCCGGAAGGATGGCCAGGGGAATTGCTGAGGGGGGATTGACCGGCAGGAATTGGGATCGGGAAGACGGGGCCCCACTGAGACCCGGGTGCGGGCGGGGTTGCGCGCCTCTGGGCTCGGGTGTGGTCACACGCCTCTGGGTATAAGTGAGGCCTCACGTCCCTGGGTCTAGGTGAGGCCACATGCCCCTGGGTCCAGGTGAGGCCGGACTCCGGGTCCGGGTGAGGCCAAGTGCCCCTGGAACCGGATGACGCTGGATCCCGTGCCCGGGCGAGGCCAAGCGCCCCTGGGTCAGGGAGAGCCCACACACCCCTGGGTCCAGGCGAGACCATGTGTCCCTGGATCCGGGTGAGGCCGCGTGCACCTAGGCCCGGGTGAGCCCAAGTGGCCCTGGGTCTGGGAGAGGCCAAGCGTCCCTGGGTCCGGGTGAGGCCATGTGTCCCTGGATCCGGGTGAGGCCTCGGGCACCTAGGCCCGGGTGAGGCCAAGTGCCCCTGGGTCTGGGAGAGGCCAAGCGTCCCTGGGTCCGGGCGAGACCATGCGACCCTGGATCCGGATGAGGCCTCGTGCACCTAGGCCCGGGTGAGCCCAAGTGGCCCTGGGTCGGGGAGAGGCCAAGCATCCCTGGGTCGGGGTGAGACCATGTGTCCCTGGATCCGGGTGAGGCCTCGTGCACCTAGGCCCGGGTGAGCCCAAGTGGCCCTGGGACTGGGAGAGGCCAAGCGTCCCTGGGTCCGGGTGAGACCATGTGTCCCTGGATCCGGGTGAGGCCTCGTGCACCTAGGCCCGGGTGAGCCCAAGTGGCCCTGGGTCGGGGAGAGGCCAAGCGTCCCTGGGTCCGGGTGAGACCATGTGTCCCTGGATCCGGGTGAGGCCTCGTGCACCTAGGCACGGGTGAGCCCAAGTGGCCCTGGGTCTGGGAGAGGCCAAGCGTCCCTGGGTCCGGGTGAGACCATGTGTCCCTGGATCCGGGTGAGGCCTCGTGCACCTAGGCCCGGGTGAGCCCAAGTGGCCCTGGGTCTGGGAGAGGCCAAGCGTCCCTGGGTCCGGGTGAGACCATGTGTCCCTGGATCCGGGTGAGGCCTCGTGCACCTAGGCCCGGGTGAGCCCAAGTGGCCCTGGGTCTGGGAGAGGCCAAGCATCCCTGGGTCCGGGTGAGACCATGTGTCCCTGGATCCGGGTGAGGCCTCGTGCACCTAGGCCCGGGTGAGCCCAAGTGGCCCTGGGTCGGGGAGAGGCCAAGCGTCCCTGGGTCCGGGTGAGACCATGTGTCCCTGGATCCGGGTGAGGCCTTGTGCACCTAGGCACGGGTGAGCCCAAGTGGCCCTGGGTCTGGGAGAGGCCAAGCGTCCCTGGGTCCGGGTGAGACCATGTGTCCCTGGATCCGGGTGAGGCCTCGTGCACCTAGGCCCGGGTGAGCCCAAGTGGCCCTGGGTCTGGGAGAGACCAAGCGTCCCTGGGTCCGGGTGAGACCATGTGTCCCTGGATCCGGGTGAGGCCTCGTGCACCTAGGCCCGGGTGAGCCCAAGTGGCCCTGGGTCTGGGAGAGGCCAAGCATCCCTGGGTCCGGGTGAGACCATGCGTCCCAGGATCCGGGTGAGGCCTCGTGCACCTAGGCCCGGGTGAGCCCAAGTGGCCCTGGGTCTGGGAGAGGCCAAGCATCCCTGGGTCCGGGTGAGACCATGTGTCCCTGGATCCGGGTGAGGCCTTGTGCAACTAAGCCCAGGTGAGGCCACGTGCCCCTGGGTCTGGAAGAGGCCAAGCGTCCCTGGGTACGGGTGAAGCCAGATCCTGGGTCCGGGTGAGGCCGTGCGCCCCTGGATCCATCCGGGTGAGGCTGGGTCCCAGGCCCGGGTGAGACCACGCGCCCCTTGGGTATGGGTGAGGCCACGTGCCCCTTAGTCCGGGTGACGCCGTGCCCCTGGGTTCGGCCGAGACCAAACCAGAGGGAGTCGGACCTCCATTACCACCATTTGTCCACCATCCAGAGCTGAGGGGTCAGTGCTGACATGTACACATAAGGAACTACTGGACATCGAAATTGGGTCTCAAAAGAACTGTTGGTCCAGGGGGAAGCTCGCTACAGATTGATTCATTTGCCTGTCAGCATAAATATTATTGCGCGTCTCACATTCAGTTCTTATTAGTATATATCTAGTGACATTTGATCTCATTCATCTAGAGGAAATGATGAACAACATAGACTGAGGAACAAGAACAGAACCAGAATCAAGGAGGCATCGATCGGACTATCGGGCCTCAGAGGGAGGATAGGGGAGGGTAGGGAGAGGGTGGGGGGAGGGGGAGAGTTCAACCAAAGGACCTGTATGCATGCATATAAGCCTATCCAACGGTTAAGTTCAACAGGGGATTGGGGCATGCGTGGGGAGAGGGGTGGGATGGGAATGGGGGGATGAGGACAAATATGTGACACCTTAATCAATAAAGAAATTTAAAAAAAAAATAATAAAAAAAAAAAATAAAAGAGGAGGGAAATCAATAGATAATCAATTTTTTCTTCTCTAGTCATAACTAAACTGGAATTCTAAGAGCAGTACAAATTTTTAAAAAGCAATATTTTGTCATGTAGGTTACATTAAAAATTTTAACACAATATGAACTTTAGGAAATGTTAAAATTCTTTCAAAATGTATTAAAATATATCTTTTGTAAAAAAGAATTTATTATTTTCAAATATGGAAAGAGAATAAAAATTCATAACAGTATTTATTATAAGTATTGAAAAAATTCAAGTTAGCAGGCTAAGTCTGGATTATTCAATGGGTGACTTTGAAACAGCTGATAAACTATTGGTAATAATCTATAATAAAATAGAAATAGATTTCTCATTCCATATGCCAAAATATACTAAAATAAACTCCATATGGATTGAATATCCAAATGCAAAGTGAAATAGAAATGCTAAAGAATACTTAAGTGATTATACATTTAAGCATAAAACACTAAGGAAAATATTGATAGATTTAACTTCATAAAATTCAAGACATTAAAAACACCCTAAACTAAAATGAAAGGCAAAACAGAACTTGAAGGAAATGTTCACAATATATGAGAAAGTTTAATATATTTAATATAAATATCTTATGAAACTATAAGTAAAAAGATAAATATCTAGTTAAGATACAGGCAGAAGATGTAGAAAAAAATTTATAAGAGCAAAAATATGAAAATTGTATTTCGTGTAACTATTAAAGATTTTTTTTAAGTAAAAAGTGCTCTTTTGAGAGCATTGGATCTCTTGTAGTCTGTTGACATGACAATATAATATTTTGGAGAACAATTTCAAAACATCCATTAAACATAAAACACTGTATATAGTTTTGATTCATTAAAACATTCTTTTAAATTATGAAAATTAAGACAGCCTACATTTCCAAGAAGGGAGGATTGATTAAATAAAGCATGTTACAGACCTAAAATGAAATGTCATTTGGGAAAGACATAAATTTAAATATTTAATATTCTGAAAATATTTAATATTATGCTTACAATAGAATTTTTAAATGGTAACAAAATGTATGGTATTATTTTTCTACACATATGACTGTAGAATACACACCAAAATGTAAAAATAGTTACTTCTGGATGGTAAAATTATGGTGGTAGAATAATGAAAAATACTTTTCTCCTTCTGACTTGGGATAATTTTTAAAAATGTTCTCTTATTTCTATTTTCAATAACTTTCTTTTAAAAATTATGACATGGTTCAAACATACAGAAAAGTATAAAATATAAAAAACAAGCATTCCAGAACTGAAAACTAAAAGTGCCAAGTCTTTAACAGTTTGTTTCCTTTTCCTTTTAGTTTTTTATTTTATTGTATTTTTTTGCTATTTTTCAGATTTAATAAAATTTGCACAAATCTTCATGCAAACGGGCTGCTAGTAAAGAAATAAGAGGGTCAGGACTTCCTTTTCTACCTTAAATAACTTAAAAACAATAAATCATAGGAGACAACTGCTTTCTAACATTGACCTAAAGGCAGTCAGTACTGAAACTCTTTAGGACACACAAATGAGCCCTTGAGTCACCTGTGCTTTCTACCTGGAGGTAATTGTTGGACTGTAGTAGATACATTTGACATCTTTCTCTCTTTGATACCCTTTCTTGATCTCATTTCTACTATCTTTATCCCTTCTCCATTATTATAAAAACTAGAGGCCTGGTGCACGAATTCCTGCACCAGTGGGATCCTTTGGCCTGGCCTGAGGGATTGGGCCAAAACTGGCTCTCTGACATCCCCTGAGGTGTCCCGAATTATGAGAGGGCACAGGCCAGGCCAAGGGACCCCATGGTGCACAATCAGGACCAGAGAGGGGTGCGGGGACGAATTGGCCAGCCGGGGACAGATTACGGGAGGGCTCCAGGGTGTGTCCGGCCCATATCACTCAGTCTAGATCGTCAGGACCCCAGAAGCAAGCTAACCTACCGGTCGGAGCATCTGCCTCCTCGTGGTCAGTGCACATCATAGTGAGCAGTTGAGCAGCCTTAGCATATCATTAGCATATTACGCTTTGATTGGTTGAACGAACGACCAGATGAACAGAGACTTAGCATATTAGGCTTTTATTATATAGGATAAAACAAACGAATAAACAAAGATGGTTCTGAATAAGCACCACCCTTCCCAAATTAAATTTTAGCGGTGTGAGCCTGAGCACTATATACAATTGCTTCAAGCATCAGTTTCCTCATTAATACATGGGGATGAAAATAGCTCCTAAGATTAAGAGGAGGATATGGTGCAATGGGTATAAAACACAGTGACCAGCACGCAGACTGCACATTAAGTGCTCACACATGATGAAGTTGATAACGTTGATAACGATGCTTACATGGGGACAGCTACACCTCTTTGGGTCTCTGTCTTCTCACCTGGAAAATGCAGGGTTGAACTCCATTCTCTTTAAGGGCAAATTAATGATTATTTGGAAGCTTAGAGGAACTTCTAGCAGAAAACATTTGTACCTCCATTGCCTTAGTATAAACGAATCATCCTGAGAGGTCTTTAAGGGCTAGTTGGATATTCAAATACACAGAGATAACAATTCCATTCCTGAGACCTGAATCGGTTAAGTTTCCATAGTTTTTATTTGGCCATATCTGAAACTCATGCCAAATCCTAGCATTGGTCATTCCGTATTTAACACTGTGAAATAAAAAGTGATCTTGCTTAGACTCACCACTTTCAAAATTTTTAAGGTCTGCCTTGTAAATCATACATAGTCACAATACCAGATGTGCTATTCCATATATTACTCATAGTATTTACTGAATATGTCAGGATTTGAACAATTAAAAAGTAAAACTATTTGTTTTTTAAAAGCATTTTTGAAATACATGTTTCAAAAATCATATTTGACGACCTGTTATTTTCCTATATTTTTATTAAAAAGTGTTCTGTTTTTTTTGTTGTTGTTGCTATTATAATATTTGGAACAGGTAATTTGTTTTAGACTATTGATTTTATTTGTTTTTGCTTGAGTTTTGAGGTTTTATTTGTTCTGTTTTGATTTTGAAACTTATGCTCAGAGCTGAGTTCTTATATTGATAGCTGGAACTCAGTCTCTCGTGGGGGGCGGGTGGGAGGAGGGATGCACACATAGCTGTTAAATTGCCTGCACGTCCTCCCTCATCTGCTCTGTTATCATTTAGAGCTTCCATGCATGTTATATTTTCAAAGTAGTTTAGCACTGTTTTAATTTGTGTTATACCTGTGAAATGATAATGCCATAAATACCTCCAAAGTAGGCTAGTTTATCTTGGCTTTAAGGGAAATCAAAAGCCCAAATTAAAAATGTATTATATAGCTACAATAATACAAATTTTAAGTTGGCGCAGCTCGATTAATTTTGACAAATACTCACCCTGAGTTTCCCTCTATTACATGCCTTGTACAGGATCCTGCCTGCCTACAAAATCTCTCTGAGGGTAAACATTTATTAATAGGGTATCTATAATAATAAAAGCGTAATATGCTAATTAGACCAGACATCCTTCCGGACGAAGCCAGGGCTCTGAGGGAAGCCCAGGTCCCGGGTGCCAGAGGGAAGCCTGTGCCGGCAGCTGGGGGAAAGAAGGCCTACTCTTGCACGAATTTCGTGCATCGGGCCTCTAGTCTTTTTATATTGCCTGGCTGCTTTGTTAGTAGCTCAGACCTGGGGAGAGATAATGAGGTTAAAGGTTGTCAGCACTTGTTGCAACCATAAATTAGTCAGGTGTCTTCTTAAGCACAGTTCAGTGCTGAAAGAGAGAAAGAGAGAAAAAGAGAGAGCGAGAGAGAGCAAGAGCGAGCAGTGTCCTGGGGCAGACTGGGAATCCTTCCTGAACAGAATATCCTTCATTACTTAACAGTTTTTAGTGAGAGTGACTTCACAAAGATTAAGTGTTAATTTAAAATATGTCTTGCTAATTGGATACCACATTGTGACCTGGGATAAATATATTACGTAGTGTATTATTTTGGTAAAATGTCAAGGAAAAACAAAATGGGAAAAAGTAAAAAGACATGTAGCATGCTTATGAGAATATACCAGTCTTCTGTATGCTTGGATCACAGCAGGCTAACGGCTATAATAAACAAACAGACTCCAATTTAGTGACTTAAGTATACAGGTTTCAGCTGTTACTCATGCACAGGTCAAATGAGTGTTTCTGGTCCCATGGCTCTTCCGGACCTCTCTTCTCCACGTGGCAGCTCGGGGAACCAGGCTCCTTCCCTCTGGGGGTTCTTCCAGCACCGAAGGCCTGAGCCTCTCTCTTGGCATTCTGCACCCAGCCCACAGGTGGAGAGAAAGCTGGACGATAATGAACTGACATACATATGTCGGCTTACAGACCTTTAGCCAGAATTTAGTTACTTGGCTGCACACAGCTACAAGGCAAGCTGGGCTCTGCTGTGTGCCAAGGAGAAAAATGAGCCCGTGATAAAAAGCTGTGTTTTGTTTGTTTGTTTGTTTTTGCCATGGGGCTAGCACTACCTTTTTCCTTCCTATGAACTGTTATGTTCATTTTTTTTGTATGTTTTAATCACCTTACCCATTTCCCTGATCCCAAATCCCCAGCCTTTAGCAACCACTAATCTGTTTTTATGAGTTTAGTTTGTGTGTGTGTGTGTTTGTTTGTTTTTGTTTTTGTGGGTTTTTTTTTAGATTCCACATATAAGCGAGATCATACATATGAGTGTTTTTCTGACTTGCCTCATTTATCATAATGCCCGCAAGGTTCATCCATGCTGTCACAAACAGCAGGATTCCCTTCTATTTTTTTTCAGCCGAGTAATATTCCATTTAATTATACATTTAATTATACATTTTCTTTTATCCATTCATCCATACATGGACATTTAGCTTGCTTCCATGTCTTGACTATTGTAAATAATGCTGCAGAAATCTCTTTGAGATAGTGATCTCATTTTCTTTGGATATATACCCAGCAGTGGAATTCCTGGACATATGGTAGTTCTTCTTTTACATTTTTGAGGAACCTCCATATTGTTTACCATAGTGGCTGCACCAATTTCCATTCCATCAACTATTCTTGAGATTTCCCTTTCCTCTACATCCTCACCAACACTTGCTATCTTTGTCTTTTTGATGATGGGCATTCTCATCATGCTTTTGACTTGAATTTCCCTGATGATTACTGCTGTTGAACATGTATTCATATACCTGGTGGCTATCTGTATGTCTCCTTTGAATAAATGTTTATTCAGTTCCTCATCCATTTTGTAATCAGATTGTTTGTTTTTTTGGTTATTGAGGCTTATTTTTATAATTGTTTTTAAATTTTAAAATTGCAGTTCTCCAAAGAAAATCTCTTTTGTTTGACAGTAACTGAAATTTTTACTTTAAGAGGAAGCCATAGCAGGTACTAAGCTAGACCAGAGAAGCTGGCTGGGGTTGCAGGATAGGGTGTGGATATGACTTGGACTTAGTTTAGGTTGCCAGTACTTGAGTTTATTCCCCAAATAGCAAAAAAGCAGTACAAAATATATAAACAACACCAGATGTGGGTGAGTGGACACAGTATTTCATGCCTCCCTTATAGACATTGACCAAGAGTTGGTGACATTCACGGAGGAAGAGCTCTTCAAGGTTGGAGGAGCATGAGGACGGTGAACTCATTTCTGTCTACTCCCAGCCATGTCATTGCCCAGAAACAGCTTCTATGTCTGTCCATCGCTATAAACCCACTACTTAAGAACTCCGTCACCTTGTAGTAACATCCAACTTCTGATCATAATGATCATTTCTGTGTCAGCACTGGAATGATCTCCCTTACCTGGGCCTGAACCTCAGGACCAAGGAGTTTGCCATTCATGCCTAAGCTGGGTCTTCCCACAGGTAAGTCTAGCTGTGGCCTACCTCAGGTGAGAAGCCATTTTCCTAATTCTAGACACTAGGCTTTGGAATAAAAAATGCTTTATCAATGGGGAGAGAACTTCTAGCTGACAAGATAAACTGATAGGCTTTGTGGTATCTTTATTTTCCATTAGAGTGATTTTTTTAAATCTTATTCTTTTTTACAGACTTGTGGATCAATAAATAAGCACCTTTTTTGCAATGTTATGTGCAGAAGCAAACAAGTGTAGAATTCAATATGATTATGCAGCCTCATGAGCATTACTTTAGAGAACATCTCTTTAGAAATGTTTTCTATCTTCAAGTAAACAATCTGTTACATTTCTTTCCCATTAACAATGTCATGCAAGTTAAAAAAGTGGTTGGTTTCATTAGTTAAGGAAATTTATCAAACTGAAAATAAAATGGAAATCAAGCATTTTGGCAGGTTTTCTTTCAGCACAGAGGGAAATAAATAAGCATGTCCAGTGAGAAAGAATCACCTGAAGATCTGTTTTGCCTCCCGTTTGGGATTGATACAGAATTGAATCACTTCTTGAAGAACTCAATGTTTTGTCGATGCCCCAGCTGCACCCAACGTGAGCCTCTATCCTGACGTCATCTGCCTAAACAGTTCCCTTCTTCCACTTGATTTCAAGAGCCTTAAGAACCAGCTGGTTCTGTGTCTAATGCATATTTGTATGTCTGGTACATGATAAATTGGTTATGTGAATAAATATGGAATAAACTTCAGTAAAAGGAAAACTGATTCTACCATTTATAAGAATTTTCTTTTTGAAATATTTTCAGAGACATTTTTCTATTTCATTTTTAAAAAATGTTTTTATTCATTTCAGAGAGGAAGGGAGAGGGAGAGAGAGATAGAAACATCAATGATGAGAGAGAATTATCTCTTGGCTGCCTCTTGCACACCCCCTACTGGGGATTGAGCCCACCAGGAATCGAACCATGACCTACAATGGGTCTATTCTCAACCACTAAGCCACAATGAATGGGTAAGACATTCTTTTTTAAAAAAGGGGGGGGGGGCAATTAAAAAAAAAAGCTTGCCTCCAATTCCATATGTGCAATCAGCCCCTTTTATCTAAAATCTAACAATTCTAAATATATTATTTTACACATTCAAAGACATAGGAGAGCTTTCTTTAATGAATTTTATTCTTTTTCTTTGTTAAAGCTAAAAATGATCTTGAATAAAACAACTAAATTCACTTTTCTCAATGAGTTTGTCACCAGAGTTTAAACAGGTTTATGTATCTCCCTTTAATCTGTGCGCTTTGACTATAGGATGTGAGACTTTCAAAAGGGAAGTTAACAAGAATGGGTAATTCATTTATGATTTGTGTCTAGTATACATTACCAAAAGACAAGTTTTTAACTTTTTTAAATGGCCCACACTGTGTTTTTATCTAAATTTCCTCTCCATTTTTACTGGCAATGGAACCTTTCATAGACATCACAGAATTGGTATAAAGAGCTTTTATTGGATCTTTAACCTGGAGTTTTTACTTCCAATGAGTCAAAAATATTATCCCATTCAAATGTGAGTCAGAAATAAGGCAGATGGAGTTGTATCATGAAAATGAAAATGATTTCATTTCAAAAGAATGAAGATTTTTATTCTACTTTATGAAAGTTGCCATTGAATGCCTGCGGCTCATTCCAGGGTGCCGTTTCATAGTTATGTGTAGGTCTGGAAAGGTACACTGTAATATTACCAACTACTTTGTGCCTATTGGGAAGTTTTTTTCACCTAACTTCTTTAAATGTTGAAATGAAAGTGGTTACTACCCTTATCAGTTTATTAGGATTACAGTGACATCTTGTGGCATTTCATTTTCCCATTTAAAACTTGCCCAGGTGAAAATCTAACACTTAGTTCTTGCTAAAGAATTTTAGCTTTATTAATGTAAAATATATACTTTTTTTTTAAATGTCAGAAACTATTATTTGAAGTAGAAGCCAACTGAACAAAATGCATTCTACTTTATTTGGTTCAGCAGACATTTCTGAATAATTTCAATAAAAAATATACTAGTATTTTCTTTCAAAAATATCAAGATGCAGCATTTATTTTAAATTTTCTTCCATTGGTGCCATTATGATATAGGAACTGCCCTAGAAATTGGTTTTAAAGATAATGAAAGTCAAAATTAAAAATCTGCTGCTACTGAAGTATTGTGTGATTGTAGCTTATATGAATTATTTAGACAAGCTAATTAAAACAATATTAGTGGAGGAAATATTTTTATTGAAAGAAAAAGTTAGGGCAAAATTAAACCTCTGCCATTTAAATCTAATAATTATCAGCCTCTTTATGGACTGCCTCCAATTAAGATGTACAATAAGCTACTTTAAGAGATGTACATTTAAAAAAAGATATACTGAATTCAGGATGCCTAACCTCCCATTCTGTCCTTCACACACACACACACACACACACACACACACACACACACACACACTCCAGTCAGTAACATTCACTTCATGTGATGGATGTCAGATTCTTTCGGGTGCTTTTTAATGATCAAGTCTAGTTAACTTCAGGTCCTGGAGAGCCATTTTGCTGATAATAATTGCCATTTGCAAGTAGTTTGTCAATATTTGCTTTTCTATTTCCTTCTTTTCCTCCATCACCCATTCCCTCCCTCCCCTCTTTTTGAATTTGAACTTCTAAATAACCCTTCTGGTAGCCAATGAAAGCAATCGCTTCTGGAAATTATAGGTGACATTTCCACTTGCTATCTACTTTAATAAACATGATTCCTTCACAAGTCTTGCTATGAATAATATGCAATTTCCAATTCAAGACATCAATGTTGTAAAACACTCTTTTGTTTTAGTACTGCTATTTAAGAACAAATCATGGTCAGTGAAACTTTGACATAATGAATAGAAAGATTACTGTAAACTCATTCAAAAAATTATGTTTTTTAGACTTATTTGAACAAATTTTATTCTATATCATACTTGTGTATATTTTCCAATGAAAATATAAGAAAAAAACAATGTTTTTAAAACACAGAGTGCAGCGCCAAGTCATATTCTGTGATGTCCCTGCTTGCCCATACCATTGGCCTCTATGCCACTGAGAGCATTGGTGACACAGCCACGCCCAGAATGCTACTTCTGTCTCCAGGACTTTCTTCTAAGCTATTGACACCGATTCCACAAGTTTTGAAACTGGCATTTTATATATTTTACCAAAAAAAATTTCAATGAAAGGTTTTCAGACAATAAGCAGGGTTTACAGTGCTTCCTAAAATAGTGATTAGGATTGTTTTTCAAATGGTTTGTTGACTGAGAAGCCAAGGGAATTACAGTTAGACAACCGTCATTCAACAAGATTACTGTATACACAAGCCGTGTCATCTAAAGTCACGACTTCTGGCTTTACCAGCAACTGTAAAACACCATTGTTCGCTCCATTTTCATAAATGTTAAAATGTGAAAAACGATGCGCATAGTAGAGCTAAAATATGGTGATGTTAATGCTAATAGCTAGCCTTTCATGAGTGACTACTATGTGTCAGGTACTACTTAAATTATTAACATAATCCTATGAAGTAGGTGTTATTTAAATACAGCTAAGCATTAAACAATTTGTTTGAAGGCAGACATCTAGCAAGTGGTAGAGAGGGTGTTTAAAATTGGTTCTCTGTCATTTCACAGTGCATTTTTTCCCCATAGGTATCTGGTTATAAATACTTAAGCAGCAAATACCAAAAGAGGGGGTCACTAAATCACATGAAAAAAGACAATCTCTTCATCAGCAATTTTCCTTGAATAATAGACAGAGCAAAGAGCAATTGTGTGAACAAATGTCAGACTTCTATATTTGTGAATTATCACAAAACTTTCAGAAAAGGAGATAAAATATTGTCTATTTGAGGAAGAGAGAAAACTGCTAGATCAGCTAGAAGCTGCAATGACTGCAGAAGAAACATTTTCTGGAAAATGCCCTATGTCACAAATAACCACTTAATTTTTCCCCAAATAAACAAAACCTCTGCAATTTTCAAAGAGAGGGAAAGTTTATCTATACTTAATGCATAGAAAAGAGCAAATGTGGACAAAGGAAGGTACACATTTTGTTTTGCATTGGTTTTATTTTCATTAATTTCACATTCTTTTCACATCCATGAATCTCTGTCAAAATCAGAAACTAATGTGAACACAATGCACCTTTAGCTTAAGCTTATTAATGTTAAACTATCTTCTATACTTTGAACCAAACTAGTTAATAAAAAACATTAAACTGATTCTTCTGTGAAAAATCTCTTTCCCTGCCTTCATAAAGACACAATTTTTTTCCCATAGCTATGTTTATGTGCATGTAGAGACTTCAACATTCTCTCAAGAATAACTTCATTGGTCCTGATCAGATAGCTCAGTTAGTGTTGTCCTGATATGCCAAGTTTACGGGTTCAATCCCTGGTCAGGGTACATATAAGAATCAACTAATGAATGCATAAATATGTGGAACAACATCTCTCTCTCTCTTTCTTTCTCTCTCTCAAATAAATAAAAATAACTTTGTTAGTAGACATTAAACAAAGCAACTGAGCTAAGTATCATACTCTCTGTGTTTGCACCTTAGGAGAAAATATAGGGGAAAAGTTTATTGACACTGATTATGGAAATAATTTTTTTTGGATACCATACCAAAAAACACAGACAAAAAAAAGAAAAAAATAACAATTAGGATTACATCAAACTAAAAAGCTTCTGCACAGCAAAGAACAATCAACATGGTGAAAAGGCAACTTACAGAATAGAAGAAAAATATTGGCAAACTATATCTGTGATAAGGGATTAGTATCTAAAATATATAAGAAGTAAAATCAGTATCTCGAAGAGGTATCTGTACTCCCATGTTTATTGCAGGATTATTCATAATAAGTCAGCTATGGAAATAACCTAAGTGTTCATCAATTTATGAATGGATAAATAAAATGTAATATATGTATATATAAATGTATATGTACAAGTAGATATAAACACAAATTCAAATGGAGGTTATTCAGCCATAAGAAAGAAGAAAAATCTACCATTTATGACAACATGGATGAATATGGAAGACATTATGCTAAGTGAAATAAGCCAGGCAGAGAAAAAAAAATACTGCACAATCTCATTCATAATGTGGAATCTAAAAAAAAAAAAAAAAAGAAGTAGAACTCATGGAAACAGAGTAGAATGGTGATTGCCAGGGACTAGGGCTGGGAAAAATCAAGTGATATTGGTCAAAAGGTACATACGTTCAGTTATAAGATGAATAAGTTCTGGGAATATAATGTATAGCTTTATGACTATAGTTAAGAATACTATATTGTATGCTTGAAATTTGCTAAGAGTAAATTTCAAGCATTTTCACAACACAACAATAAAAGGTAATTATGTGTTAATTTGATTGTGATAAGCATTGTGCAATGGGTAGATATATCAAATCATCACATTGTACACTTAAAATAAATATAATTTTATTTGTCAATTAGACTTAAATAAAACTGGAAAAATACTTAGTTTAAAAACAAAAGATGCATAATTGTTGTTGATGTCTTCCCAAAAAACATGCTCAAAGAGAAATAAGTTTTCATAAGCTCTGCACACTGTGCATGTGTGTGTGTGTAGTAATGTATGCATTTTAAAATAAACTGAACCATAAGATGCTACTTTTTCAATAGAAAAAAATATATAAACAACGTCAAATGGCAGGGAAAACTTGGTACTATCAAGTATTTTATTTTTAGCCACTCCATTAACATGCTAATAACAGGGTTTTATTTAAGGGACATCTGAATTGTATTGAAATATTTTAAGGTAAACATTCTGAATGCTAGAGCTTAATTTTATATTAACTAAAAAAATTGTATTTTGGGCTTTACGCTTGTCTAATGATGTTGACTCTTCCTTATAGGTAATTCATTTAGTTGAATAATAGACATACAGATATAGCAAATATGTAATGTTTAACAAGTAAAGACCTAGTAATGAGGAATATCACAAGCCCAGAATAACAATCCTGAATCAACATCAGTTAGCTTGATCTGTGTACATTATAAATGAAAACAAGAGCACTGTTCTACAATAACCCCAGCTTTATGAATAAACTATAAGTTTTCTGAGAATATAAGCTGGAAATGATTCAGTGTTAAGCACTGTGTCCTTGGGTATTCATAAATTCTTTTGTGGGCTTTGCCTATAAATGTCTCTATATTTTTAAAGAGTATATTTCAAGTATTCTAATATGCAGAGGAAGTCTGCACTTTGCCATACTAAGTAACAGGGGAAAAGCTTTAGAGTAAAACCATTTTTCTCATTTTGTATAAGTTCACTGCATTTTTAATGTATACTACTGCTCCATCCCCCGATTATCTCCAAGTTGTATGAAAATAATACCTTTTTCTGTTTCCATGCATAAAAATATCCAACATGTAAACCTTATATTACCAACTCGAGTCCATGAACCAACAGCAATGGCATCACCCCACAGCTTGTTAGAAATGCAGGTTCTCAGGGTCCCCCCCTTCACCCCCCCCCCCCGTCCCCCGCAGACCTACTACATGAGAATCTGCTTTATGATCCCCAGGTAATTCTAATACGCAGAAAGTCTGAGAGGCACTAATTTATGGCACTTCATTAATTGACCTAATTTTCTGTAAGTTAACTCTATCTCAACAACCGGTATACAAGTATTCCACATGCGTTCTTTACTTAGCAATAGTCAAGACTTAATGTGTAACAAAATCACCAATGGAACTTGTTAAAAACACAGATTTTCAAGTTTTTCCTCAGAGTTTAAAATTCAATAAGTCTACAGTCAGGCCTGGTTTCCCCAAACCACGACTCTCCTGAACTGATTTAAAGTTAATGATAATGTCAATTCTAGTAAACAGCTCCAAATCATAGCAAAATACCTAACAGAAGAAAATCACATCCAAGCAGTTTCTGTTAAATTTTTTAATGTTTTGAACTCTTTTTCAAACTATGAATCACAGAATAAAAAAGTTGGTTTTAAGTGTGCCTAGTTCCATTCCTAGAACATGATGAGATCTTTTTTTTCTTTTTTTCTCCCCAATCCCCAAAAAGAATACCATTATTTCAGCCAATGGATAACAAAGCAATTTACTAGAGACCTGCCCCCACTGGAATCAACTACTTCTTGTTCTAGAAATAAGATCAATATATTATGCAAAGTACTTATAAGTCTCCAGAAGCCTCAAACAAATGCACCAGGGGCCATCAGGTAACCAATAGAAAAACAAAAATGTGATACCCCAATTACAGACATTCAAGTTAAAAAACCCAAAAACCTCTTAGAACAAACAAGAACACACCTGGGGGCGGGGGGGGGGGGGCAGCAGGCACGGAATTCAGCCCAAACCCTGTTGATTTCTGGTATCTGTACCAGCACATTTTTTTTCTAGTTAATTCTCTGGTTACATACACACCATAGAGCATATTTTTTATTATTAATCTGCCTGCATGGTTTACTTTGAGACTTTTGAGAACGTGGTTGTAGTTTGGATTTCACTTGCAGCAGCAAAACACGGTGATATACCAGGCTTATAATCTCTGCCAGCCTACTGAAGCCACGTGGGTTTTTAAAGACACAGCCAATAAACCATAGCTGTAAGCGCTGGGTTTGCATAGCCCTATTTTTCTTTCTAACAAGCTTTGTCTTCTATATTACACTATATACCGTCTTCAGAGAAAAAACCATCCGAATTTTTGTGAAGCACCTGTCTCTTGTTACTGCTTGTTATATGTTAGTGTGCAGCGCTCATTGACTTTGGTGCCTTGAGTCTGCCTGATGATAAAAGATTTAAGATGTCCTTGTCTTAAATTTGGAAAACTCACTGTTTCCAAATTTCATCCAGAGGGATTTTTATGCAACTTCTGAAATAAAAAGCGGACCTGTTCACATGTTCACTATGTACTTTTATTTTAAACACCAGCACAACAAACACAATGACATGACAAGACTGTTACCTCAGTAATACTGATAACATTCCTTGACAAGTTGGCTTATAATTTACATACATTGTTTTTATCTGGAGTTATTCTAAATATTATCTTAAGCTATACTGTAAAACACAAATCTTAAACATATGCCAGTTGCAAACATAATGTGCTTAGTTACTATTTTTCTCGTTATTTAAGCAAAATGATTTAAAGTTCCTCGAAATCATGTCCATTTGTGTTCATTGTTTCGGGATGCATGACTCGTCCCATGAACAGGATTGTTCCTGCATTGGGTTGGAAGTGAACAAAAAAGGGAATAAACAACAAAAAAAGATATTTATGTTTAAAAGGGGGATATTCATTTATCTTCTTTCTTACAACAAGCAATATTCTAAAAATGAAAATATGTTATTTTCAAATATCACTTAGACATTAGAAATTATCCAATAAACAATGTGGGGAAATATTATCAATTTTAAGAAATTATTTCTCTTTAGCCTATTAAAAAAGTTCTGTTCTCATAACAGACTTACCTGTTTTCCTATTCCTGATAAGAAAGAAAAATGGATGGTCGACAATCACTTGAGGATACAGCACAGCCATCCTACTAATGGCAATCATTCCTAAGTGCAGAGAGAAGGTAATTACATGTCTGCGATGTGCAGGAACTAATGAGTAATTTCTCCAAACCATCTATATTTAATGCAAAGGCAATGGTTTACAGGAAACACGATTTTAAAGACTTAAAGAGAGAAAAATTATAAAGGTGCTAACATTTCAACTTGACTTGGAACACACACACAGCCCACACACACCACACAGTTTCTTATCCCTACCCCACCAAAAAAATAATAGGACAATTTATTCTGCCCTTATAAAACTTTTAGTCTCAGTCACAGATAAATACTTACGTCTTTACTAAAATGATCTTTCAGTTAAAAGAAGAGAGAAGAAAAAAAACTAAAAAAAACTAAGAGGTTTTTTTTTTATGTTCTCAAATTATTATTTCTTTAGTCTGAAATGGGTCTTTTTTACATATCAAATCCCCAGGCTTCTAGTAAGTGGCCAGAATGGCAGTGATTAAAGGGGAAACAGAGCAGCGAGAGACTCCCTGTGTTTCCTACAGCTGGGAAACTGTTTCCCTGAGATCCTTATTATAAATGATAGCTTTATACTTGCTGCTGCGTGTTTCAATTGTCAGAAAAGGTCACTATTAAATTATGTAAGTGTTAAACTTTCTTGATGCCTGAGACTACGGTGTTTCTATTTCCTCCTGAAAAGGCTGTTTCAACTCCTGCTATCCTTCAAATGGACAAATTTATGCAAAGGTAGAAATAATGTATGCAAACTTAATATTACATTTGGAAACAAAGCCAACCAAATAAAAGGAGAGAAAAAAAGGCAATTCTCATTTAACTAGGGAAGTCAGAATCATCGAAATGACCAAGGATCTTTGCCATTTTGCTCTGGACACATGGTTTATGTCAAATTCCTTGATTACTGATTTACAATTATTATTTCATTGGTATTATTATTTAGTTAAAATGACTTATTACATTCTATCAGATACTCTTGTTTATGTGTGTGCTTTTAAAATAAAAACTTTTTAAAAATATATATATTTTTTATGGATTTCAGAGAGAGGAAGAGAGAAAGAAACATCAAGGAGAGAGAAACATTCATCGCCTGCCTCCTGCATGCCCCCTAGTAGGGATCGAGCTAATAACCAGGGCATGTGCCCTGACTGGGAGTTGAACCCTGACCTCAAAGTGAACCGTGACCTCCTGGTTCATAGGTCGATGCTCAACCACTGGGCAACACTGGCTGAGCAAAAATCAAAACTTTTCACTGACAAAATTATAAACTAATTTCCACAAGTAATTAGGTAGGAAGAAAAATGTTTAAATGGGCAGCAGGGAAAAATTTAAGATAGTGAAACAGCAGCACAGCAGGAAAATCTATCCTACAGAGCTGACAATGCCCTGAGCTCATTTATTAGCGAGAAAACGGGACATGGGAACTACCGTGGGTGGGGCCCTGGAGTGAGTGCACGCTTCGTAGCCTACTTAGAAATTTCTAGCTGGTTCAGCATTAGCTAGACTTCCAAGTGAGAGCCGAGCCAGTCTGAAAATGACCCCCGCACCCCACCCATGACTGCTTCAAAAATACAAATCTAAAAATGGTGAGGCGATTGGAGAGAACAACTGGGCACCTGAGGTGGCAGCAGCCTCCGAGCCCTCTTCATTCACCTCGATGAAGGACTTGTGAATTGCCTTGGAAAGGAAAATCTCCTTGTTATCTGCAGAAAAGAGAGGACAGAAGCATTTCTTCAGTGTCAGAGACAGGAAAGCCTTTAACTCTTTAGTTCAAAAGATTTGAAAAGTATAAGAGACATACTATACTGATATAGTACATAAACATAATTGTATCAAACTTAGATAACATTGTAAGGTTATATTTACGATTTGAGAGAACCATCAAAGATGTGTATTCTGATTAGTCCTCATTTTATAGTCTCTTTTTCCCTTCATTTTTGTTGGTAATTTTCCCATTGTTTATTTTCTGTATAGTCAGAGAAAGTAGAAAGTGGCTCTGCTTGGATAGCAACTTCAAATTAGTTCATAGCTCAATATAAAAATATCTTACATGTTGCATTCTAACTTAAAGTTTAAAAACACAAGTGAAAACAGGTAGAAATCCAGATATAACCAAAATATGAGATTTTAAAAAAACCTAATCTCTAATTACTATAGTAATGTAAATATCTTCAGCAAAGAACAATAAAAACGATTTCTAAGTTGTATAAATGTGAATACATAAAGAAGTTACTTTCCATATCAGTTCATTGGTTTATCTGAGGATTACCCTAAAGTCAGAGGAAATAACACATTTTCAGTATTAAGGGGACTGTTTTTGCCTTCCAATTGTCTTTCTATATACACTTACTTTTAAATTAATGGCTGTAATCTGCTGAATTGTGTTCTCTCAAAATTCATATGTTGAAGTCCTAATCTGCAAGATTTCAGAATGTAACTATATTTAGAGATAGACTCAAGTTAAAATGAGGTTAAACAAATATTACTGTGCCCTTTTAAGAAGAGGAAATGTGGACACAGATAGGTACAGAGGGAATGATGGTTAATTTTACATATCAACTTGGCTGGGCCACGATGCCCAGATATTTGGCCAAACATATTCGGGACATTTCTGTGGAGAGGTTTTCTAGATGAGACTTACATTTATATGGGTGGACTTCGAGTAAAGCAAACTACCCTCATCATGTGGGTAGGTCTCATCCAACCAGCTAAAGGCCTTACTAGACCAAAGACTGACCTCCTCTGAGTAGGAAGGAAATCTGCCAGACTACTGCCTTTGGACTGGAACTGAAACTTTCCTCTGGGTCTCCAGTCTGCCAGCTTATCCTTTATATTGTGAATTCCCAAAGTCTGCACACTGTGTGAGCCAATTCCTTAAAATAACTCTTTCTTTTCTCTCTCCTCTCTCTTTCTCTCTCCTCTCTCTCTCTCTCTCTCTCTCTTCTCTCTCTCTCTCTCTCTCTCTCCCTTTTTCTTCCTCTTCTTCTCCTCCTCCCATTCTTTTTCTTTATCTCTCTTTCGATAGGGAGTAGTAAAATACATATGTACATCATACACATACATACATACATACATACATACATGAGAGACAGAGATTTTTCCTATTGGTTCTGTTTCTCTGGAAAACCTTGACAACATGTGAAGCCATAGGGAGAAGGCAGCCATCTACATGCCAAGGAAGGAGGACGCAGAAGAAACCCACCCTCAAGGCACCTTGATCCCAGACTTCCAGTCTCCAGAACTGTGAGAAAATAAATGTCCATTGTTCAAGCCACTCAGTCTGTGGTACTTCATTATGGCAGCCCTAGCAAACTATACAAGACAATAGCTTCCAACCTTGGGAATCCAATTTTCCCCAAGATTAAACAAAACAAAACGGTGCCTGAAATACAAAAATAAAGCATAGCCCAAGGAAGCAAGATAAAGAATTACTCAAGTTTGTACCCCACCCTCTGTTTTCCCAATTGCAGGAGGTCTGGTTCAAACTTAAGATAAATAACTTTGTTGCTGATGCCCAGCACCATTCAGTAAAAGCGCAATTGATTTCTCATTAGGCTGTTTAGTAAGATTTTATAAGTAACCAAGTCCTATGTACATTTTCTTTTCAAAATCACAAATGTCTTAAATGGATGGGGAATGATGTTCAGCAACATTTTGGGTACATCTGTTACACAGCACCTGCTTATTTCGAATAAGTCCCAAGACAACTGAGTGACATCTCTGCACATACTTTTAATAGGGATGTTACTTCTTTAGCTCATATTTAGATTCATATAAGCACTGAATTATGACTTAGTCCATCTCAAATACTATGCTATCTTCTTCTAGAATGCATTTGATGACTGGAAGAAAAATAAAAAAGCAATAAAGTTTTTAGTTAAACAAGTATAATTAGCTCTCTCAAATCTAAAAGACTCATTGTTTTCTTTAACAAATAAAAAGAAACAGTAAACTATATCAGCAGTTAACTGATGCCGTACTATTTTCAGACTCTGCTGCCCATACTCATCAGTCTGACAGTGAAGGGAAGGTCATTCACCAAGAGCCAACATTATGGCCCTAAATGCAAAAGGGACAGAACCCAGTTCCTAAATGGTAATGAGTGTCCACATTGCCAGCTAAGTCCTCTTCAAATACTGAGGGGAGTTCTCAACGACACCGTATGGTATGTCAGCCATACCAATTCACCCAGAGGAAAGCGCCTCCAGTAGCTCCTGAGCCTGATCTGCCGGCTGTACAAGGCATCTTGAAAGAAGGAATATTGCCCCTTTACCCCTTCAACTCTGACCTATGTCCTAAGTGTACCTTTTCTAGTCACCGAATCTCTCATATGCTCTCAGTTACCCACACAAACTGCTGGCGAGGGGAGGGACACTGCTAGGTACTGTGACAGAAAGATCAAAAAAACAAGGATGCTGAGGGTTCTTGCAAGAGAATGTTATGTAAAAAGATAATGAAATGCATCTATCTATCTATCTATCTATCTATCTATCTATCTATCTCTATCTATCTATCTATGAAAGCCTAAGGGACCATTATGACCAAACAACTGGAATGACCAGGATGATCAGAATGACCGATGTGCACTGACCACCAGGGGGCAGATGCTCAACACAGGAGCTGCCCCCAGCCCGCAGGCCCTGATTGCCAATGGGGCCTGCCCAGCCAATGTCCCAGTCCCTCCCGATTGGGGCCAGGCCCCCAGGCTGGGATGGGGAACCAGGGGTTGGTGGTGGCGGTGGACGCGGCCTCTTTCCCGGGGGGCCAGGTCTGGCTTCCTCCTTGGGGCCAGTGGCCAACCTCCTAAGTCCCTTCCCTGTCCCTCCCCCCGGCAGGCAGGCTCCGATCGGTCTGCCACCTACCAGCTGTGGTGGCAGTTGGCCCCTACCCCCAGCCCCTCCTGATCGAGGCCTACCAGCCAACCTCCCAGCCCCTTCCCCCCCTGCCGGTAGGTCCCGATCACCTGATCGGGGCTGGGCCCTGGGCTGGAATGGGGAACCAGGGGTGGGTGGCAGTGGACACAGGCAGTGAGGAATGAGGAAGGGGGGAGGCAGGGAGGTGGGGAAATTGATCAGTCCTAATCGCTGGCCAGGCCTAGGGACCCCACCCATGCACGAATTTCATGCACCGGGCCTCTAGTCTTTAATAAGATGCATGAAGAAGACAGCATTAACACAAAAAGAGAACATATCTAAAGATACAGATGAGAATTTTAAAGAATCACAAAAATACTATGTATAATTTCCTACAGATAAATGCTAACCAACTTTATGAGATGTACTTTATTTACTATAAACTGTATCTATTTACAATACACAGTTTGGCAAGTTTTGAGGATGTTTACATCTGTGAACCCACCTCCACAAATAAGACATAATATTTCCATTTTCCTCCCAAAATTTTTGTGCTTTTGTATGCAGATAATTTTGAACAGGTTTGCCATCAGCTGGACACTTTTTATGGTAATGTATAAATTGTAAGATTGAACCAAGGAAAAAAAAACAGAAGGTCTGAATAATCCAGTAACCATTAAAGTACTAGTTGAATCAGTAGACAAAAATTTCCCCCATCCTCAAAATTAGACTCCACGCCTAAATGGTTTTCTGGGTGATTTTAATCAAACCTTCAAGGAACAGATAAAAATTTCTGTTAAAAACAACATTTTAGATGCTAGAAAAAGAATACAAGTAATCTAAGTCATCTACAGAGAGTCTTACCTTGCTATTAAAATTGAGCAAGGGGCAGTCTAAGGAAAAATAAATAACCAAACTCACCTATTAACATGGAGCTATGTGTTTGTTTTGCTTTTTACATATATTTTTATTGATTTCAGAGAGCAAGGGAGAGGGAGAGAGAGATAGAAACATCAATGAAGAGAGAGAATCATTGATTGGCTGCTTCTTGCACACTGGGCATGTGCCCTGACCTGGACCATGACCTCCTGGTTCATGGGTCGATGCTCAAACACTGAGCCACGCAGGCTGGGCTGTGTGTGTGTGTGTGTGTGTGTGTGTGTGTGTGTGTGTGTGTGTGTTAATCAGAAAATTAAACCCAGCAAGGTATAGAAATACCTTTTCAAACGAGTTTCAAAGGATATCACGTGTCATGAACAGCACTAACTTTCTCGAGTTCACATCAGAGCTTCCTCTGGTACGACCTTATCAAATGCAACCAATTTATGCCAATCCCTGCTAAACCCCTCTCCTGCTTGTGCTGCCTCCCACCTCGCCTTCAGTGTGTCACCTACCTGCTCAGTATGCAATAGGAGGTCCTCCATGAGGTTACCGCTGCTTCATTCTTTACTCCATACACTGTGCTCCAGTTTATTTAAACTGCCATAGCCTGAGGCGCTACACTTACCGATTTTGTGTCTTTGCTTCCCCAAAAGCTCCTTTAACCTTTGTTGTCCGGTAAAACACCTAATCCAAAGTAGATGCTCTAGGAAAATTGATGGAGAACAGCAGCAGAGGGGAAGAATACAAAGACCACACACACACACACACACACACACTAAGGAACTTAAAAATCTAATCGAGTAGAAGAGCAAGGGGGATGGCATCCAATAGACCAGTGTCATCATATACATTTCAAAGACTGAAAAGAAAGATTCAGTCCCCTGTTCTGACTCCCAGGGGTGATTAACTGCTGCGTGATGGACATCAAAGGTCTGCCGATGTACACGGGACCTCAGGACACTTAACCTTCAGAGAAACAGTACTCGTTTGGAAACACGAGAAGGAGAAAATGTAACAAATAAGAAATCACATCACAGACATGGAGGAAAAAAAGAGAAAATGAATTTGTTTCTCTTGGGACAAACTTCAAGCAGTCGTATCAAAATAAAATGAGGGCTGAAAGTGGTTTAAGCAAGAATGTGTCTGCTGTCACCAAATTTTAGGAGGAGATTAGGTCACGCAGGGATACAGGCACATTAACAGCTTCCTATGCTTGCCCTCCAGTTTTGCTCCTGGTCCTGTAATAGTGTCCATCAGGCCATCTTTCCCGCGAAGCCATTCAGTTACTCCTCCAGGGCCTGGACCCTGTCTATTCTATTCATCTTCTATCTATAGTTTCTTTCACACTCCCAGGCACCAAGTAAGCACTCAGATATTTGATGAATCAGAACATGAGGGGAACTAAAGAGATCTATTTTACACTGATGAGCTCATCTTATTGGTTTGAGAAAAGATAACTCTTCTCCAAAAAAGAAAATAAATAAATCCAAAACGAACAGACCCACCAAAAAAAATAAAAATCCATACGCTGGCCCCAAGCAGTCTTCTCCTTCTGGCCACAGCAGCATTGCTGCCAAATGGCTGGTCCTACTTTCCTCCGGGCAGAGTGGAGCCAGGCTTTTCACACGGATTCGACGGGAACTGGGCCAGCAAAGCCTAGCTTCCCCAGAGGAGAGCTGGGCAATAATTCAAGCTCTTCTAAAGACAGCGGGGCAAAATACTCAGGCATTCATTCAGTCATCAAGCAAATATTTACCAGGTACCCTATTTGTAAGAGGTATTGTGCGGGGCCCCAAAAGGCTCTAAGTATCTGTGATTAACATAATGCTGGCAGGATGGCCATCATGCATGTGGATGCCGCTACTTCCTTTGTGGCACGGTTCCTAAACACAGACAGTTTAAATAGATTTCTGCGTCATCAGGACATGCTAAAAATAACAAAACCAAGAGCATTCCATAACAGGACCAAAAGCTAAATATTTTAGTTACTAAGATAATTTTAGCTTTAGCCCCACCCATGAACTTTAGAAAGGTTCCTAGAATTTGAGCTCCTTCAAGGTAGGAATAGTGTTTGTTTTACTGGATGGATTTCATTACAGACAAGCAAATATTCATTCATTCATTCACTCATTCATTCATGTACTAAGCACTTCCTATGTGTCAGCCATTGTTGATGCACTGGTTATACCATGGTGAACTAAACAGTTTCTTCCTCATGGGCAAAAGCAGACATCAAATGACAAGGGCAATTAAAAAGCAAATCAATAAATGATCACACTTTCAGGGTGTGGGAAGTGTAATTAAGAAATAAGATTAGGTGATGTGTTGGCCAGTGACAAGGGCAGGGGAGAGGAGCTACCTGACATAGGGCATTAAGAAAGGCATGTCCAAGAAGGTCAATTTGAGCTGAGATCTAAGAATACAAAGGAGTCAGCCATGGGAAGCCCTGACGATAGGGTTTCCAGTGCAGAGACACATACAAACCAGGGGTGTTCAAGGACTCAAAAGAAGGATTGTGTGGCTGGAATGTGGGGAGTGAGCAGGGCTGGAGGTTTGAGAGAAGCCCCCACCCCGGAGCAAGCCAGTCGAGCACCATCCCCTCATAGCACACACCCATCCTGCATCTATGCTGGGCCCTACTCCGTGCTGGGTTCTGAAGATAGAAAGAGTCTATGACATACACCGAGTGGCCAGATTATTAGGATCTCTGAACACATAATAATCTGGCCACTCAGTGTATATCCTATATAATAAAAGGCTAATATGCAAATTGTCCCCTCGACCAGGAGTTGTTCGACCAGCAGGCAGGCCAGCCAACCGCCTATGTCCCCTGCCCCTGGCCAGGCTGGCCGGACCCCACCCATGCACGAATTCATGCACTGGGCCTCTAAATACACACACACACACACACACACACACACACACACAGAGTGGCCAGATTATTATGCGTTCAGAGAGCATAATAATCTGGCCACTCAGTGTAGACTCTGCTACTGAGGAGCTCCAAGGCTAGAGACAGAGACAGGCATGTAACAAACAATCTAAGAAAAACTTTGCATTATGAGAGTCCAGATGAGGGAACTTCAATCATCTAGGAAGGGATCGAGATATCAGTGGACGCTTCTGCGAGGCCTTGACATTTGGGCTGGTTCTTGAAGAATAGCAGATGAGTGAAAGTCAGAGGAGGGGACAAGGGCATTCCAGGCAGAGGATTATACTTACAAAGTGAGATAAGCAGTGGGGATGACCTAAAGGTCCAGCTGGAGCCTGGCTTATGAGGATTTGGGGAGTGGCGGGGATACACCTGATCTTAAGAGTTTGTGCCAGGATGCTAGAGAGAGAGGCTTTGTCCAGAAGTAATGGAACATGTCTGCTTTGGTTTTAGAACATACCTGCAGCAGCAGCTGTGAAAGGTGAATCAGATGAGCAAAAAGGTAGGGGCAGGAAGTTCAAGTGTGATAACTGCTGCAGGAGTCTGGGGAAGAAAGCAGGCATGGACACGGAATGATGGCACCAGAGGAGAAATACAGCCCTCTGGCTTATAGGTGCAAGGAGAAAGAGAACAAACCAGGGCAGGAGGGAAGAGTCAGTCCAGCATAAATCTAAGCACTGGAGTCTGACCTGAATATGGCTTTTTCTGTGTCTTCTTAACTCCTGTATTTTATTGGCTCCTTTATTAACACTTGTACTTTATGCTGAAAGATTTAGTAGTCACTTTTTCCTTCCTTACACCTTCCAAGAGGATTATCTATTAACCCAAATACTGACAGTTACTCGTTTCCATTACAAAATAGCCCTACTCTATAACAGGATCCTCACTGCAACTAGATGAGCATTTGAAATCGAGCCTGAGAAGAAAATGATTCTTGGCAACCCTCTAGAGTCCATGTTTATTGTATGAGTCTTTACTATGCTATATGTTAATGAAATTAGCGTCAAAAACAATGGACATCAAATTGAGATGAAAAAAACCAAAGACAATAAACACAGAGCATCTCATCTTACTCATGCCTTCACTCAGTAAGCCCTAAGCAGCAAGCACAGTGCCGGGCACTTCCCAAGCACCTATAAGGATCAATCTTTGGGAGTTTCAAATTCTAGTCAGGTGATATCTGATGCATACATAATGAGGAGATCAGATGTGATATGTGGCATAAATACAAAGACAGAACATTTTAAAATTGAAGGAGTGATTACTTCTGGTTGTTGTAATCATGGTGGCTTGATAAAGTTGGGGATGTTTATAGAGGTATTTCTGTTGGGAGTGATTTCATCAAGTGGGGGGCCGGGGGGAATGTGAGGGGCAGAGCGAGTGTTCAGTTTGGCTGAAGCACAAGCCACACATAAGGAATCAGACAGCTAAGGCTGGAGGGAGCTGAGGTCTGAATGCCCTGCTGAGCAGTGGACGGTGCACAGCAGGCTGAAGGGAGGCTGTGAACAGGAACTGGAAGGAGCTGAGAGTGAGTTTTAAGGCGATTAATCTTGGCAGTAGTAGATAAGCGGCAGATAAGACAGATTAAATGGAAGAGAGATTGGAAACCATTTAGGAGGCTATTGAAATCGTCTAGGACAGCAGTAATAGGAGTCTGAAATGAAGGCGGATGCCTTGAAATAGAAAATAAAGGAGTGGATTCAAGAGGTCCTAGCAAAGGCTTCTCAAGTCACTCTTTCTCGAGAAACAGGAGAACGTGAAGTAGACTTGCTGCTGCTGTTGTCTGGGTCCACGGCTAAATCACATTTGCTATTTTTGAAGATAAATATTTTATCACATGATTTAAGAATGTAGCAGCGTCACAATAGTACCTCGTTGTTTTCTGGGTGGTTTAGAATTTACAAACCTATTAAGCATGTTATTTTTTAAAGCATTTCCTAGTTTTTAAGTAAGAATCTTAATTGAAGAAATAATACATATATGGGGTAAAATTCCAAACAAACAGTACACAGTATGTGAAACAGAACCTCCACACTTAAAATATCTAACAACCTCTGTCCAGTATTCAAGAGGCAACTACTGCTATTACTTTCTAAGACATTGTTCAGAAATGTATTATGCATTTATTTTATTTTATTTTTTAAAGTATTACAAATAGTAATACATATAAAAGCTTAAATACATACCTATATTCTCTTTCCTCTCTGGATCCAATGCTACCATTCTGCTCTTCAATGTTTCCCCCTCTCTGCTTCCACAATGCTCTCTCTGAATAGGGTTTCTCAACTCATCACAATTGACATTTGGGGCTGGATAACATCTTGTTGTGGGGCTGTCCTATGCCATGTACATCACAGGTTTATAGAAAGCATCCCTGGCCTCTGCACCCAAGATAGCATAACACTCCCCGGTTTTGACAACCAAAAAGGTCTCCAGCAGCTGGCAAATATGCCCTGGAGGGCCAACTGTCCTGGTTGAGGACCACTGCACCAATAAAACATTTCTATCACTCCGTGTTTTATTAAATTCAACTGATTATGTTCTCTCCTCCACAAGTCTGTATGCTTCTTTAGTGAAGGTATGCTATCTTGATCATTTCTTGATTTTTATGACATAGTACTTTGCTCACACTATCCGCTTCACAGAGTTGTTAAATGAAAGAAATAGACATGGTGTTGAATATAATTAATGTTGTATATCTTAAACACCATGAAATTCTCATTAAAGGATAAAGTAATAATATGCTAATAAGTTTCCAGGGTACTTGTGGGGGTTACTACTAAAATGTCATAGACATTTTAATCATTATTTGGAGGCAAAAAACTCAACAGGTGACAACAATAACAACCATGTAAGGTAGAGCATATGGTGCCAAATAAATGATGCAGGGATCAAATGGTACTGAATTTAGAGGAAGCTTAGAGGCAAGCCTTATGGTTGTGTCAGTAGATAGTTTTTGAATAAATGAATGATTCTTATGTTAACATATGAAAGAGAGAGAGAGAAAGAGAGAGGGAGAGAGAGAGAGAGAGAGAGAGAAAGGAAGGAAGGAAGGAAGGAAGGAAGGAAGGAAGGAAGGAAGGAAGGAAGAAAGAAAGAAAGAAAGAAAGAAAGAAAGAAAGAAAGAAAGAAAGAAAGAAAGAAAGAAAGAAAGAAAGAAAGAAAGAAAAGGATGTATTGGTTGGGGTGGTTGGCATGCTGAGGTTACTAAGACTCTGGCAAAACTAGGAATTTAAGAATTAAAGAGTTCCCACTGAAAGCTTGAGATACAGGCTTTAGATCTTTCATCAAGCTATCCTGAGGACATGAACAGGGTAGTGTTTGGGGCTGCCCAATTCTGGATTTCTTACTGAAGTTTTAGGAGTATATGTCCCAAGAAGTGAAATGTGTAAGCGTAGTCCCAAGGAAAGCTCTTCTCTCCTTCCCTCCCTCGTTTGCTCCTTTAGCGAACATCTACTGTGCCAGGGATGTGTCGGCCCTGTGCCAGGAACGGGAAATGCAGCAGTGAGCAGGGTGCTGAGAAGGATTCAGTTCTGATGGAGGTTTGATCAAACAACCAGCGACTTCACATATATCCGATACAATATGAACTCTGAAAGATCCTACCGCTTTTTCTAATCCCCCAACCAGCTGCATTCATAATGTATATCTATGCTCTAGTGTCTCTGTACACAGCAAAGGCAATTAAACATTACCTTATACACCTTCCAGATATGCCAAAAATTTTAAGCTACGCTGACCACAATAATTGACTTGCCATTGCAGTGCTACTCCCTCAGGACTGAAAAGCAGCAGATATTCTATGTGTGTGAAATAATGGCCTAGATGTTTGGGTGGGACAGTGAGAGTGAATCTCTAATCAAACTGAAAATAGAGCCATGGTCGGAAAGCAGAATGCAATTATCCAGTTGGAATTTGGCCAGTAAGGTGGACAGATTCTCTCAGTTCTTAAGAAAGGGAGCACAGACCTTTAGATTATACTATGCTTGAGCCATGAAAGCATTTCTGACTCAGGTTCAAAGGCCCCCTTTACCTTTAGCATCTCCACCAGTACCACCTTCTTCACAATCTCACTGAAGAGTTCAGAACCTCAGGTGCTGGATGTGAGTCATGAAAACCTTTACTCAAAGGACGTTCACTTCCTTCGTGTGCATAGCAGACATTTGGAGAAGCTTATTAGTGTTTTGCCACGTAAGCTCTCTAAATAAGGGGTAGAAGATGTGGCATTGGACACATCAATATCATCTCACTCCTGGAAGTTCAGTGCAGCTTAGAAAACAGTCTGCTCAGTTCTAAATCTGGGAGGGCAAGGCTTTCTTGATTATAGACTCCTTGAGAATTTATGGAAAGCAATGAATGTGCTATCTCCTCCCTGGTATTCTCTCTCTCCCGCTCTTCAATGGGAATGCACACTATGTGTAATTTCAGGAATGAAGACCTGTGAATTCAGTCCATGGGTCTTCACACTCCAGGTTTAGAAGCTATTATTTGGCTAGCTTGATTGTCTGTAGGTTGCTACTTCAGGAGAAGAAAACTAAATTCTCTCCTGCAACTCATGAACTGCTAAGAAAATCTTCTATCACCTCAGCTCTCTCTAGATGGAGAATTTGGTTCAAAACATAGAATATAAAGAGGCCTTACAATGTTGAGTTTCTTTTATCTTGCTATATATTTGACTTTATCTCTTAAAAAAAGATTGTTTTTATTTTCTGTTTTATAGAAATGATAGAAAACAATCATTGTATAAGTTGAGTCTCAAACTCACAGGTAGCTTAATCCTATGATAATATCTTGGGGTTGGCTACTTAAAGGTATTTCCAAAAAGATTTTGCGTGTTCTAAGTACTTTAATGTTAGTAATATAGTACGGTATTTTACAATGAACAAATTAGGGCAACTTAATCAAATTATTCAAGTGAATTTTTTTTCTTGGAATATTTAAAATAAATTACTCAATATCTAACATGCCAGCTATGTTTTGAAGCTACTTCTTCAAAACCAATGTTTTTTATCCAAGACTTAGAATAATATTTACATCATCTCACTAAGTACTGTTTTAAAAAGTATTTAGTTCTCACAGCAGAAACTCATTTATCCTCTCTTCCTTCTTTCTTTTCTCTATGATTTATTATTACCGGACATATTGAGATATTCGATCAACACATTTATTGATTATGTACTCTACAAGGCATTGGATCTGATGATATGGGAAGTTCAAAGATAAGACAGGTCTTCTGGAGACTATAACCTATTTTTAAAGATAAAACATGGACCAGGATAATATAAACTTAATGTTTTGACTATATTTATAATTTTGCTTGTAGAAGTTAAACATAGTTATTATATTTATTTGGTAAATAACTATATTTTATCTCAGAAATCTACAATAAATAGATAATTCAACATCACTTTAAAAAGCTTTTATGAAATAACATGAGAGAAAGAGAGAGAGATGAGAGAGAAACATCGATTGGTTGCTTCCCATACACACCCAGACTGGGGATTGAATTTACAACCTGGGTATGTGCCCAGACTGGGAATTGAATCTACCACCTTCCGGTGTATTAGGATGATGCTCCAACCAACCGAGCCATAAGGGCCAGGGAAAAATAACATTTTTAAAAAAATTGGTGTTTGTTTCCTACCAGACAAGGCTGTCAAATTTGCATTTTTGGTGAAAACTTCAGTTATTCCAAGAGCCTTCAAAACATCTTTTAAATCAATTTCCTGTTCCACTGTGAACCTGGAGAACACAAGGGGGGAAAAATTAGTTACCGCATTTTTAAAGTATTTCGTTACAGTATCTTGTTACCTGGGACAGGAATAAAATGTTAGATATGTAGATGTTTAAAGCCTGTTTTATGAGGGAAAATTATATTAAAACTGGCTTTTGACTGCAAATAGTATTTGATTGTGCTTATAAAAAGAGGGAGGTGTCAAATGGAATAATATAACAGAAGAGTATTAAATTAAGTAGGAAAATACATAAAAAGGACACAAGACCATAATATATGGTGGAATAAATGAGTTTTGAGATCAAGAATAATTACCATATTACTATGTAAAATTTGTACATAAACAGTTTTCAAGACCTTTGACCTATACTAAATATATTTGTTTGTTTTTTTTTAAGCTGGTAATGATTAATCACACATTTCCCCAAGATGCTTCATTCTCTTTTAAGTATCCTGGTCAACTTCCTACACAATGAAATGGGTTAAATAAGAGTCAAGTTTTGCTGTATAATGAATACATCCAGCATTTCAACTCCATGTAACTCACAGAAAGGAAACATAAAAACTATCACATTTAAAAATATAAATGTTTTCACTTATATTAACCTCTAGGACATAAGCCTGTTCTCATGGTAGCATCCTACAAAAATTGTTAATCAATGAAAGTGAGTTAAATATTATATCTTAAAAACTTTGTACTTTTATAATTATACAGAGATTTTAAAATCAAGAATAATAGATCTTTTTTGTCCCAATGAATTAGTATACATAATTAATATACTATATGAATTATTACACATAATTGTGCCTCATTTTTGTAAAAATAAATACATTATTTAAAAACGTAAAAATATGAACAGTGGTCATAAACAGAACATTAATTTAAAAAATGGTTTTCACAGAAAGCCAGATTGTTACTAAACAGAATCTCTCCCAAACCAATGAATTGTATCGCTCATCTTACTAGTAAAAGATATGGACCAAACATGGCTGCATTAACAAACAAATGCATTTGTTAAAAGCAAAGGGTTTTAATACTTTCTTTTTAAAAATATATATATTTTATTGATTTTTACAGAGAGGAAGAGAGCGGGATAGAGAGCTAGAAACATTGATGAGAGAGAAACATCGATCAGCTGCCTCCTGCACATCCCCTACTGGGGATGTGCCCACAACCAAGGTACATGCCCTTGACTGGAATTGAACCTGGGACCCTTCAGTCCGCAGGCCGACACTCTATCCATTGAGCCAAATCGGCTAGGGCTTAATACTTTGTATAAAAAGTGAAAACAACCAGTTAGAACTAAATGTGCCTCCTGATCAATGTGGATGAAAACATAAATTTTAGGCAATGACTGTGTACTTAACAGAGCTAAGTGCGATAGTCACTAAACGTCACATTAGCATCACTTCTGATCTCTGGTTTTAAGAGTGACAAGGGATTGATTGCTATAAATGAGACAGACACCAAGAGGAGTGATTAATTTTAGCAGGTCTATGTTTATGAAAAAATCAGAGCAAAAGAAGGAAATGTAGAGCAAACGTACTAAACTAAGTACTCAATTTTATCTATATCCCACACTTTAACTTGGACTTAACACTTTTATTTTTTACAAAAAGTAGATATCTATTGTAAAACTACAAAAGGGGATGAATAGGAAAATATGGAATATCTTGGAGAATACATTATGATGACTTGATTAAGGTTTTTGTGTGTGTACTTTATTATTATCATTATTATTAATTTATTTTTGATCACTTATATGGAGCTTACTATATGTCACAAGAGTAGAAAAAACAGTAATATAAATATCACTGCAGCCCTTTAAAGTAGGTATTATTATTATCCCTAGTTAAAAGAAGAAGAAACTGAGGGCAGAAAGATGAAATAACCTGACAAAACCATGCAGCTAAATAAATGGCAAGACTGGGATAGGGGTCCAGGTAGCATGATATTTTCCTGATTCTCCTAAAATAGAAAGGAAAGGGAGATGTCAGGACAGAATTCTTTTTACCTCTTAAAATCAACTTGTTTGTTTCACAATTCTGAGGCTGGCTGTTTCGGTGAGGATAGCAATTTAGCCAGATTGACTTGGACAAGTTCCTTAATTTCCATATGCCTCAGTTTTGGCATATGGAAAATGGCAATAATAATAATATCCACTTCATAGTATTGTTGAGGGGATTAAATAAGATTTCTCAGTCTTATGATGGTGTTGGCATGTAGCAGGCATGTGATAAATGGCAATACTGTTAACAGTTCTTATTATATTGACGTTATGTATAATAGTCACATTATTATAATGTTAAGATGTGTATATTTGCATTTTAGTGGTGATGAAGTAACTTGATTAAGTAGCTGTATTAATCCCTGCTATTGTCACTGCAAATTAGTCAAATCTAGTGTCTTTTTTCATTTTAATATTTGTAGTATCTGCATAGGACAAAACACATAGGTGGAGTGAAATCAAATCATGAAAATGTTGTTCCTAAGTTGAGGACAGGATGTAAACAATTTCCATTTATTCATGCATCCTCTTCTTTTCCTCATCAAACTATTGAAGAATACCTATTATCCATTTAAAATATATTTCCCCTTAATACAGACTAATATTAATATAAATATTCATTATCTTTTTTATACTGAGTGCTTACTATGTCACAGGCATTATGTGGATCCTTTTATGTACAGTATTTCCTTTAATCATCCCCATGACAATCTCACACAACCCTATGATATAGGGATTATCTCTAGTCCACAAAAGAACCCCCCAAAGCTAAGCAACTTGCCCTAGTCATACAGCTAACAGGTCATCAAATGAGGGTATGAACTAAGGTCTTTCTGACTGCAAAGCCCCCCAAGACTAATCACTATAATTACAACAATGGTTTATTTAAAAACAACTGCAGGCAGATTTTATATTTCACCCACTGAATTTAAAAATAAAAGGCCAAACACTGCTTTAAAAACATACCAAAGGCATGCCTGCTTTAATAAAGGCATACAATGTAATGGCATATCTGCACCTTTTTATCTGAAGAAGTTGAAGAAGTATGTGGAGGGCAGAAGCATCAGAGACTGAGTAGATATGTGGAGCAAATGTTACAAAAAACAAGTATATATTACCTTTAATAAAATTTATAAGTAATTAAGAAACTAAGCAAACCCTTTGTAGAAGAACCTAATAAAAAGCATTCGGGTTGAAGAACAAAATCAGATGGCTAATGCATTGGTTTTCTTTTATAAACATGAAACTGAAGTGCTTTATTAGTAGGCATTCATTTCAAAATAACAGCATGGGTCCCGGCTCCATACTAGTAACAGAGAATCACTTATATCCTTTGATTTCTCTCGGGTCACAAATGATAAATCTGAGACTACAAAAGTCAGAATGGAAAGACATTACAGCCAGGGACCTCTGCCTTCCAACTATTAAGATACTGGATTTTGATTTTAGACAACTCTTCTTATACCTAAGCTGCATCAGTGAATACTGAAGAGCCAGAGTATGTAATGAAGATAGGTATGTTTATTAGAACCAGTTTTTAAAGCTTGTACCTAGAGAAAAGTATATATAAAACTACCCATAAGATAAATACTAGTATTTAAAATGTACATTGAGCCCAGCTGATGTGGCTCAGTGGTTGAGCATGGACCCACGAACCAGGAGGTTACAGTTCAATTCTGGGCCAGGGCACATATATTTATACTAATAAAAGCCTAGGTGGTCCTCATGTCCTCGTGCCACGTCCTCACATCATCACAAGATGGCCGCCACAAGATGGTCGGCAGGGGAGGGCAGTTGGGGGCAACCAGGCCTGCAGGGGAGGGCAGTTGGGGGTGACCAGGCCAGCAGGGCATGGCAGCTGGGGGCAATCAGGCCGGCAGGGGAGAGCAGTTGGGGGGGACCAGGCTGGCAGGGGATGGTAGTTAGGGGCAACCAGGCCTGCAGGGGAGGGAAGCTGTGGGCAATCAGGCCAGCAGGGGAACAGTTAGGCATCAATCAGGCTGGCAGGGGAGTGGTTAGGGGGCAATCTGTCTGGAAGGCAGAAGGGGTTAGGGGCAATCAGGCAGGCAGGTAGGCGAGCAGTTAGGAGTCAGCAGTCCCGGACTGTGAGAGGGATGTCCGACTGCAGGATTGGGCCTAAACCGGCAGTCAGACATCTCCCAAGAGGTCCCAGATTGGAGAGAGTGCAGGCTGGGCTGAGGGACACCCCCACCCCCACACAAATTTCATGCACCAGGCCTCTAGTATATCTGTATTAGCCAAACTATTTTTGCTACCATGGGTAAATTGAAAGACTATCTGAAAATCTCATTTAAATCTTAGAAATGTATGCTTGTGCACAAACCTTGTGGAATTCCACTGGATTTGGCAATATCACATAGTTATAGCAATCTTACCGTCTTCTAAGCAGACTTCTTGTATTTTGGATAAAAATACACTTTTAATTTATTATCTGATTCCTGTAGGATTTATTGTTGGGGGGATAACACAAATACAAAAGTCATTGTCCCATCTCTCCTCCCCAATGCCCTGAAATACCCTATACCTCTTAAGGAAAGCATTTTACAGCTTTCTGTATAAAATGTAGTATAACAGAAAGTAAAGTACCTGTCAAGCAGAACAAGAATTGGTCAAATTACAGAAATGCAAAGTTGCATTTTTTGGTAATAATTTCCATATGAATAAAATTACAAAAACCATTTAGACAGACACTTGAGTGAACCTAGAACACAGCTATCAGAACAATGTTACCTTTGCTAAAATTGGGTCACATAAGTCATTACCTTTATCGAACATTTTGTGGATCCTAATGCTGTAAAATGGAGGGGGTGGATAGTTTCCCATTGATTATTACTGACACATTAGTATTTGAAAATAGCCAATCCCTTGAAAAGGGAAACTAAATTTATCTTTCCTTTCATTTAGCCTCCCTCTATATGCATTAGCCATGCAGAGGGAGAGTTCACAGAATTCCTACAGAAATGGATACATGGTAATCAGCTGTGCCTAGTTTAGTAACAGCCATTAATATGAGCAAGCAAGCTAAACTAGTTCATAATTGAAGAATTTCTCTTAGAATATGAAAAATTAATTTTCTTCTGCAGCCACGTTCAGTTTCTCAGTGGCTAGGACCTGGAGGCCACATTTTCTAGTGAATTTGGTTGAATTAGAACATGTGATATTTAAGCATTCATTTACAATTCTGCTACAGTTCTCCTAAGTAACTTTGCATCCTCACAGAATTAAGCATTTGGAGATGTTGCACTTAATGCATGAAATTCAATAAGGAGAGCATTAACACTGTACTGATATTCTCATATTATCAAAAGGAATTCATGCCCGGCTGATGTGACTCGGTGGTTGAGCATCGACCCATGAACCAAAAGGTCACAGGTTTGATTTCCAGTCAGAGCACATGCCTGGGTTGAGAGCTCGATCCCCAGTAGGGGGTGTGCAGGAGACAGCTGATCGATTATGCTTCTATCTCATGGATGTTTCTATGCATCTCCTTCCTATCTCTCTAAAAACCAATAAAAATAATGGAAATAAAGAGGAATCCTATCTAATAATAGACAAATATGCAAATTGACCATACCCCCAACACGCCCACAAGCCACGCCCACCATCCAATCAGAGCGAGTATGCAAATTAACCCAAACCAAGATGGCTACAGCCACAGAGAACAAGGTTTCCTGGGTAACAGAGGAAGCCAAGCTTTCCGCCAGCTGTTGCAGGCCTAAGCCTCCACTCAAGCTACAAAGTTTCAATTATAGAAGGTAAACAAATTCAAACAAATGGCGGCAGAATGGAGCTTGAGAGAGCAGGCCAGGGTTGCCGCTGGCAACAGGGGAAGCAAAGCTTTCCGCACACCCTGGCCGGGCCCACCTGCTTAAGGCAACAAAGTTTCAATTATAACCCCAACACAAATGGCTGTGGGCCTCGGAGGGAGCCCCAGGCTTGGCTCCGCTCCAGGCTACAAAGTTTCAATTGTAGAAGGAAAATAAATTCCAGATACCAGGGCCTCCACTTGCATTGCCAGGGGGTGTGCCCTGCCTGCAAACCACCACAGACCCCTCGCTCAGGCCGCCCCACGCCCCAAGGGAACCCCACCCTGATCCAGGACACCCTTCATAGCAAACCAGCTGGCCCCCACCCCTGTACCAGACCTCTATCCTATCTAATAAAAGAGTTATATGCAGATTGATCATCACTGCAACACACAACATAGCTGCCCCCATGTGGACACAAGATGGCCATCACAAGATGGCCAGCAAGGAGAGGGCAGTTGGGAGGCACCCGGCCTGCAAGGGAGGGCAGTTGAGAAGGACCAGGCCTGCAAGGGAGGGCAGTTGGAGGTGATCAACCCTGCAGGAGAGGGCAGTTAGGGGTAACCAGGCCGGCAGAGGAGGGAAGTTGGGGGCAAACAGGCTGGCAGCAGAGTGGTTAGGGGGTGATCAGGCTGGCAGGCAGAAGTGGTTAGGGGCAATCAGGCAGGCAGGCAGGCAAGCAGTTAGGAACCAGCAGTCCTAGATTGTGAGAGGGATGTCCGACTGCCAGTTTAGGGATGTCCGACTGCCAGTTTAGGGATGTCCGACTGCCCGTTTAGGGATGTCCGACTGCCCGTTTCCCTGGGATCGGGCCTAAACGGGCAGTCGGACATCCCTTGAGGGGTCCCAGATTGGAGAGGGTACAGGCTGGGCTGAGGGACAACCCCCCTCCATGCACGAATTTCATGCACCGGGCCTCTAGTTCATTATAAAATTCAAGGAAAAATCTAAGATTAATAATAAAGGTCTCTGGAAGAGATGTTTAGATCTGATTTAGATATTTAAATTTAGTTAATGTTCAAAAGTAAATTCTTTTAGAGTTAAGATATATTGTTTATATATTGAGTATGTATACATCAATTATATAAATACTAGAGGCCTGGTGCACGAAATCTGTGCACTGGGGGGGGGGCTGTCCCTCAACCCAGCCTGCACCCTCTCTAATCTGGGACCCTTCGGATTGCCGTCGGACATCCCTCTTGCAATCTGGGACTGCTGGCTTCTAACTGCTCACCTGCCTAGCTGCCTGATTGCCCCTAACCACTCTGCCTGCCAGCCTGATTGCCCCCTAACCACTCCCCTGCTCACCTGATTGACACCTAATTGCTCCCCTGCCAGCCCAATTGCCCCCAACTGCCCTCCCCTGCCAGCCATCTTGTGACAACATAGGGGCAGCCATCTTGTGATGCAATGGTATGAGGGTCCATTTGCATATTACCTCTTTATTGTATAGGATATATACATATATATACACACACACATATATATGTATATTATATGGCTTTAGCTTTATTTGTTAGATATTCACTGGCTACCTCTTTCTCCCTGAGCATAGACATAGTGGAAACTTGCTACATAAATGTGTTATCATGGAAAGTTATGCAAAATTAATATTTTGTCAAAAAGTAAAAATAAATAAATATTTGGAATATGAATACCTTAATTTTTATATGTGGACTAAGAAATGTATGGCTATATATTATGTATGGGTGTATATATCTTTCTAGCCAAACCTGTCTATAGTTCCAAATAATCTCCATCAACATAAAATAAACACCAGCTAAGTTTTTTGAAAAAAAAACAACAAAAAAAACCATTTATATAAGCTATAACTTTTAAATAATTCCTAAAATTAGAATATGAATAAATGTTTAGTAATTCAATTTTAATACTAATATCTTACTTATCATTTTTCAATGCTCATATTACTTAATCATATTTGTATAATTTTCTTAATATGGAATGAATGTTAGAACTGGACTTCCACATACACACATACATATATGTTTATCTGTTGTTTATTTGCATGTCTTGTTTTCTAGTCCAGAATTTACACACTATGGTTGCTCATAAACTTGTTTTTTGTAAGTTGCTTATAAACTGGTCTCACTCCCCTACTAGGTTTTAAGGTATTCAAGGACAGAATAAATATCTTCAGCTGGGTTTCATTTTGCAAACACATTTCTATCATGGGGGAGAGATCTGACTGTAGAAGAACTTACAGAAGTAAAGTAAGACTTACAAAAGGGTAATTTCATTGTGGGGTGGTAACATAAATGTCTTGTCACAATAGGGAGATGCATAAGTGAGGACAAAGTGAGGGTCAACTGCTCATCAGGGGATTCATGGAAGGCTTCCTAAAACTGGTGCCAGAGCTGTACCCTAAAGCTTAAGTATATAAATCTGGCAAAGCAATGTAAAGAGGGCATTTTAGGTCAATGCAAACAATATGCATAGAGACCCAGAGGCATGAAAAGAGCATGATGCCTGTGGCATAAATACAAGCACACAGATAGTACATGCTACCAGATGTTTGCTGTGCTAGTGGCCAGAGGTAGGGTTGAGGAAGAGAATGGTAGTAAGAACAGCAAGGCCCTGTATGGACCTTACTCTTTTGGCCACAGGGAGAATTTTACGCTTCTTCCTGCTTACTAATGGTTGTATCTTGGCACATAGCACAGGGGCTTGCTTGTTCTTTTGCCAACAATGTCAGAGATTATTTTTCCAGCTATAATCAACTTTAAATATTAATGAAATACAGAAGACTGTCACTGCAAATTATATTCAGAGACAATCTATTGGAAAATCTTTTAAAATGAAGCTAAGAATATTGACTCATATCTGAAACTAGGTGCTGGTAAATTTTATATTGACTAAATCAATAAGTGAGCCTGTGTCTCTGGGCAGGACCACAGGAAAATTAAAGAGTACTTTGAATAAAGGAGAAGGAGAAGGGGAAGAATGAGAGGAAGAAGGGAAAGAGGAGGAGGGGGAAGGAGGAGGAAGAACAGAGGAGAAGGAGTAACAGGAGGATGAGAGAAGACAGAATAGGACAAGTAGCAGGAGGAGGAAAGTAACACAAGACTTAAAATTCAAAAGTAATGGCAAGAGTTTCCCTAGGTCAGAATCTTCATTGATATCCCTCCCTCCATGCTCTCAGAGGGAGTCACACAGGAGCCTCTCACCTGGGCAGGTACACTTCCACTTTCTGCTTCTTCACAGAGTTTGCCCATTCTTCGATCAGCTGTGCTTTGAGGAGTGGCTCCAGAGTGGCCAGTGGAACTTCCTGTCTGGACAACACCAGCATCATACTTATCTCATCTCCCTCATATGGTATTTCCAGGACTTGGTAGATACCACCAGCTTCATTGGAGCCATCACTAAATTCCCCTAAAAAGAAAAGAAATGTGATTAAAAAGGCCCATGTCAAAGCTAAAATAAAAGGTTTAAATTTTTTAAAACTTTAAAAAAATAGTATATAGAATATAAGAAATGTAGGCATCTGAGAAAAAGAAGGTTTATTTAAAAACAGACCATGAAATTCAAGTGAATTCTAAGTCCTGCAGGATTTATTTATTTTAGAACTCCCAGAATTAGTTCACATTGGTCCTAACATGTTTTCTAGACTTAGTTTATATTTTAAAACGAGACTTCACATGAATATAGATTTAAAGGATATTATTAGAAACAATGAAGTGTTCTGGTTAGAAAAAGAAAGTCCTGAATCCTATACAACATTTACCAATAGCCACCTGATTACTAAGAAGGAAAAAATTGACCATGTAATACTTGGTACTCTATTTAACTAAAAGTTTTGAGGCAAAGGTAGCATAGCCAAAATAAAATCCATTCCTTTCTACAATAGCTATATAATGTATTTGTGGTGATTATCACCTTCAGATTAGGTAATTAGGTAAATTAGGTAATTGGCTTTGTGTTCTATGAACTTAACTAAATTGACAAGGCTTTCATAAAAAGCTCAGGTAGTCTTTAAAATAAATGGTCCTGCCACAACTTTATAATTGTCCCCATTTTTCAAAAAAAAGTAATGCTTTTGTTGTGAATATTTTCCTATAATTGATATAGGGCTCTTAAACTTCACATTAATCATTTCAATTCTCAAATAAATGGTATTTTCCTTTCTAGTTTTTATTGTTAATTTGATTACCTGTGATTATAATGCTTTATTTTTACAATGTATTTGTAAATAAAATAAGCTAGTAGTTATAACATATACTTAGCTTACAATTATATTTCTGCATAACAACTAACTCTTACAGCTTAATGTAGGGTATAGGAAGGATTCACACCCAAAACTTCTAAAAAGTCTAATGAAACATCTTTGAAAATAATGCAAGAATACTGAATTGTATCATAAATTATAGACACTAAATAAATGAAACTATGAATAAATAACTTTGTTTGCCATACATACACAGGTGTGAAAGCAAAATTTCAAAAGAATGCTTGTAGTTCAAAAAGTTGTAAGGCGTCAAATCGAGAGCTGGGTGAAACATATGGACCACTGAAAACCACCCAAAAGCCAATACTTTTTGTAGTAAATGAATAGTCTTACCCTAGCATTTTTATGTGAACAAAGTCACTTTGTAGGTGTGATAAAATTTATAAAGTAATGAAACATATTGAAAAGCTGTCATTGCACACAATATTCATAATATTCACTCAGGATCTAATTAGAGGCTTGGAAAATGGAGCTAAGAAAATTTAGTTTAAACTAAATTGGCAAGAACTTTAAGTACTGAATATTTCATGTTCATTCTTAAAAATTTGTCAAGCTGTGGCAAATTTGGTTGGCTCAGTTGGTTGAGCATCGTCCTATGCACCAAAAGGTCACTGGTTCGATTCCTCTTTAGGGTACATGCCCAGGTTTTGGGTTCGATCCCTGGTCTGGGTACTTATGGGAGGAAACTGATCGATGTTTTTTTCTCTCTCTCTCTCTCCCTTCCTCTCTCTCTCTAAAATAAATAAAAACATATTTTAAAAAGGAAATGTGTTGATATACCTCAAAAAGAGAGAAATAAGAGCCAAAATGTCATACCATAATAAAATTCTCCTTGTTGGTACATCATTGGAATTTGGACTTCACTTTCATCATCTTTAGTGAAGGAAAAGGTTCTAGTATTTTCGGGTCTAAATTGTGACTTCCAGTTACCCTTGAAATAGACAGCATTGATGAGGGCCAGATGAGTGACAGCTGCAAAATCTCTTGGGGATACCAAATCTTTCAACAGACCTATTCAGGAAAAATAAATGGATGAAAATTATATTAAATTAGAAATGAAAGGGGACCAAAGATTATCAAATTACCATCCAAAAGAGTGATTCAGAAAAACTATACCGTTACTAAATTTATAATAAACCTTAAAAATACCTTACTTTCAAAAGAAAAATGTTACACACACACACACACACACACACACACACACACACACACACAATTATAGCTTAAGGGCATCTAAAATAGCCACACCACCTAAAATAACACAAGTGTTGATACGTGTACCAACTGCAGAACTACCTGCAACAGAATCTCAGGCTTCAACCCTTCCTAGTTGCAACTGATGCATGTAACACTCAGCACAGAGTAAGCACTCAATGAATGATGCTAGGTTTATTCTTGAACATTGTACATGATTAAAATGTCATTCAATTCAACCATGCCCCCATGTACATTGGATATCTTTCTACCAAATATAACAACTGTTTTGACTAGGTAAAAACAGATAAGTGAAAGCCAGTTTAATTAGTGATGCTTTATTTTCTATCACTTATATTCCTTTCCGAATCTATTTTGAAAGACACTGGGTCATTGCTGATAAGTATTTAAAAGGAGTTTGGAGCCCTAGCCAGTTTGGCTCAATGGATAGAGCATCAGCCATTGGACTAAAGGGTCCCAGGTTCGATTCAGATCAAGGACATGTACCCAGGTGGCAGGCTTGATCCCTGGTCATGTCGGGGCACATGTGGGAGGCAAACAAAAGATGTGTCTCTCTCACATAGATATTTCTCTCTCTGTTTCACCCCCTCTCTTCCACTCTCTCTAAAAATTAATGGAAAAATATCCTCGAGTGAGGGTAAACAAACAAAAAGAGTTTGGAAACAAACAGCTTTTAATAATTCAATCTATTCCAGGTAGATTAATATTCTTGATTTATTTTTTTAATGTTAAAAAACAACAACATAAGTTTTTTTTATCTTACATTTTAATCTCATAGTTGAAAGAGTGATCTTAGTGAAGGTGATCATAGAAAAAAAGTAATATCATAGTGAAAAACACAGAACCAAATTTTGCTCTGTATTCTCTTGTTTTATTTATTATTGCACTTCTGAGCTTACGAAGGTGCTTCAGTTTTGGGGGATTGATAGGAATAAGGCATGTCATCAGGGTTTTTTGTTGCTGTTTCAACATAAAATTTAATAGATTAATATTAATTGGGGAGTTTGACAATATAAATTAATTTAATGAACAGCTGTAGTAAAACTACATTAAATTTGGTCTCATTTTTTGGATTCTAATTTCATTTTTTATGGTAAAATTAGAAAATAGAATTATAAAATATGAAACATTTGGAAAACTGAAATACACTTAGAATACATAAATTAAAAATAAAATTTTAAATTAATACATCTATTTCTAATTTCTCTTCATTTATTTGTGCTTAAAGTGGGCTGCTCTTTTTAAAAGGAATCTTATACAATATTTTGATTACCAACCAAGTCTTGTGGTTTAAAAGCCAAGAAGAAATCTTTAAACTCTGACTTTTAACTTTCTTATTTTATTTTAATCATTAGATGCCGCCACCAACTGCCATTCCAATCAGTATTTAATTTATTAAACAGCTCAAGCAAAGTTCCATACTGTAGCTAAAATTACTACACAGGAAAAAACCCATCAACTGGGGAGTGTTAATCAATCAGCATCAAAATTCTAGGCATGGCAAAAGACTAAACTTACTAGTATTTCTCAAATGTTTATTCATAAGCAATGCTTCTAAAAAGACTTTAATCTATGTAGAATAATTACTAGATACTTAACTAAATTCTATATAATATACAACATAGAAAAGGAATGAGGAGACAAATAATTTCAGGGCTAAGAGAGAGTCAAAACTAAGCTATCTGAGAAAGAAAAGAAGCAAATGACATACTATTTGTGTTATTCTCCACCCACTTATTGATGTGGTTGGCCACAGCAATATTTTGACTGAAGTCCACATGATTTACTTCCGCATTAAAATATTTTTTCATCATTTGCAAAAATTCATCATTGATGTGAAATTCATTTTGCACAAAGAGGGAACTGGCAATTTTCAGCACATACTGGCTCTTTTCAGCAGTGACCATGTTAGAAAAATCCTTCAAGAAAGAAAATTCTTCACCTGAAAAATGACATAGGGTAAGATTAATAGTGGAACAAACAGAGAATGAACGGGCAGTCAAAACACAGCCAACGGACCCAGGGGAAAAGCACTTGCTTATTCCCCACGTTGACATGGTAAGGAAGTTCAATATTTCTGTGATTTCTAGATGTTCAACTTAAACAGTTTTGAACTTTAGTGCTATCAACTGATATTATTTTTCATTTTAATCGATATCTTGGTAGACTCTATCAAGTAAAGATTTTTTTGTTTGTTTACTTTCAAAGTACTTAGGTTACTTTCATTAAATTAGTCTTATGTTTATCAGAAATAAGAATTAAGTTTACTTTTCTAGCTTAAAAATATTCCTTTAAATTTACTTTTACTAGACTTTTTTTAAAAACCTTATAACTAGACAATCCTTTATAAATTGTTTTAGTTCTTAACTTTTTAATGAGTTAATTCACATGTATATTAGAAACATTAAAATAGAAATCTTATACCATGTCAAACTGATTACAAAATACCTTTTGGCTACAAATGTTTTACTATATATCATTCTCATAATAATGAAAACATGATTTTAAGCAAAAAATTCTGATATTCTTAGAGAATCATGTTTCTTTTCTTTATAGCACTCATCACAGTTGTAACGTTTCATTTACTTATATGATAATTGATTACATACTAGTATGTCTCTCCATCTAGACTTAAAATTCTATCAGGGCAAGAACCATGCTGCTTTTATTTATCACAATAAGGTTTATTTAAATATTATTATTAATAATAATCCTATATTATAAAAGCCTAATATGCAAATTGACCAAATGGCAAAACGACCAGTCGGTGGGGGATGGGGCCAGCAAGCAGGTGGCTCCAGGCCAGCCAAGGCGGGTACCAGCAGGCAGAGGGAGGGGATGTCGATCGGGGGTGGGGGGACAGCAGCAACTAGAGGTGGCAGAGGGATGATCAGGGGATGGAGATGGCCACTTGCCAGCTGGCCCTGTCCCCTGATTGGCCCACAGGTCACCTCCTGCAGAGGGAGGCCAGACTGTGGCTTAGGCCCACTCCCCAAGGGTTCCTGGTCTGCGAGAGGGCACAGGCCGGGCTAAGAGACCTCTCCCTGAGTGCATGAATTTTCGTGCACTGGGCTTCCAGTAATATATAATTTCTTTCAATTAACTCAGCCAGAGATGGAACCCAGAATTAACTCCTTTCTTGGGTTTCCTAAAGTTTCTCCTAGCCATACCATATTGATGAGAATACTTTCTTACTGTGTGAAATACTGCTGTCTCTGGCAGAAGGCAACATAACTGAGCTGAAAGTTAAAGTTAAACCATCCTGAGAAATCAAACCTAAGCACACTTACCATTTTTCAGCCTGTCATAGCCCATTGAATGACGGATTTCTTTCAGGGTAGTCCCTTGGGACCCCAGTTCCATCATTCCCATAGCAAGGGTGACGCTCAATGGGGAGAAAAGGATATTTCCATCTTCCCCAGTGGCTCGAAGGTTATTATACACATTCACCGAGAACTCAGCAATGGTTTCATCAGGGAAAGTGGTCCCTACGGCCAAACTTTGCAGAAGCAGCAAAGAGATGAGCCCAAGGACAGCCATGTTGGAAGAGTTTCAATCCTGGAGAACAGTAATTTACATATTAATTATCTCAGGAAAATAAAGAAAGAGAACTATATATATAGGAATTCATTTTCAGTAAAGTTGTAAAGCAAACCAAACATTTTAAAACATACACAGTATTAATATCTCTATAACAAAAGCCCCATGAAAGGATATGTTGGAAAGACCACCTCCCTTTTGTTTTGCTTAATCCCTTCACCTTTTATATCCAGCCCCACAACCTCCCCTTTCCTCTGACAGCTGTCAGTCTGTTCTCTACAAGGAAGGTCCTGATTTCAAAAAGTCAATTAATAGTCAGTTGAATAAATAACATTGCTAAGTTCTGCGGATACTCTCAGAAACAAGATGGCCCTGGCCCCCACCTTCATGGGTTAAGGTTATGTACAGATACATACCAGGTATACAACAAGTAATGACAGGTTGTGTTTGTTGGAGGTAATCAATTCGTTTTTCATAGCCTCAACATACATATTTTGGTCATAATTTTGAGACAGTTTACTCTAACTTACACCACACAACATAGATCCAGGACAACTATAATGAAAACCGAAAGATATTCACAGGGTTTAAGATGAACTTGTGAAGCTAGGCATTTGGAAATGCCGCTTGACTCATTCACTACAAGTTTTAAAGGTAACGCGCCATGCAGCTGGGTTACCGAGGAGTGGGAAGAGATCAGACACACACCTGCCTCGGGCCCGTTCATTCGGCCCAGCTGCGGAACCCACAGGAAGTGGAAAAGGAGAGAAAAGGCAGATTTAGCACATCCTTGTTTGCTTTCTCTTACACGTTAGTTCCCTATGAGGCTGCTGCTCCCAGTGACAATCTCAGAGTGGGAAGACGCTTCTAAACACTGTCCTTTTTATACTCAGGACAAAGTTACCACGTCAGCTTCTACCAACAAACCAGTGGTTCTACTTAAACGAATGTTTCTAAATATCAAGCTCATCTGGTTCTTTTCGTTGTTGTTTGTTTTGTTTTGTTTTGTTATTCCTCACCTGAGGATATTTTTCTATCTTTCTTTTTCTTTTCTTTTTTTTTTAAGAGAGAGTGGAAGGGATGGGGAGAGACAGAGAGAAACATGGATGTGAAAAAGACACATCAAATGGTTGCCTCCTGCACATACCCCAACCAGGGCCGGGGAACCTGCAACCAAGGTATGTGCCCTTGACTGGAATTGAACCCGGGACCCTTCAGTCCACGGGCTGATGCTCTATCCACTGAACCAAACAGGCTAGGGTGCTCATCTGGTTCTTGAACCAATTCCTCTTGGGAAGAGAAATCAGTGTCAATGCCCAATCTCTGAATAATATTTTTGCCTCTCAGCACATCAGTGTTCCAAAAGCACTGACCCCCACAAACAGCCAGACTGGCACACACCGAGGATGTGATCCCCTTGTATCCTCACAGGTTGTTCCCCTAGGTATCTGAAAGTTAAACTGCTTATTTAAACAACTAAGCAGCTTACTTGTTATGCTATATAATAAAAGGGTAATATGCAAATTGACTGAACGGCAGAATGACTGGTCACTAAGATGCACACTGACCACCAGGGGGCAGACACTCAATGCAGGAGCTGCCCTAGCCCACAGGCCCTGATCACCCGATCAGAGCCTGCTGGCCAACCTCTCGGTCCCTTCCCCTGGCCGGCAGGCTCCGATCACCCGATGGGGAACGGGGAACAAGTGGTAGGTGGCAGCGGACGTGTGCGGTGCCAGCCCAAGGCCCCCGCCTCCCTGGCTGCCCCACACACAGAGGGTGACCAGCGTCGGGGGACAGGGCCGACGAGCAGGTGTGAATGGCCAACCCCTCCGTCCCTCCCCCAGGCCAGCAGGCTCTCATTGCCCGATGGTGAATGTGGAACAGGGGGGTGGCTGGTGGCAGGGGGTGGGGCTGGCTGCCGGCAGCCGGCAGCGGGGGAAGATGGTCCTGATCGCAGGCCAGGCCTAGGAACCATACCCATGCACGAATTTCATGCGCTGAGCCTCAAGTCTATATATATATATATATATACATATATATATATATATATATATATATATATATATATTTATATATATAAAAGCCTAAGTGACTGAATGACAAACGACCAAATAACCAAATGACCAGTTGCTATGACACGCACTGACCACCAGGGGACAGACGCTCAAAACAGAAGCTGCCCCCTGGTGGTCAGTGCACTCCCATAGCCAACCTCCCGTACCCTTCCCCCTGGTGGCCGGCCCCATCAGCCCCGATCACCAGCGAGGCTGAGGGACTCCACCCATTCACAAATTCGTGCACTGGGCCTCTAGTGTGCATATATATGTGTGTATATATGTATATATATATAATTTTTAAACCAACATTAAAACAACATCTAAAGTGATGTTGAGTAAACACATTTGAAAAATTGTTTTTCAATTAGTATGAAACTTTAATTGTCCCCATTACTCAGTTAAGAGAGTGCACATACATTTAATTAAGAGCAGTGTGTTTCCAACAGATTTTTGAGTCAGAGCTTTCTAATCAGTCCTGTAATATTTTAAATTTCAATGTTAGAGAACTGCCTGGTTAATCTGTAAGTACTTCACATTTTATGGTTTAGTTTTAGATGTCAGTTCTCTTTGACTGAGAGGTTTCAAGTTTCTGCTCTCCCAACCCCATTTTAAAAAATACATATTTTATTGATTTCAGAGAGGAAGGGAGAGGGAGAGAGAGATAGAAACATCAATGATGAGAAAGAATCATTGATTGGCTACCTCCTGCACACCTCATACCAGGGACTGAGCCTGAAACCCAGGCATGTGCCCTGACTGGGAATTGAACTGTGACCTACTGGTTCATAGGTCAATGTTCAATCGCTGAAGCATGCTGGCCGGGCTTGGAAGTGTTCTCTTACTGCCAGAAAGATACCCAAATCACTAATGCAGTGGTTCTCAACCTTTCTAATGCCGCGACCCTTTAATACAGTTCCTCATGTTGTGGTGACCTCCAGCCATAAAATTATTTTCGTTGCTACGTCATAACTGTAATTTTGCTACTGTTAATGAACTGTAATGTAAATATCTGTGTTTTCCGATGGTCTTAGGCTCTACTGCAGCGGTTCTCAACCTGTGGGTCGCGACCCACAGGTTGAGAACCGCTAGCAGGGTCACCTAAGACCATTGGAAAACACAGATATTTACATTACAATTCATTAACAGTAGCAAAATTACAGTTATGAAGTAGTAACGAAAATAATTTTATGGTTGAGGGTCACCACAACATGAGGAACTGTATTAAAGGGTCGCGGCATTAGAAAGGTTGAGAACCACTGCACTAATGCATCTTTGGGCTGCTAGAGGACTCCTGGAAAGAGCATCCATGCGTTGGTTAGAGGGCTCTTCCCAGGGCAGTGAGCAGCAGGCCACAGATTTACATGTTCTGCTAGGAAAGTAGGAACACTATGGCTGTGAATGGTAGGAGTTTGTCATGTCAGGAAACTCCTTAGTAAAGACCTAAAACACTCTGCTCTGATTATCCATAATTAAATGATCTCTCCTCCTTTTTGAAGGTAAGATTCCCAGTGTGCAAGCAAAACAATCTCTGCTATCCTGGTCCAACCTCTCTGATACCGCCTATCCCAACCCTAATCCCTAGCCCCCTCACTTCTGCTGCCTCTGATTACTCTGAGTCTTTTCTTTTCTCCCAGGGGAGAGGGAAAGATTTCCTTTCCTCCTCATACCTTCTAAGTGTAGTTGTTCTCCATGTATCTATTCCTGGCCTTCTCTCTGTAACGTTCTTCTCACTCCCACTGGTGAACTCTCAAAACAAAGATACTTATGCTATTATCCAATCATGTTATTCCCAAGCATGTAACATTCTAGCTCTGGCTTTATTTTTATCTTAATTTCTGATGTGCATTGCAAATTGCTTTTGATATATTTAGTCTTTGACTCTTGCCAGCACTTCAAATTCAAGGTGGCACAAACAGGACTCTGTCATCAATCAAACCCATTCTCTTTTTTTCTCTCTCTTAAAACATCAAAATCCTTGTCTCCTCTCCATCTCATTTCCCCTTATGTTCAATAAACTGTCAACACTTATTCCATACTGCAACCCTGTCACCTCTCCTGTCCATCATCCTGTGGCCATTCCCATGGCCATAGTGACAGTTCTTCCCTCTAATGCAGTTTCAAGGACTCCACCAATAGCTCTCAGCCATTCTCTGAATCCCAGGTTACTGTCCTCTTCAATACAACACATGCACAGTCTCCAGGTGAATTGTCTGATGTACTGTGATGAACATGGATTCCTATATTAATAAAATAGGATATTTCTCATGCCTGTAGACTAAAGCCCACAATCTTTAGTCTCGAATATAACCTACTGCACTGTGACCCTGCATGACTTTTTCCCTACAACTCTCCTTTAGGAACCCTGCAATTCTACCCAGATACCCTTTTGTGGTACGTATCCCAGAATTTCCCTCTCCTGTTGCTGGATTGCATAGTTTGTTTTCTGGAACTACTTCAACCTGGTTTCATATGTTCAAATCCTAACCACTCCTCCAGGTTCTGCTCCACTTCTATTTCCTATATGAATACCCTTCTGGTTCTTCAGTTAAAACAATTCCCCCCTCTCTGATATCTTGGCACACTGTCTCTCTACCATAGCACATAATGCTACTTTCTCTTATTACAGATAATTCCGTACATGCATCATTTCTTTTCCTAGACATTATGAAGGCACAAATGGAAATACATTCATTTTGTATATCTTAAGATAATCAGATAATCAGAATAAGCACCTAATGCATTAAACATGGTAGGCGCCAAATAAATATTTGTTGAATTAATAGAGAATGAGATATAAAGATCCACAATGCTGCATTAGAAGGAACAGCAAGAGTGGCTGTTGCTTCTAAATTCCTGAGGCTAATTTAATCTGAGCCCAAAGGTAGTACCTCATTTCCATTTTTTATTCCTTTTGATAAAGTGTTTCCTTATTGAGTCTGAGACCATCTTTCCAGCCTGACAAAGTGGCACTGTCAGTAATGCTGGCATAATTCAATGGCTGGACATGGAATGCATTAACAAACAAGTACACCACCTTGAAAAATCACAAAAGGTGCTGCCCAAATGTTACTGTATTAACATTAGTCTACAAAATGCCAGAGCTCCGCCATTTATCATAATAACACATTCTAAAATGAGTTACTTTCACTTAGAGCATTATTTTGTAGATTCATTATTTTCAAGCTTCTGTATAAAATGCCTTTGCATAAAAACAAGGATCTGCAGATCCTAGAATAGTAGATAGTGCTGTTGTGCTAGAAAAGGCAGAAATAGCTAAACTGTAAATAAACTGCCAATAATTCTTGCATTTCTCTTCTTTGTGGTAGGGTAGATTGTGTGCATTATGTGCATGCATACTGCTTTAGAAAACACTTCATTGAAACAGGTCAGGAAGTAAATCTTGTAAATGAGGTCTGAGGAGTCATAAAACGAAAAGATAGCACAATAAAAAGATGGTCTTTTTAAAACTTCCTTAGTAACCTTATTTATAGAGATGGGTTATTCATAAATGCAACTTGCTTTGTTTTGGGGAACCCAATTATTTGATATAAAAATTGTTTCAAGTTGTGAGTTGAAAAAAAAAAAAGGTTTTCTTTTGCAGGTGAGAAATATGGTTGGAGAAAGTCCTTTATCCAGCAAAACAAACAAACACACAAACTACAAACCACAGCCATAAGAAATAATTAAGGAGAGATGCCTAATGCCAAGAACAATCTCTTGAAGCCCTTTGGCCTATTAATTCTCAGAGTTTTTCATGTAAAGGACTAATAATTTTTTTAAATTGAAGGAACCAATATAGGGTTGCTAAATTTTATTTTACCAAGTAAATACATTGGGATGGAGGCAAAAAACAAAAAACAAACAAACAAAAACATAAAAGAACAAGCTCATCAGTCACAGAAAAGAATGAACATTTCACCACAAACATAAAATAGTCCTTTAAGGTGGATATATTTGAATTCATGAAGTTTCACTCCCTTCCCACCGCCACCCCCATGGTTTAGCACTTGGTGTTTGGAAACCACTGTTGTCACTTCGGTTAGCAATAGCTCACTTGGTGAAATTTGGAACAGGTTGAAGTCTCCAGGACTTTGTTTCCTGATTTACTAAGAGAAAGGGTTAACCTAGATCAGCCAAGAAGCTGGGAAATTTGTCAAAGAATTTGTCACATATGGACAAAAAAGAGTCATTACCTTCTAAAACAATCTGTATTTCAGCAATCTGTAATTTAGCACATTTCCTCAATTCTATCATGCATGGTGTTTCTTCCCACCACTAATTTTAACTTCTGTGAAATTGGAATAAATCTTACAATCAATGTCCAAAGAAATCAGCTATTCCTCAGAGAGACAAGCTGTGACACTGTTGTCATTTCCTGTGTAAGTGTCATAGCCTGGACAAATGTGTACTTTCAGCTACTTGCTTATCGTTGATTCCTCATTTGACTTATTTCCATTGGCACTGCCTTCCACTGTGGAGTTTTTGCTAAACTTGGATCTAGAATTGTCCTCAAAGGACTGTACTATAATGGCAGCACTGCAAAGAAAAAGGACCACATATGCAGAAGAGAACAGAAAGGTAGGTGTAAATTTATTGTAAGTTATGCAAGTGTTCATCACTTGAGGAATGAACCAACTGATTTTCTTGTAAAACAACGACCAAATGTTTTACAAAGTTTCCAAGAATAGAAGACACAGGCAAGTAGGTAAATTTGTGCCAGAGATAAATCTCTTGTCCTTGGGATATATACAAAATAACTTTCTGTTGGACATCAAGCAGCATAATTTTAAAGGCAGAAGATTTTGCCAAATTTCTCAAAATAAATCAGTGTTTTGAAAGCAAGAAAAGGTGAATGACCCAGGCATGCTTTGTGAAAGACTATCGCTCAGTTATGAAGCTGTCAAAAGCTTCCTGATAACTTTCGAAATTAGCTGTATAAATGTGTGGTGGGCAGGGGTGTGGGGTAGATTAGTAAATTATGAAATGGAAATGTAGAGAATACACCAAAGACATACTTTGAAATTACTTAAGATTATGTTTTTAATCACAAAGGTGCTAAAAAGTTTTGATCAGGAAATCCATTATGAAAAGTAGCATGTCATATGATAAGTGATGGCCAAAAGTGAATCAGAAGAATGTTGAGAAGGCTCAAAGTTTGGTTATTAAGGGCATAATATGTTAGGGTATGAATAAATATACTCCATTGTGCTATTTTCAAGAAGAACTGTACATTTTTTCCTTTAAATTTTTTCTTCCAGAAAAGGTGTTACTAAGTCAAGATGTGCCTTAAAATCAAGGGGTTAGAACCAAAGAAATAAAGGATACAAGGAGGTTTAATTCTATAATCTCAACATCTATAAAATTATTATATACATGATTTAATCCTTTCATCTTTTTCTCTTTCTTTGACTTCTCCTTCCAGCTATCTAGACCACTGTGACTCTTCCCATACTCTCTTACACTTTTCAATAAAATACATCTTTATAATCTTTTTCCTGTTTTATTGAATGAAGCAAAAAGCTCACCAGGTATCTCTCAAACAAGAAGGAAATGGACAGATAAATCAAAGGTACAGAACTATGAGAGAAAGTAACCTATAAATATTTAATTTACCAGAAAAAAATATGAAAGACTTAAAAATGGACCAAGATGACTGACTACCAGGTGTCTTTGATGAAAAACTATGTATTATCTAGAACACTGATGGCGAACCTATGACATGCGTGTCAGCACTGACATGCATAGCCATTTCTGATGACATGCGGCCGCATGCCAAGGATGAAACATTTGCTGCTCCTGAGGATGAAACATTTGCGACTAGAGTCTTGGAGTTAGTCTTTTCCTCAAAGTGACACACTACCCGAGTTATGCTCAGTTTTTTGGCGAAGTTTGACACACCAAGCTCAAAAGGTTGCCCATCACTGATCTAGAACATACCATTCCAGGCTATCAGACCCTATGGGTTTGGGACCTTTCATTATCTTTGAACAATATTACAAATCTCTAAGTCTCAGATAATTGGTAGTGATTCTTGTCCATAAAACTAAATTGTACATGTATGGTTAAATGCAATTGATTATTGTCCTGTGGATAATGACCAGTTTTGCATCTTTTAAGCAAGTGTATTCAGTATTCCTGATGGATTTATATTTCAACTGTTGTGGGTTTTTTTAATTTTCTCATGAATTGGTTATAACATCTTATTGGTTGTCCAATTAATGAACTAAATAAAATCTTTTTATTTTTATAATTTTATTTTTGTATGAGAATCAAGATTATAAACCTTTTAAAAATAATTATCCTTTAAATTTTTAAAGTTAAAATTTTTCTTTCAAGAAATACTTATTTTCATGGGAAACTCAAGTAATCAGAATAGGAAAGAACTAGAATATTAGTCTTTTCTAAATCACTGAATATTCCTTAACTAGAAGCCCGGTGTAAGAAATTCGTGCACATGTAGGTTTCCTAGGCCTGGCCAGCGATCAGGGCCGATTGGGGCCTTCTGGCTGCTGGCCCAGGCCTTCCTTCGTCCCATGCCACTCCCTGGTGATCAGCACACATCATAGTGAGTGATCGAACTCACGGTCTCCTGGTCGAACTCCCGCAGGGACACTTTGCATATCAGCCTTTTATATAGAGAGGCCCAGTGCACAAAATTTGTGCATGGGGTGGGGGGTGGGGGTGTGTCTCTCAGCCCAGCCTGCACCCTCTCCAATCTAGGACACCTAAATGGGCAGTCGGACATCCCTCTCAAAATCTAGGACTACTGTCTCCCAACCACTCACCTGCCTGCCTGCCTGATTGCCCCTAACCGCTTCAACCTGCCAGCCTGATCACCCCTTAACCACTCCCCTGCCAGCCTGATCGACACCTAACTGCTCCCCTGCTGGCCCGATTGACCCTAACTGCCCTCCCCTGCTGGCCTGGTTGCCCCTAATTGCTCTCCCCTGCAGGCCTGGTTGCCTCTAACTGCCCTCCCCTGCTGGCCCGGTCACCCCTAACTGCCCTCCCTTGCCAGCCTGGTTGCCCCTAACTGCCCTCCCCTGCTGGCCCGGTCACCCCTAACTGCCCTCCCTTGCCAGCCTGGTTGCCCCTAACTGTCCTCCCCTGCAGACCTGGTCACCCCCAACTGCCCTCTCCTGCAGATCTGGCTGCTGCCAACTGCACTCCCCTTCAGTCCTGGGTCCCCCCTAACTGCCCTCCCCTGCAGGCCTAATTGTCCCCAACTGCCCCCCTTTCAGGCCTGGTCCCTCCCAACTGTCCTCCCCTGCTGGCCTGATGGCCCACAACTGCTTCCCCCACCCCCCGTTGGCCATCTTGTGGCGGCCATCTTTGACCACATGGGGTCAGCCACTTGTGTGTTGGAGTGATGGTCAATTTGCATATAACCTCTTTATTACATAGGATTATTGGTTCAATTGGTAATGTGCCAGTGGTACTCCAAAATTATTTGGATTAGAACTCTGTGGCTTGGAATTACTGATCACAGAGCAGCTAGCACTGAGCTAGCTGTCTATAGTTCTTGGGTATTTTGCAAGCCTCCAAGAGGAAGTTTAGGATTGGAAGAGTCTATGGTGGCCTGCTCATTTAGGAACTAACCAGTCCTGGAAATGTTGAAAAACAACAGAGGGAAGATGTGGTGCTAAAATTCCCTAGACTTTCTAAAGTGTTTTGGCATATATGAATATATTGTCTGAACTCCTCAGCCTCAAGAGGAGGTTCATTGGAATGAAGATAAATTGTGACTAAGAAGATTCTGTTTTGGGCAGTACCCAAGGCTTCCGGGTAGCTTCTGAGTTTTTACAGCAGCCCCCGTGGGACACATCTAGTAAAAAGTCAGGGTCATAGACCTTCAAGAACATTTCACAGCAAAGATAACCTCTTGGAAAATTGTTTTGACTCAATAACTAGATGCTGAAAAAATAAATCTCTGGCTACATCTTTTCCCACTATAGGCCATAAGAAAATTCTAAAATTAAAAGCCAAAATTCTTGATTACCCTGTGTCCTTCAAAAATATTAGAAGAATGTGGCCCAACAGAACTTTCTGTGATGATATAAATATTACATATGTATACTTGCCACTGGTGGCTATGGAGCACTTGTAATGTGGCTTAGTGCAAGTGAGAAACAAGAATTTTAATTTTACTTAATTTTACTTAATGTAAATAGCCACCTATGGCTAGTGGTTGTCACGTTTGACAGTGTAGGGCTGGAAGAAGGCTAAACAGATCTACTCTTCCTAACACTGATTCTTGACCAAAAAGCCCATAATGCAAGTGTTTAAAACAGAAAGTGAAACATTAGTAGCATGAACTCCACCAAAGATGTCTCCTTACCTAAGATGTTTTATTCAGAATCATACTCCCTTTCTTCAGGAGATCTCAATTGATAAAGAGGCTCTATTTGGAATCGGAGGGCTTTTGGTTAAAGCTGGTGACTACTGGGGAAAATAAAAATGCCAACCAGAAGCAGTGAGCTGGTAGGTCCCCATCCCTCCTGCAAATGTGATTTGAACTTTCCATAAAATGGTAATGAATAATTCTGTTTGGCACAATCCTGGAGCTTTTGTGCTTGCCAATGAATGATTGCCTTTGGAATACTGTCAGGAGAGCTAAACAAGTGACACACAAGCCCCACGGCAAAATTCAATGAGTAGTTTCAGAGAGACCTGTTAAAAAGTCATCATCAATCAAGGTCATGTGTGGCCCAAGGCCATTTTGGAAGTAAGCCAGGCATTAATGGTTTTAGCTTACCCATTAATGTTGTAAGAAATCTATACTAATAGCTCTCTTCCCCAGCCTGTGTGCTTAGCTGTTTACAAGACTGTAGCATGTTCCTACCCAGACCCTCATTTTAGAGGTGAGGAAACAGTCATTTGTATTGAACAACTTCTTATATACAAAGGATGTTTAATGAGCTACTATATATGCTAAAAGTGATAAAACTCAAAGATGAATGCAATGCCTAGAATTTCATTCATTCATTCATTCATTCATTCAATAAAGACTTGTCCTTACCAACTACATATCAGCCCTGTGCTAGGTGCTAGGGTCCAGAGAGAACAGGATGGCACAAGATATATGCCTTTCTGGTATTTCCCTTTATGAGTTCGGTGTACATTGTCTAAAGAGATATCTGACTTTTTATTCAGAGCTTTTAAAAAGCACTGGATTTTCTAATCTTGTAATATTGAAATGGCACCTTTATAATAAAGTTTTAAAAAGTTGGATGGGTCCCAGAAAATCTAAAAATACCCAGATGTAAAGGCAGTTTCTCCATTATTTTGCTAATGGGGGGAGTAGCAGCCTGATTCACCCTCCCACCATTCACTAAAGCTTGAGTATATCCTGAAGGGCTGGGAAATGAGGTAAAATATTCAGAGAGGTTATTCAGTGTACAAAACTAAAGAAAAAAATTTCTCACAGAAAGATGTTCAGAGTATTCAACGCCAGCTTTGCATAGTGATAACTGTATAGTGAGAACACTTTGCATAGTGAGAACACTGTTGTAATGTGATGGTATCTAATAGAGGAGAGTAGTAGTCAGGGCTGTTGGCCAAAGTGTATGTGTCCCAGCTACTCAGTACTTATTTGTATTTGTATCAATTATTATATTTATTTATATTAAATTACATTTGGGTTATATTTACCGTGTTTCTGTCTTGTCTTCCTTTAATTTTTGGATTCTATATCTCCCCACTATAATGCAGCCCTCACAGCTGCAAGATAAATCAAGGTCTAATCTTGTGAATTACCATTTTTGTAAGTCACAATGGTCAATTATGGGCAAATTTCTATGCTTCAACCTACTGCTTACTGAGCATTCACTGTGTGCCAGGCTGAAGAATAGAACTCTCATATACTGTTTTTGCCAACTTATATATTATACAGTTGTTTCAAGGCTTTCAAAAGTCACAATATCTCATATTTTAACAACACATACTAATTTAGAAATTTGGAAAACATGATGTGATTATGATTTCCTCAGAATTATTTTCACCTTGTTTAGAAATGCTAGAAACTGACAGAAGAAACTCTCTAAGTGATAAAAACAACTACCTAAATCAGGTGGCTCTTTCTTTAAAAGAAAAACACACACACACACAAAATACCCATGGCTCACCCTAACTGTCCCCTGGGGAAACGGAGTTACAGACATTACTTTTTTACATGGTTCTTTGCAGGATTGTAGACCACAGGGAAAGTGAAAGTGAGAACGTGTCAAAAATAATTTTACTACTTTGTTTTTTAATGTTCCTATAAACTTAAAACACAAATTTTCCCTGATAGTGACGAATTAATGCTATCCTAAAAATACCCACCTGTTAACTCTATTTATAAACCTGCCACACCCACTGTAATTGGAGATTTCTAAAAGAAGCTCTGGTTTCTTCTTCCTGTTCATCCCTGTGAATGACTGAAAAAGGTCATCTGTGATTTTTATTGCAGAGTGTGGGCAATCAAGAAAAACATAAATAGATAAAAAGACTCTGTGAAAATATTCTGGTTACATTTCTCTGTAATGTTCAGAACCACATGTACGATATAGTAACACCTTTAGGAAGTGTGTAGAAAGATAAATCAAGGAAATAAACCAATTTTAATGTTGGTTAGGAAAAAATGGGGAGGGGATAGTATACCTCTCTCCGAAAGGCAAAGTTAAACCACTTCAAATAGTAATCAATGACTCTTAGTTTCATAGATCTGGAGAGAAATGGATTTAATTATTTTCTTCTGAATCTCTTCCAAGTTTAACAGTCCTCAATGACAGGAAATTGTCCCTTATTGTCCTTTATTAATCTCCTTATAGCAGCTTAAGGCTTTTCCATCACTGGACAGGTAAAACAGGAGGGATATTTTATGGATTTCATATTGTGAGCACCAGCATTCACGGCCCAGCACACCATTATTGAATGCTACTAAATTGTTATCTCAACTTGTTTTAAAAAATGCAGATAATTGGCTTTGCAGAGACTGACTGAACAATGGGCATCAGGTTGGCATAAGCCTCACAGATTTTATGCTGTACTAGATCTACAGATCTGTATTTTAAATACACAGTTTTATAGACTCAATAAGAAAAACAGCCCAGCCAGTGTGGCTCAGTGGCTGAGTGTTGACTTATTAACAAGGAGGTCATGGTTCGATTCCCGGTCAGGGCATATGCCCAGGTTTGCAGGCTCAATCCCCAGTGTGGGGCATGCAGGAGGCAGCTGACTAATGATTCCCTCTCATCATTCATGCTTCTATCTCTCTCTTTACTCTCTGAAATCAATAAAATGTATTTAAAAAAAAAAAAAACAATGAGAGTCAAAGCTCAACTAGAGACAAGTGCAAGAGAGGCAGCCCGAGTAGGATGGGATACCCATCATTCACTCTCACTTCTAGTGTTGCTTAGGAGTCTACATGTGAGTGGCTGGAGCTTGAAGCAGGGAATTGTTAAATCAATTCAAGAATGTGATAGGAACATCTACCTTTCAAAATAAAAAAAATAAAGTTTTCCTATAAAATATATTTACTTTGACTTCAATTTTTACTCCAGAGACCAATTCTAGAGCAGAAATAATACACTGGACCAGGCATCTAGACATAATACAAATTAGCTGATCTTCATAAGAAGCCAGAAGGTAAGTGAAGGTAACCCCACTTTAAACAGGTAGCGTAAGTTTACTAAGGAATAAAAAGGGGATCTGAACTTTTGTCTGAAGGCTTCAAATCCCTTGTTATGTTTACTCTAACATGCTGTCCCTGTTGGGCAGGAATTCCCTCTACTAGACGGTGTGTGTGTGTGTGTGTGTGTGTGTGTGTGTGTGTGTGTGTGTGTGTCAGAGAAAGAGAGAGAGAGAGAGAGAGAGAGAGAGAGAGAGAGAGAGAGAGACAGAGCTGTCTATCTCAGTTTTAGGTGGCTTCCTTACTGTTTAATGTTTAGATGACATCTAACTCCCTTTAACGTATTGACTCTATTTAAGACAAACAATGCTACAATAATCTTTAAATATAAAGTATATTAAATGGGATCTTAACCTGCTATATAATTCATAACAATACAAACTTCTTTAGTTAAAAATGTTAAATAGGTAAAACATTCACGGAGTACAACATTCAAAAGGTATGAAAAGGCATGTAGATTATCTTTCCCACACTCTCTCATCCCCTAGTCAGCCAATTTCTCTTTGGTATCTTCCAGAGATGTGTATGTATCTACCATTTATGTACTTCCCCTTTTCTTACAGAAATAATAACATCATATACATTCTATACATACTCATTTGCAACATCATTCATTTAGCAACATATATTAGAAACTATTTCCTAACATTACATAAGGAGCTTCCTCATTTTTTAAAAATTAGCTTTACAGCATTTCACTGTATGGGAATGCCATAATTTACCTAGTTAGTCTCCTACCATGGGGAATTTAGATTATTGCAATCTTTTGCTATTTCAAATAATGATGCCATGAGTAACTTCAGAAATGCATCATTTCACAGGTGTGCGATTATCTCTGCAGGATAAATTCCTAGAAATTAAATTGCTAGGCCAAAAGACACAAGTACTTGTAATTTTGAGAAACACTGCCAAACTGTCCTCCATAGAGGTTATATCATTAAAGCCCCTAGGTATTTGAAAGATATACACAAGTAAAATTGAAATGCTGCTGAGAAATATATACACAAAGAGACTAGAACAGTTCTTCTCCTATGTAGCATTTTTCCTAAAATAAGGGCAGATAAACATGTTAAACAACACCATGGGAGTACAATCAGCACAGTCCAGATGGTGGGAAACTCCACAAGACAACCGATTCAGTTTCAACAAATAAAATGGAGAAATAAAAGGCAATGAGAGTCAGGAAGGCAGGGAGACAGATGGCTTCAAAGAGACGAGAGACATATCAACAAATTGAAATGCCTGTATTTTATTTGGACACTGGTTGAAACAAACAAACTGTATAAACCATTTATGTTATTATAAGACAATTGGAGGAGAAGAGTAGAATAAGTGGAAACTGGTACCTTATTCTTAAATAGGAATATTCAATATCATAAAGATACCAGTTCTCCCTATATTATTCTATACATTTAATGCAATTTCAATAAAGATAGCAACTTTAAAATATATATACAAGCTCTTTTAAAATTTATGTAGAAAAAATAAGAAGCAGGAATAGCAAGGAGAATTCTGGGGGTCGGGGCTAGTAATGAGGTACTAAAGTACATTAAAAACCTATAATAATTGGAATAGGAAGGTGAAAAATATAATTTGATACATAATAAAATTTGGCATGTAAAATCAATAGGGTAAGAGACATTATTCAGTGCCTATAATGAGGATAATTACTTTGTGCTTTAAAACAAAATGAATTCCAGGTGGATCAAACTATAAACCTAAAAATGAAATTTTAAAATTCCAGTGAGAAATCATGAGAATTTAAAAACATATATTCATAGGTGTATGTGTGTGTGTTTCATATATACAAATTATGTGTGTGTATATATGCATATGTAATATACATATATTGCATATATATATATGCATTATTTATATAATTTTACATGTGTATTATATACATACATATATAGTGTTGAAACAGAGAAGGCTTAAGTGTGACAAAGACAAAGAAACCATTAAAGAAAAGATTAATAAATATGCAAAATTAAAAAAATCTTTACAGCAATAGTCACATGAGCAAAGTCAAAAGGAAGTGAAAAACTGAAAAATCTTCAATTACAGACTAGAGGATAATTTTCCTTACTCTATATGGAATCTCTATAAATAAATAAAACCAACAGAAACATTATAGAATATTAGCAAAGGTTATGAATAGATAATTCAGCACAAAGATTTTAAATAGCTATTAAACACATAAAACTGGTAATTATAAATTACAGTAAAATTACACCAAGGTCTGATTAGTCACTCATCAGATTGATAAAAGTAATATTAAGTCCTAAACTGAATCAGTATTAGAGAATGACCTCCAGGCCATTTGACTTGTAGGAAAAAATGGATGGGGGCAAAAAAGCTGTAACCTCTTAGAAATTATAGAATACTAGAGGCCCAGTGCATGAAATTTGTGCACTGGTAGGGTCCCTAAAGCTGCCGGCTGCGGCCTCCCTCCCTTCCCCTGGCGAACCCCCTGGTCGAACTCCCAGATGAACTCCCAGTTGAGGGGACAATTTGCATACTATGCTTTTATTATATCGGATGCCTGTAATCTCTAGGATTGGTGCTATGTTCTATCTCACTTATGGAAAGGTCACAATATTAGATGACTTCTTTTATGCAGAATGCATCTGAAAAACTAAAATACGCAAAATCTTTAAGGTTTTTAAAATCAAAATTTAAAATCCATAAAGATACACGTTTTGTATTGAAACTTGTGTACTTAACCCAGAGGGGAATGCCATGGTCCTTACTCCAGACTGTTCATTTTATTCCATATACAATCCTAACAGACATGCTTGCTTTGTTTTGTTTTCCCATTTTTAGCAATTAAAGGGGAAAATTGAGAAAGGGGCTCATGGAGACAGGCACACTGACTTAAGGAAGAAGTCACAAAAGATGTTTGTCTTATAGCAGATGAAAACTATGCACATCTGACATAAGGCCTTAAAGTCTAATTTTCTGTGAGGATCATTGTAACAGTACCTAGTGTTGGATATTAAGGATGATGCCCTTGAAATATCTCAAAAATACTAACTTGCTCTTGTAGATTCTGGAGGGATATGTGTGAAACTACCATAAGCCATCTGAAACAAAATACTAAAATATTTACCAGGATACATTGCAGATGTCTAGGAAACGCTAACACAGAAAAACAAATGCCTCCTTGGAGGCAGCTAACTATATTAATGCAGTTTTAATTGAATTTATTGGGGTGACATTGGTTAATAAAATTATATAAGTTTCAGGTGTATAATTCCATAATACACCATCTGTATATTGTATTGTGTGTTTACCACCCCATGTCAAGTCTCCTTCCATCACCATTTATCCCCCCTTTACCCTCTACTACCTCTGCCCACCCTCCTCTTCACCTCTAGTGATCACCATACTGTTGTCTGTGCCTATGAACTTATTTTAAATTTTTTTAAATTTTATACTTAATCCCATCACCTTTGTCATACAAGCCCACAACCCCCCTCCCCTCTGATAGCTTCTGCTCACTGTAACTATGAGTCTGTTTTTATTGTGTTTATTTTATTTTGTTCACTAGATTCCACACATGAGTGAAATCATATGGTACTTGTCTCTGACTGGCTTATTTCATTCAGCATAATAATTCTCCAGGTTCATCCATATTGTCACAAATGGTAAGATTACTGTAGTTAAAAGGCAAATAATAAATTGTCTTTGGTGTGCTTTTGTTTTGAACATGCAAGCCAAATTTTCCAACCTTCAATAAGTCTGAATTGGGTAATATATAACTTACCTTATGACTACTGATTAAAAAATAGTTTTGTGGGTTTATGACCTTATCACAAAACATGGCCACATATCATATTTCAACATCACTTGCTTTGGCATAATGATGTCAATGGGGTGAAATTATGTTCATCCTTGAATCTGCATGGCTTCATGATGGCAATGGTCAGCCCCATCTGCTGATGGCCCTTCTCAGTGTCTGTAGCAGGAAGGTTCTCTGTGGTCAATTTTCTTTTTGGTTGTAGTTCTCTCCACTGTTCCTCAGTTTTTAGCCATGAAAATGGATGGCGTTTTAAAAGGCATCAAGTGTTTTTTTTTTGCAGTCAAGCTGCTAGGCAACAGAAAGTGTCCTCAGGGGGGTGAGTTATTTTAAGATGGAGAATCCCGGATGATTAGCTAGTGTGTGTATAGCCTCTAAGGATCATTAATATCATTAACGTGAGGCAAAAGTCCTAGACTAAATGGCTTCTGGGAGGGCATAATTTATTTCAGAATGACATGGCTTTAACATGTTTTTATAACCTATTATTAAAAAGGCAGACAATGGGCCTGGGGACTTCTGCATCAGAATTTCCTGGGAGGCGGGGAAAATGCAGGTTGGGGAGTCACATTACCAACCTCTTGAATCGGCAATTCTAGACATGGGCCCCAGTTGCCCGTCTTAAGAGATATTTCAGGTGATTGTTAGGTGCAATCAAGTGTGAACACCAAGTGGACGGGCTACTAATTAGGATACGCCTGTCAGTAAAACTGAGGTGAAAACAGGCAGTTATAGTTTGAGGCGAATGGGGACGTAGAACTAATTACAAACAAGGCACTTGTCAAGTCAGCTCATTTATTCCTTTACAATCGAGTGGCTGTGAGGTTTACATCCATTTCTAGGATTATTGTTTATTATCTACTTCCTCCCTAGACTGCCAGCCCCATGAGGGCAGGAACCACATCTGTCCTGCTCTGGGCTCTGGGCCTCTCCTGTTGCTTGGCCTAAGACTGCTCTTAATGTCTGCGGAGGGAACGATTTAGGTATGTTATCTGCACTTACAGATGAGCAAACTGACCCTCGGAGAGGGTAGAGAGCCTCCGACCACTCAGCTTATAGTGAGTGAGCAGAGAGTCGGACAGGGCTGGATCCAAAGCCCAGACCCCTACCCCCCAACACCCTTTCCTTGTCATGGGCCATTTCACTTGTTTGCAGAGAAGACCTATCTCGTATTGCCTATTAAACACTCAAATCCTCAAAACCCCTGTAGTGGAATTTGTTTAGAAAATGAAACAAGTAATATGATATTTTAGAATGTGATAAAGCCCTAGCCGGTTTTGCTCAGTGGATAGAACATCGGTCTGCAGACCAAAGGGTCTTGGGTTCCATTCTGGTCAGGGGCACATACCTTGGTTGCAGGTTCCCCGGCCCTGGTCAGGGTGCATGCAGGAGGCAACCAATTGATGTGTCTCTCTCACATCGATGTTGCTCTCTGTCTCTCCCTCTCTCTTCCACTCTCTCTAAAAATCAATGAAAAAATATCCTTCGGTGAGGATTTTTAAAAAAAGAATGTGATACATATCCTATAAAAAACACACACAATTCATCAAAAGGGGATAAGAGAATGAGGGGATGAGATGAGTATTACAACTTGAAATAAAAAGATTATAAAGGCTGCAGTACATAGATGATTTTTGAACAAAGGTTTCAAGGAAGAAGCAAGCCACTGAAAACTGGGGTCAGAAGCCAGGGATTAGCAAGAACAAATGTCTAAGGAAGGAGTGTGTCTGTTTAGTGCAAAGTTCACCAAGAATCCAACACAGACATAAAGGAGAGGGTGAGAAGGACAGTGGGTGAAAGCTTGATCAGATTGAGATGAGGAAGAAGAAGAAGACAGGATTTAGAAGCTGAGCAAGACAATTCTTGAAGAACAGAGAAATCAGGAGTAGCCAAGAGAAGGGAATAACAAAGAGAGGGTTTTCTTTGTTTGCTTATTCGTTTCAGGTAAGAGAAAAAACAGGTGCTTGCTTCCTAGGAGTTTCATTCTAAGGAGTGATGGTGATAACCCAGCCTCTAAAAATGGTAGCAAGAGTACAACAGAATTGGCCTTGAATCCCAGCATCCTTGAGGTCCCTTTTACTACTTCTCTGTAAACATTTAGTGCCCATACACCAGGGAAAGGCCACTAACAGGCTGCTGTTTAAGAGTACATGTTCATTTCTTCACATTAGCTTTGCTTTGGGGATTGTTTTAGAATCTACTTAAACTTCACTAGCAAGCTTAAATTAAGTCTTGCTGCCTGTATACCTCGGTGCTTCAGCTGGCTGTCCTCATCATTTCCTCGGTGTGGTGCCATCAGTTGGATCTTACCAAAGTTCTAGTGATTCTGGTAGGAGAAGAGCCAGCCTCTGGCTGGATGACGAATGTCAAGAGAAGATGTGCCGCCTGGCTTTGGAACTCTTAGCCTCACACGCTGTTCTGGCACAAAGACAGCGGAAGACAACTGAGCAGAGAATACGTGTGGCCTCCAGCACTCACACTGTGTCCTGGATTGAACAAAATGCCTCGGCTTAAATTCGTGAGCTGTCAACAGGAGATTGCCTAGTTCTGGTAGCGTGGTCCCAAATTGTGCATGTGTGTGTGTGTGTGTGTGTGTGTGCGTGCGCTATTGACTATTTTACAACTCTTAACCTACTGAAACCCTATGAATTATTTAAGTGGAACAGCTCTCCTGAATTTATCTAATCTGGCCAAAGATTACCTAGTTGAAAACATCTGTTTGCGTTTCCTTCACTGGTTTCACACATGTGTTCAGATTAGTCCTTGAGGGGGATCAATTCAACACCATCGGGATTTAAGGCATTAACATGTAATATTCACTCATCACAATTCTGCAAATAATTGTAGCCAAGTTCAAGATGATTATTCTCTATGGGGTGGGTCGTCTTGGATCTTTAGTTTTGGAGTGCCATTGTTTGGTGGCATATAGAATATATACATCTGTAGTTGAACAAGATTTAATACCAACAAAACAGCTACTCCTGATGCACAATTTTGCTTATACAAGAATCCTTTTCAACCCAACCTATATGGGAAGAAAACAGTGCTTCTTATGTTTTTTTTCAGGTGATCTTTTGTTCTGAGCCTGACTTTAGACATTCGAATAATAGACTTTGGGGATCACTGGTTTTGTTATAATGTTTATCCATTGCAAGACTGGCCTCTGAGGTTCAACAGCTTTGAGACTTGAAGATTCCAAATAACAAGCCAGAAGTTCAGTGATGGCAATTTCAGTGTGTTAAACCATTCACTGGCCCCAGGTTAAAAACTTTATGGGCCTCTACTTTATGGATGAGAAATCTGCCCACGTTCTCTGCTAATAAAATTAAATTCCCAATTGTATCAGTTTTCAAATGTGTCATCAACTGTATTGGTATTAAAACTAGAAGCCATGTTAGCCTTACAGATTTGATTGATGTAATAGGGTGGAGGAGTGGTGAGTAATACCTTTATTATCTGACATATATGTCTTTAAATAGTATGTTATCATTTAACCAAAATTACTCGTTCTATATTAACCCTCTAATGGGTGTATATTCTACTGATGTTCTAATTTCATAAAACATTAGAGTGATTTCTGTTGCATAAATGGTAGCTTTCAATGGTTATAAAATGTGCTTTGACACACTCAATAATGTCTTCTTCAAACTTATATTGCATTGATTACATCTGACAGCCGCATATGGTGAAATTTAGTTATGACCCTTTCAATTAAATTATGGTTGGAAACCCACTTCTGGGGTGCACAGCTGCGATCCACTAAATTTCTCAGTGACATTCAGAGCATGAAATAATTCTGAGAGAATAAATTTGCAATACAAATGGGAGCAGAGGAGAAGGCTTTCAATCTGTATTCATTTATATTTCAAAATTCATTACTTGTACAGTTTACATTCCAAGCTAATTCTAACCAAAGATGAGTAACACTGCTTTCGCAAGAGTATGTGCGTAAGATATTTCCCTATGTTTAAGCAGAAATTCCAAGTACAGTAGAATGCAGAGAAGGCAGGTCCTCCAGTGCCTGCTCCCAGCCTTGCTCTCAGCTATGACCTTGCATCCTGTTTCATGGAGAAAAGGGAATCCATCAAAAAATTTCCACAGCCTCCACTACCATAGGTCCCCATTTAAAAGCATCTGTACCCATACACTTTGCCTTTCTCCTTTTCCTATAGATGAATTGTCTGCTTCTATCTGAGGCCAGCCCCTACCTGTGCTCAGGTCCTCATCCTCTCCTTACAACATGGCTCCGCAATGCCCTTCTCCCCTGAACCATCAATCCCCCTTTCTCCTGGGGCATCACTCCTAGGAAGTCACATCAATACTTCTGCTTCTCTTTCAAAACTCACCTCATTGAAAACAGCCCCCCAAAAGTCATTTCTATTTTTGTATGAATGGTGCTCAGTGCAATGTTTTGCCTAGAAGATTCTAAACAAACATTTGTCACATAAAAACAACACACAGAGAAATAGCTACATTTATGGGATATAAATGAAAACTGGATTAAGAATAAGAAGACTTGAATTTGAGTGCAAACTCCACCACTCACTGTACAGCAAATCTTACTCTTGCTGGAATTCTCTTTCCCAAGTCTGTAGAATGGGAATAATAATGCCTTCCCCAACTTCCTTGTAAAGTAGTTATGAGGATGCAGGAGCCACAGTGAGGACAAGGGAATCTAACATAACACCTGGCTCTGTAATGGGCAGCCTTGGGCAAATCACTGGCTGACATCTGTTTCCTGTGTTAAGCGTGGGTCATAAAACATCCCTATCTCTTCTTAGTCTTCTTTTATTGAGGGCCACTCAATTATCAGAAAGTGTTACGGCCATTTTATTTATTTAATAATATTTAAAGTTTTAATTCTTTAATAATTTTAGACTTACAAAGAGGTTGAAAAAAGTACAAAAAATTGCTATATACCCTTCTTCACCTTATTTCCCCAAATGTTAACATCTTAATTATAACTGATGTAGAATGATCAAAACCAAGAAATTAGCATTAATATAATACTATTAACTGATCAATAGACCTTATTAAAATTTTTCCAGTTATTCCATTAATTTCCCTTTCTGGGCTTGGATACTACCCAGGGTCCCACATTGCATTTAATTGTCGTGTCTCCTTAGTTTCGTTCAATTAAAAAAAAAGTATCTGTGGGTACATACACTAAGACTATGCAGGTATCCTATTTCTCATACTTTTGTGGCCACTAATTTTAACATCCTTTGATTATTCTTATCTGCAACAATAAATGTGGTCTTTGCTAAATAGTGATTTTTCTACTTGTGTATTTCTACATTCATCAGTTGGAATTCTACTTTAAGAAAGAGCTATCCCTTCTCTCTCATTTATTTATGTATTAAAATTATTTGTTTGTATGGGTATGAACTCATAAGTATTTATTTTATTCTATGAGTTATAGTCCATTGCTCTCATTACTTTATTTCTCAAATTGTCCTAGATTTGCTATGATCTTTCTAGATGGTTCAGCTCACATAGGTCAATGTCTTGCTAAAAATCAATTCACCCCAAGAAATGCCTGTTTGGATATGTAGCATATGAGAAAAAATTAAAATGTATCACTGGAGAAGAAAAAGTGTCTGGGGTATCAAGCACACAGGATACTGCATCCAGACACCAGCAGATCCAAATGAAGACAAAAGACCTATAAGGAGATAGAAGCTCAGAGTACTGAATACCCCAGGCACTTATACTCTGGCTGGAGGATTGGCCATCTGGCAATTGGCAAGAAAGGTGATTAGGGATATTTATATTCCTGGTTAATCTGAATATACAGAGGCCAGCAAGAAGTATAATTATGAATTCAATAACTATATCTCCTGGGGGGGGTGTATGAGAGAGAGAGAGAAGAGAGAGAGAGAGGGAGGGAGGGCGGGAGGGGGAGATCATTGGTTTTTTAGGCTACTTTAATGAGAACTTTTGAAAACACATAGAATCAATTTTGAGTGTGATATGTATAATACAAATCCCTGTGCAACAGATAGATGATCATGTTTGTTCATAAAATCACTTGTGAATTCATCACACAGACTCATACTTTGAATGTTTGATATTCCCTAGCACTGTGCAAATACCACGGATGTGAGCAACAATTAAACACTGTCCTTGGTGATCTTGCAGCATGGTAGAGCTCAGTATCTTTTCACAGAGCTGCACTGTTGCAGGTGTCTCAGAAAAAACTCTGGGCTTCATCAGTAAAGTGGAAGGGAGGTCTTTGATCTTTCCAGCACTAAAGTCATTGAATACTGTGATTCACTAACTTGATTATTTAAAAAATTGCTGTTTAATGTGTCTTTCTCTCAAAATATCCTAATCGGTAATAGATGCACTTTTCTCGTTAACAAATCCTTTGTAGCTGCTTAAATACTGAATCTCACAGAACTGATTCCCTACGGTCGAAAACCTCATTTACAGTCACCAACTCCATTTTTCACACAGTGGCTTAGACTTGTGACATAATGAAGAGTGAGCTGAGACTCAGAATACATTATTATTGTTATTTTTATCTTACATCTCCTCAGGGAAACATAGCACTACTGAGTGTCTATTACATCCTATGGAGAACTTCAATCTTAGGTCCTGGTTTTGGTCCCATAAACTCTCTTTGAAATGATCTATAGCAATGCATTATTATTTAAATCGGAGGCAGACAGTTGGCCGCATATTGCACTTACTTAGTTTTTTTTTTTTTTGGGGGGGGGTCTTCTTTTGATTAATCGAAATCAAATAGCTAATCTAAATAATTATAGCGTTGGACTAGAAATTGCTTTTGATGACCATATTAATGACAAGGGGAATATCTACATCTTCTAAAATAAGAAAGATGCCTAACTTATGGACGGAGAGACTTATTTGAAAGTTTAATTGATAAAATAATGTTAGAAAATCAGCAACACCTACTTTTTTTAATAGTTAATAATATAGGCTTTAGGTTTATTTCATTAGTACTAGAATCTGAGATTAGAGAGAAAAGTGAAAAACAGATGAAAAACCAAGATATTAAAAAAGATGCTTTATGCCATAATATCAAATTCACATTTTATATTTACTGCAATTTCAAGTGTGAGCAGTCAGGTTCTAGCACTAACCAAAGACTGCTTATAGCTAGCTACCTTTCCTAAGCCCTTAAGCTGAAATAACAGATCTTTTTACAAAACATAGCTCTACCACAATGGGCTTGTTTGAAGGAGTCTAAGACTATCATGTCATCTTTTATTAAAACAAGAACTGATTTTCATTTGTAAATTGATTTTAAAATATAGATTCTTAATTAGAAATTGCTTCCAAAGTAGCATCCTGAAATATATCATGATTAAAATGTATACCTTTTCCCCTACAGATAAACCTATGTAGATGTGGAGTTACATGTGTAATGCTTATAGTGAGAGGCAGGACCCAGTGACCTATTGGAAGAGTTGAAAGACTAAAGTAAAAGTGAAGAAAGAATTGGATTTTGTTAAATGAGTGTGTTTTGGAAATACCAGTTCAGACAACAGAATGGCTCACTGAGCTGCCTGGGGCTGCAGGGAAGAGTCAGCAAAGATGTTTGTGAGCAGCAGGAAAGGATGAAAACAGTTCAGGGTGACCAACTAGGTGGTCAGTCGTGATGGGAATCGAGGCAGCAAGCAGCTACTGGGGCTGCAGAGGAGAGGGGCAAGGCCAGTTTAAGCCTGCACTCTATGGTGGGGCTGCAGACCAGCAAGGAGAGACTGAGTAATCCTGCAGTGGAAGAACACTAAGGAATTTAGTTGATCGAATCTGGGAGTTTGTTGTAACTAAACAAATAATGCGGGTGTGTGCAATTTACTTCCCTTCTTGAATATAGCTCTATCACAAGTAGTTTTATTTTTAACACATTACTCTGGTCAGTGGCATTCCCAGTGTGTCCCAAATTTGTGTAAATTCAGATTTTGCACTGTGGATTTCCTTCAGGCCAGGTTATAAACCTAATGTTATTCTATGTTGACATTTTAAAATATTCAAATTTCAACAGCCTCCATATAGTGCAGAAGGTAGAGCTTCGTGCTAGAAACTTATGAAAACATATGCCCCATAGAAACAGGGCACTCAAAATTGCTTAAATATTTCAATTGCATAAATGATCCAAATGCTTGCAAACATTTTACAATTATAGACCAGTAGAGGGCTTTAAGAGGCACTTTCATCTATTCCAATTGCTGGATTTGTGTCTCTGTAGCCCAAGGTCTGGCTGTAATGTGTGGTTCTATTGGTTGATGGATTCTCACTTCACATATTTCTGGGATTTGTGGACATCCTGTGGTGATTCTAACCCTCATCCCTTTCTCCCTTCTGGATTTCATGCCTAATTAACTGATATAAAAATGATTGCAGAGCTCACAAATTCTTAAACTGAGATAAAACGAAGGTAAATGTGGCATAACTGAGTCTTTTCCAACCTCAGTCATTAGGAGTATAAATATTTCCCTTGCAAAAGGAGCTTGAAGTAAGGTTAATACATGATTTTGGAGAGTAAGAAATCTATTCCCCCCTCCTTCCTTTTTAAAAAAATATATGCACTAGTAACTGCATTTAGAATTAAATCCAAAGTAATATACCTAGAGGTACATTCTACAAGCACATTATGATATTTCTTACCAACATAAGGACAGTAGCATCACTATATAATCATTGCAGTTTCATACATATACTTTTACCTAACAACACCGACAGCCCCCCTGATAGACAGCCAACAGCATTTTTCGGTTATTATATCAAGTGACAATGGTTCTAGGCAACCTTTGCCTCAGCACACATGAGGAATATATTTATAAAGAGCCACTCTGGAGATCCCTATTGCTGGAGAAAGAGAAAAGTGTCCTGGATCCTTCCAGGACTCTTGGTCTTTCGGGAGCAGCACACATCAAGTGAGGGAAGAGGGAGAAAAATCCCCCAAATCCCTGCAGGATTCATTTATTCAAAAAGGAAATAAGAGAAAAGTACTCAACATGCAAAAGTCGTGTGAAGAAAATGAAGGAAAACCACAGAACATGCCTAAGGCTGGGGAAGACTGCCCTTCCGCATCTGAACCACAGGAGGCAGCAGGAAGTCCTCAACCTTCTGAAGAAGGTGTAAACCCAAAGCAGAAGAGAAGCAGGCTGACTCATCCTGACCAGGGCTCTAAAGAGGACGCTCCCTGTAGGCAGTTGGACCCTAAAGAAATGCTAAGAAGAGTAAATGTGTTGGAAAGGCTTGGAGAAGAAATAAGAAGAGTCAGAAACAAGTTTGTGATGATGCATTCAAAGCAAAGACATTCACACAGCCATTCTTACTTGCTTTAGGCTTTGAATTATTTTTATTTTATTTTTGTCTGATGGTAAAATCTGGCCCTGCTTTCTTTCAGTTAGCATTTTCTGATGTATCTTTTACATCTGATGGGCTTTTGTTTTAGGTAGTTTCTCTGTTAGCAGCTTCTTACTGAATTTTTGTATTTTGACCCATTCTCTGGGTTTATTTTTCAATTGGGAAGTTTCCCACATATGCATGAAAATATGTTCATTCCATAGTGTAAAGTAAAACATCACAAAGTTACAAAGCAGCATATTTAGTATCAGCTTACATATGTAGGATAAATCCCAAACTGAGTATGTACATGTGTGTGTGTGTGCATACATTCATACATAAAAAACTCAGTTTTGCTTATTTCTATGTGGTGTGAATTTTCTTTTTGCTTGTATGTATTTTTTAATGAACACGTGCAACAGACAGAATTACATATTTTTAATAAGTAAGAATCAATTTGCAAGCAGCTTAAAAGGGCAATGGAGCACCTAAACTCTTGGTGCAGTAACTTTTAAAATGTAAACCTCAAATGGCGTCTGGGTCTCAGCTAGGGGAATAAAACTGACAATTATTACAGATTTCAAAAAAAATAGCCACTCTTGCCCTAACCGGTTTGGCTCAGTGGATAGAGCATCGGCCTGTGGACTGAACGGGTCCCAGGTTCGATTCCGGTCAAGGGCATGTACCTTGATTGCGGGCACATCCCCAGTAGGAGGTGTGCAGGAGGCAGCTGATTGATGTTTCTCTCTCATCGATGTTTCTACCTCGCTATCCCTCTCCCTTCCTCTCTGTAAAAAAATAAATAAATAAAAAAAATAAAAAAAATATATTTAAAAAAAATAGCCACTCTAATAGGCAGTGGAGGTTAGGAACAAGTTTAGGTAGTTTGCAAATAGCTGCAGAGGTTATTCTAATGCAGCCACCTCAGTGGATATCCCCTCCCCTTATGTACCTCCTCCCCCCCATTATCAATCTTTTTGGATCCCAAAGGCTTTTTGAGAATCACTGGTGCAAAAAAAAAAAAAAAAATCAATAGGGTTTCTGGCATTTATTGAGTACCTGCTATGTACTAAGCACTTTCTATGATTTATTTCATTAAACCCCTCAGTGTCACGAGGAAGGAACTTCACAAAAGAGGAAACAGAAGTTCTTTCACTCAACCAATACTTATTAAGCATCTACTATTTTCCAGGCACTTTTCTAGGCTTGGTGATACAGCTCTGAACAAAATAGACAAAGCATGTGCTTTCAGAAGCTTACAGTCTAAGGGCTCAGAAAAGTGAACTCACCCAAAATGAAGACAGCATTTGAGACCAGCCTGTGTTCCATGTTCTATATACCCACTTCCAGAGACTCCTCATCATCACATCCTTTCCTGAACAATCTGGTTTACTTCAAACCCCAACATCCATGATACACTGCTGTTCACTTTAAGCAAATGGCATCCAGTAGGTACTGGGCCCTGGATACAGTGAGGAGCACAGCAGACAGGGGCCCTGCTTATGGAGCTTAATCAACCCAATAAACACACAGGAGTATTTAATTGCAAACTGTGTTAATGCAATGAAGAAAACATAGCAATGCATTATGTGAGGGAATAATGAGAAAGAATCACAGGGGCCTACTTTAGACTGGGGAGGGGAGCAGGGCAGGCCTCTTTGAGCATGCCATTTATGCTGAGAAGCTGAAGGGTAAGTGACTTAGGAGGGAAGCAGTATTCCAGACACAGGGAAAAACAGAGGCCTAGGGCAGGAAAGAGAGTTAAGAAGAAGGTGCTGAAAGAAACCAGTGAACAAAAGGGAAAGAGGAAGCTGGGATAAGTAGTTGGAGGCAGATCTTGTAGGGCTCTGGAGGCAGCAAGGATGTTGCTTTTTCTCCTAAATGCAGAACTTAAAAAACAACAACAAAACAAAACAAAGCAAAACAAAGGGAGACAGGGAGAGAGAGAACATAGAAGTGAGAGAAACACATCGATTGGTTGCCTCCTGCACACACCTCTATCAGGGTTGGGAATCAGGAATCGAACCCACAGCTCCTCCGTCCTGGGGCTGACGCTCTGACCATCGAGTCAAACCAGGCAAGGCTAAATGCATAACATTTGACAAGCTATTTACAGAAAGGGTTATAGGCAATCTAGAGTAGAAATCTAAGGACAAATTGAGTGGTGATTGCAATGATTCAGGTGAAAGGAAATAGTGGCTGGATTAAGATGGCTGTGATTGAGACAGAAAAAGAGTAAATAGATTGTGGATATTCTTATTTAAGAGATAGACTGAACAGGACATAGGTAATAGGGCGAGTCAGGATGACACCCAGGTTTCTTCTGGACCATCTGGGGGTGCTCTTCACTGAGAAAGAATGGACCAAGAACAGAGCAGAGATGGGTGAGAGATGGGGATCACGGATTTTGTTTTGGATTGGCAAATCTGAGATACTTATGAGACATCTACTTGGGAATTTAAGGATATACAAGGCTCTAGTTCACAGTATAGATCTGGGATAGAGATACCATTTGGGAGTGCTCAGCACACTTAAGTGTATCCTTTCAGGAGGATGAGATTTCCTGGGGTGTGTGGAGAAGAGACAGCCTATGGCCAAGCTCTGGGAAATTCCAATACTTGACTTAGGACGATGAAGAGAGAAATGATCATTCATGTGAGCGCAGAGCCTGGCAGAAAGAAGGCCCACAATGCATGTTTATTACTAACCTCCCGGACTGCGAAAAACACGTCCTCAGCTTGGAACAACACACTCTAGGTTGAAATAACTGATGTATAAAGTTGAACCATGTGAACTGTCTTTTTTTTGTAGGTTAAAAGTAGCCAAATTTTGGCAATTTCATAAAGTACAACCTTATAAATATAATTTGAAACAAAATCCATTTATATCATGGGACAGTAAACAGTTCTAAAATGTTGCCCTTTCATACTTAAGGAATAATCTTTTGCTAACATTAGAAGCTTCTTTTGCAAAAGATATTAAAACAAATTGTGCTGCATACCACTTACCGACTAGTTTTACCCTGGCAATTAAGCCAACAGCCTGAAAATGCCATTGACAATTTATCACCATGTTTTGACTACCGATAGCCCCAATTTTTGTTTGTTTGTTTGTTTTTTATCCTTCCTTATTTTTATTTTTTTAAGACTATAAAGTATACTGTATATTTGGTTCTAAACCATCAAGTAAACTGTACAAAACAAACAAAAATCTATTTTTTAAAAAACCTTAGAATTCTTTTTTTAGAATTTTTTCTTTCAAGAAAAACAATTTTAAATATAATAATGTTACATGCAATAAAATATTAATGTTTATTGCCGGTAGCCCCAATGTTATTCCCTGGTAAATCCTCATATTCAGCAGGGTAAACATGTGCAGTTTCACACATCTCAACTTTCTGGCTTTTTAAAAATCTCTGATTCCCTACTCCTCTCTGCAGGGAAAAAACATTTAAAGGAAATTAATAGACATGGTTAAATGCTCTACAATTTAATCTTAGCATGTTGAGACTAGCTTTGAAAAACTATTCTGAAACAGTTTGAGTTACTTTGTATAATCACAGGACTAGTTCATTTTAGCAAACAGACATATTCCAAAAATCTGTTAATAATTCAGTAGCATATTTTAAATTTACCACGAGCTCATGATTTAAAGCTGGGATTACAGACTCAGATGTCAAATGTGTGAACTGGACCAATGTAATAAAAAGGAGTGGGGTCTGTGGCAACTGGACAGGGTATTCCTCACCTAAAGAAAACATTTTTTCTTCTAAAACATAAACTGCAAAACAATTCTGTTGGGATGAGATGGTGGGAGAATTTCAGCTTGCCAATTTCCATAGAATGGACCATATATTGGTCACTTCTGAAGTAATGAATGAGCTATGTTTAGGCTGGAAACAAATGCAAACCTAGTACTAAGTTGGGGGACCCACATAACTTCCTATGTCTCACTTTTCTCTTCTGTAAAATGGGGATCAAAGTAGTACTTATCTCATCTATATAATAAAAGCCTAAGCTACCGTTATGGCGGAACGACCGGTCGCTGTGATGCGCACTGACCAACAAGGGCAGACACTCAATGCAGGAACTGTCCCCTGGTGGTCAGTGTGCTCCCACAGGGGGAGCGGCCGCTCAGCCAGAAGCCGGGTGCACAGCTGGTGAGTGTAGCAGCGGTAGTGGGAGCCTCTCCTGCCTCTGCAGCAGCACTAAGGAGCAGCAAGCCAAGCGGTTAGGAGTGAGCAGGTGGGCGGTAAGGAGCGAGGGATCATGGATTGCAAGGGAGATGTCCCCTGAGAGGTCCCAGACTACGAGAGGGCACAGGCCGGGCTGAGGGACACCCCCCCCCCCAGCCCCAGTGCATGAATTTCATGCACCGGGCCTCTAGTAGAATTGTTATAAAAACTCGGGGGAGGGTAACGTATGTACGTAAAGGTGCTAGCACAGTGCTTAGGTAACAGCAAAAGTCCAGTCTCAAAAACCAGTAGAGTATTCTGCATTTCCCTCTGACAACACCCACTATTTCCTTAGAACCTTTCACTTTCTCTTCACCTACTGTTTCCACAGATAGGTAAACAAGTATCAGGCATATGATGGTAAACCCATTGTTCAACATTATCTTTCTTACTTCATTAACTTCTAGGTGCACTAATCCTGTTCTTATTTTCCCATGCTAAACTGTGCTGCTGAAATAATACTTTTTGTACAGCTTCCTAAATTCAACCTGGAAAAGAAGAAGCCTACAACATAACGTACACTAGTCATTTCACAAGTGTGTCCCTAAAATAAACACGTCACCATTAACAACCATTATTTTAGATATCCGGATAAATATATATGTGTATGTGTGTGTGTAATTATACATAGAAACACTTTGGTTTTCTTCATTTTTCAGAAAATATGAGCTGGTGCACTATTATATTTAAAGTAAAAGTGGGTTAATGTTTTTGTCAGCCTTATAATCAAATGGTTGTCGTTACTTGTATAAAGATAGCAATTAATTCTAGTTTGTCATAGATGGTTAATAATTCCCAGTGATGGATTATTCATGCTAGATAGCTAGCAGAACACGATGTTTTTATAAGGGTAGTAAGAATAATATGTTTTGCGGCAGTTAAGAAGCAGGTGTCTAACCAAAAACTAAAAATTTCCAATTAGGGTGACACAAAAAGAAGGTGATATGAGAGTAATACCAAAATAAAAAGAGAGGAAATGAGACAGTATTTTAACTAAAGTTGACTTCCTTAATCTAGAAGGTGAGAATTTTTACCAGTGATGTATCATTGTCTCAATAAGCCATTACTTTTATAATCTGAAGCAGATGAATGAATATAATGTGTTTAAGACAAACATTTAAATGTTTCAACTTATTTGTAATTATCACTCTTTTTTAAGGTTTTTAAAGTAATTTTTTATTGTAGTAAGAAAACAAAAATTTTTCCATCTTAACCATTTTTAAATATATACAATCATTTCTTTTTGTACTACTACAATTATTCATTCTACTCTTATTGCTCAGACTCACTACTTTCTTCCTTATCCTTCCTTAGCCACAACTAGCTCAATATAAGACAATAGAGAATGTTGGTGATTATAGAGAACCAGCATTCAAATACAGTAAACACACACACACTTACCTGTGGGCTGACTTCTGACCTGTTTTGTAATCCCTGTGCTGTAACGAATAAGGAAACAAAAACTGCTGATTCTGTGTCTCAAATCTGCATCATCATTGCTACCACCTTTGGTCACTGCCATCACCTCTGGTTCTTCTGACACCAAGGGACATGTTTTCTTTCCCAGATTGTTTTATGTATTTTAATTCTAAATGACCAGTGCCAAAAGGCTCATAGCTATTAAATTTTTACCAATATAAATTACCTTTCTTGATCAGATGTTTTTTTTTTGTCTTCAAGATTCTTGTCTTAAAAAATACAGCCATCCTATGTTTTTTGAATGATTTTGTCTATTATTGCTTTGCCACCTTTTACTTTTTTTCATTTTTTTATTAGTCTCTTTAATACACTAAATAGTTTGCTTTTGTTTTCCACCCAGCATGGCTGTTTCTACCTTCAATCAACTGCCCTCCCTTGCAGGCCAGGTGCCTCTCAACTGCCCTCTTCTGCTGGCCATCTTGTGGTGGCCATCCTGTGTCCACATGGGGACAGGATCTTTGACCACAAGGGGCAGCTATATTGTGTGTTGCAGTGATGATCAATCTGCATAGTACTCTTTTATTAGATAGGATAGAGGCCTGGTACAGGGGTCGGGGCCAGCTGGTTTGCCCTGAAGGGTGTCCCTGATCAGGGTGGGGTTCCCTTGGGGCGTGGGGCAGCCTGAGCAAGGGGCCTGTGGTGGTTTGCAGGCTGGCCACGCCTCCTGGCAATGCAATCGGAGGCCCTGGTATCTGGAATTTATTTTCCTTCTACAGTTGAAACTTTGTAGCCTGGAGCAGAGCCAAGCCTGGGGCTCCATCCGAGGCCAGCTGCCATTTGTGTTGGGGTTATAATTGAAACTTTGTTGCCTTAAGTAGGTGGGCCCGGCCAGTGTGTTCGGAAAGCTTTGCTTCCCCTGTTGCCAGCGGCAACCCTGGCCTGCTCTCTCAAGCTCCATTCTGCCGCCATTTGTTTGAATTTGTTTACCTTCTATAATTGAAACTTTGTAGCTTGAGTGGAGGCTTAGGCCTGCAACGGCTGGCAGAAAGCTTGGCCTCCTCTGTTACCTAGGAAACCTTGCTCTCTGTGGCTGTAGCCATCTTGGTTTGGGTTAATTTGCATACTCGCTCTGATTGGATGGTGGGCGTGGCTTGTGGGCATGGCTTGTGGGTGTGTCGGCGGTATGGTCAATTTGCATATTTGTCTATTATTAGATAGGATTGTAACAAATTAGAGGCCCGATGTACAAAATTTGTGCAAGGGGCTTGGCCCCCACCTCCACTGCAGCTGCCTCGGCCCCCGCCACTGCGGCTTCGTCTGGAAGGTCATCAGGAAGGGATGTCTGGTCTATTAGCATATTATGCTTTTATTATTATAGATTTGTTTAGCATTTTGTCATGGTTCCTGTTTACTCTTTTTCTTTTTGCTCTGATTTTAAATATATATTTTCCTTTGTTCTTAAATATATATTTTTTATGAACGTAAAGAATAAAACAACATCTACTGACTCCACAAATTGTAAAATAAGGCATTTAAATATGCTTTCTTACAGATCATCTGTTTTGAAGTGACCTTGGAGTATTTGATCCACAACATAATTTTTTCTGCCTATGGCATCATATTTTATAAGAATTATTTTTAACATATTGTTTTAAAACAAAATAGCAGAAACTATTTAAATGTCACATATTTCATTATTTTATAGTCCCAATCTTGAATTCTAAGTATGCATTTATTGTTGCTGTTGGTGGTGGTGGTGGTGTATATCTTCCTTGTATGACAGAGGAAATTGTTCTTTTATTCTCATGCACACTGAGTCATAGCTGAGCTGGATAAGCAGTTTTGAATCATAAACTTATTCCATGGCAATTCTATATACATTGTTCCATTACCTTTGATCACTAAGTGCTACAGAAGAGAAGTCTGATGACAAATGGATATTTCCTCTCTATTTTTTATGTTTGGAGTTTAGGCTTTTGATTTTTCCCCCTTCATTTTAAAATTTAAATAAAAAAACAACATTAACAAAGTGTGGATAGATCTCTTCCTAGAGTGGAATTGCTGGGTCATATGCTGACAATAAAGTTAACATTTGAGGACTAGCCAAGTTGTTTTTCAATGTGGCAGCACTGTTTTACAATCCCACTGAGAATTTATGAGGGCTCAATTTCCTCTATATCCTAATAGTTGTTATCTTTTTTTAAATTTTATTTTAGCCATCTAACAAATGTAAAGAAGTATCTCATTGTGATTTTGATTTGCATTTCCCTAGTGACTAATGTTGTTGTGTATCTTTCCATGTGCTCATTGGGCATTTGTATATCTTGTTTGGAGGAAGAAATGTACTCATATCCCTTGCCTATTTTAACTGGCTTATCCTTTTATTTTTGAATTAAGAATTCTTTATGTCCTTTGGATACAAGCCTCTTCCCAAATATTTCATTTGCAAATACTTTCTCCCATTCTGTAACTTGTCTTTCCACTTTCCTGATTGTGTCCTTAAAACACAAAACGTTTCAATTTGACGAAGTCCAATTTACTTATACTTTCTTTTGTCACTTGGGCTTTGGGTGTTATATAGCTAAGAAACTATAGACTAATGTAATGTGACAACAATTTACGCCTGTTTTCTCCTAAGAGTTTCATAGTTTTAGCTCTTATGGTTAGGGCTGTGATCCATTTTGAGTTACATTTTGTATATGGTGCTAGGTAGGGTCCAATTTCGTTCTTTTGCATGTGAATATGCATTTGACTTAGTATCATTTACTGAAGACTATCCTTTCTCTTGTCAAAAATCAACTGACCATAAATGATAAGGGTATGTTTCTGAACTATCAATTCTATTCCACTGATACATACATATAAGTCTAGGTCCCTTGCATTTCCACATAAGTTTTAAGATCAACTTGTCAATTTTTGCAAAAGAGATAGCTGATACTTTGATGCTTTGCATCTGTAAGTTAATTTGGGGAATACTGCCATCTTAACAATATTGTCTTTCAATCCACAAACATGAGCTATCTTTCAATTTATTTAGGTCCTCTTTAATCTCTTTTAGTGATATTTTGTGCACCACTTTGTGTTTTGGGTATATAACTCTTGTATTTCCTTTGTTAAATCTACTCCTAAGTATTTCTTTTTAATGCTGTTGTAAATGAATTATTTTTAATTTCATTGATTTATCTTGATTCTATATCTTGCAACCTTGAACTTGTTTATTAGTTCTAATAGTTTGTGTGTATATATGTGTAATATTTAGGATTTTTGAATATACAAGATACTTCATCTGTGAGCAGAGATAGATTTATTTCTTTATTCCTAAACTGGATTGTTTTTATTTCTTTTTCTTACCAAACTACCTTTGCTAGAACCTCTGGTTCAATTTTGAATAGAAGATATTCTTCTCTTATTCCTGATCTTAAGAGAAACTATTCAGTCTTTCACTGTTAAAAATGATGTTAGCACCTGGCCGGCATGGTTCAGTGGTTGAGCATCGACTTATGAACCAGGAGGTCACAGTTTGAGTCCTGGTCGGGACGGGTTGCAGGCTCGATTCCCAGTATGGGATGTGCAGAAGGCAGCCGATTGATGATTGATGATTCTCTCTCATTGTTGATGTCTCTCTCTCTCTCTCTCTCTCTCTCCCTTCCTCTTTGAAATCAATAACAATATATTTGAAAAAAATAAATAAAATAAAAAATTATATTGGCTGTGGGTTTTTTGTAGATGTCCTTTTTTAGGCTGAGGAGGATCCTTTGCATTCCTATTTTGTTGAGTGTTTTTATCATGAAAATGTATTGGATTTTGTCAAATGTTTTTCTGCATCTATTAAGATGATCATGTGTCTTTTATTCTGTTGATATGGTAGATTGCACTGATATATTTCATGCTAAACTAACCTTGAATTCCTGGATTAAATCCCACATGATCATGCTGTATGATTTTTAATTGCTGCCAGATTTGATTTGCTAGTATTATGTTGAAAATTAATTTAAATTTGTATTTAGACTTTCTATTTCTTCTTAAGTTGTTTGGTAGTTTGTGTTTTGTAGCAATTTGTTCATTTAACCTAGGTTATCTAATTTGTTACAATATAATTGTTCATATTGTTCTCTAATAATCTTTCATTTCTGTAGGACTAGTGATGTTTCTTCTTCAGTAAATTCACTTTTAAATATCATTTTCTTCTAGGTAAAATAAAGTACCCTAACTTCTTTTTTAATTGACCGGGATGGCCTCCTACAATATTAAATATACTGTGGAGTCTTAATTCAATATACTGTTCTATCGCTTTACTGTGCTTCACAGGTATTACAGTTTTTACAAATTGAAAGTTTGTGAAACCCCTGTGTAAAGCATCTATTGGTCCCATTTTTCCAACAGGCTTAGACAACGGTTAGCATTTACTAGCAATAGATATTTAAAACTGTTTAATTGAGGTGTGTAAATTGTTTCTTAAGACATAATGCTATTGCAGTTAATATTCTACAGTATAGTGGAAACATAACTTTTATATGCATTGGGAAACCAAAATATTTGTGTAACTTGCTTATTTGCAGTATTTGGTTTATTGTAGTGGTCTGGAATCAAACCCACAATATTTACAAAGTATGCCTGTAACTGTATTTTAAAGTCTGGGCTTTACGTTTCCATATATTTAGGTTGTTTGGCTCTTACATCAATTTAATTGCCCCTACATAACATTTTGTGAAACTCTTAAAAATTTCCTGTGATTTAATGATACCCTTCCCAGTTTCCTAAACATTTATTTTAGGGGTAGGGAATACCTGAATGTAGATCTTCAAATCTCCATTCGAATTAAAAGTTATAGCTCAAATAAATTAAGTCATAATAATATAAAATCTATTAAATTTAATACAACACTATTTAATGAACATCTACCACATGCTAGGTGCTGTGCAAAGCACTTTATGTGAAATCACAGTAGTGTACCAACATAAACAGCCTTTGAGTCAACTTATGGATTACAAAACCAAATTTGAACCCAGTTTTGTTTGACTGCAGAGCCCACATTCTTAACTGGTGGTTGACACACTTATTTTTAAAAGGGCCAGATCGGCTTGTGGGCTATGTGGTCTTTCTCACAATGACTCAATTCCGCTGTTGTAGCAAGAAAGCGATTATAACAATATGTAAATGATGGGCATAGCTGTGTTCCATTACAATTAGATTTACAAAAAAAGGTAATGAAGCTGCAAGCTGTAGCTTGCCCTCCCCTGCTCTTAACCAAGGCACCATGCTGCTCCTCTGCTTCTCAAAGTCTTCCCTGATGACAATACATAGCAATTTCTTCTGCTTCTGGACTTCTCCCAGAGTAACTGTTGCAATACCAAAGTAGTAAAGTACATACCCTTGTGTTTATATACATGTGTCTTGCAATGTCTTCTTTTGTTAACTATAATGACAAAAGATTATGCCAAGGAGTAAGTGATTTCATATACGGGGCGGAGCAAAAGTAGGTTTACAGTTTTGATTACATGAAACACACAGTTTATTCTTGTATTATTAATTATTAATCATTGTATATTTTCCACATGAACTATAAACCCACTTTTTCCCACCCTGCATTTTGTTGTATCTCTTCATAACACTCAACCCCATGCTACAGACTGTAAGAGTAATTTAGAAATTTATATGTAACTATATCTGGAAAGTTTTGTCTCAAAAAAGCCACTCACCTAAGATCACATGATACAATGTAAAAATTGGACAATAAAGTGTTGATAAGGAAATGCAGACAACTGAAATATAGCCAAGGTCAACATCTTTGATTATGAGTTTTTTTAATGTAGAAAAAAATAGGCATTTATTTTTATTTTCTCAGTTTCAATTTTCTCCTCAGACTTTTCTATTTCAAGGAATCATAACCTATTATAAACACAAATGGCCTGGTGCATGGATTCGTGCACATTGAAAGGAAATTAATTAGAAGAAAGATTCGTGCGTACTGCAAAAAATTACGTCAAAATAGTAAATATAATATAGTATTATAAAATTAAAACACGCGTGCGATTGGCACCAGTGAGAGCTTTATATGTATGGCGCATGCACAAGTCAACATTTATTTTTAAATTGCCAGTGTGCGTAATAAGTACCGGTTGGCCAGTCGGACAGTCGGTCACTTAGCCTTTTTATTTATATATATATATACATAAACTAGAGGCCTGGTGCACAAAATTCGTGCATGGGTAGGGTCCCTAGACCTGGCCAGTGATCAGGGCCAATCGCAGGGCCTTCCTTTCCCGGCTGCCAGCTGGGGCTTTCCTTCGTTCTGCGCCACCCCCTGGTGGTCAGCACACACCATAGCAAGCGATCGAACTCCCAGTCTCCCAGTCGAACTCCCGAGGGGACAATTTGCATATTAGCCTTTTATAGATATAGATAAGTCCAAGATGTGTCATTGTAAGAATGAGTCATAATTTAGGTAATAATCACTATACAGATGTCAATAATATTTTTTACATTTTAGAAATGAGTTATAACACCATTTGGTAGGATTAAAAATTTTTAGAGTGAATTCCTCTCTATGAAATAATGGCTTATTTTTGTGATTTTTTTAGGGGGAGAAAATAAATTTTCTTGAAAAGAATCCTAATATTCAACTGTTCTTTCATTTGCCTTATACCCATAATCTCAAATGCAGTCCACTTGGAGGTTTAAAGCAGATTTATGATAAAATCATCCTTTCAAGAGTTACTGAATAATGTGGTATGGGCCAGATGACCTTTTAACCAGAGATACCAAGTCTCTGAGGAATGCCTTTGCCTAGAAACTTGAAACTTGGTAGTCACAGAAGTGAAAACTTGGTGTAAGAAGACTGGGGTTTCCTAATCTAGGAATAAAACAAACAAACAGGAGGCTCTGAGTCAGAATGATAGAATGAGAAGGAATATAATTTAAAGTTAACATGGTTTTAATGATAAAAGTAGAGCTGAAACAGTTGATTGGTTACTCAAAAAACATTCTCGAACCACTGCTCCCCTGTTTTACCCACCACAAAGACCAAAAATCCTTAATATCTCAACATCCCTTGAAGCACACGCCACATGCCATGGGCCAGTTGGTCAACAGTGGCCATTTGCTGGAGGTCATTGGGAAAGCTTTTTATTTCCTGATTAAAAGAGAAAGGCTTAATAGGTACACCCATTATTCTGCTCTGAACTGGAATGTCAATTATTTTTGAGCCACATAATGTGTATAAAAATTTGCTTTAAGATAATCTTGGATAAAAAGATTTCTTTCTCCCTAAAAATGTTTAATTTTATATTACCAATTATTAGCTAAATCTGATGTTATATTAAAAACATGAATAGTGTCCAGCTGGTATGGCTCAGTGGTTGAGTGTTGTCCAATGCATCAAGGCAGAATATGTTGCTAAAACAAGGGTACGTATTTTAGGACTTTGGTATTGCAACTGTTACTCTGGTAGAAGTCCAGAGGCAGAAGAAATTGCTATATATTGTCATCAGGGAAGGATTTGAGAAGTAGAAGTAGAGGTTGCTGGTTCGATTCCCAGTCAGGGCACATGTCTGGGTTGTGGGCTCGATCCCCAATAGGGGACATGCAGAGGGCAGCCAATCGATGTTTCTCTCTTGTCAATGTTTCTATCTCTCTCTCCCGCTCTCTTCCTCTCTGAAGTCAATAAAACATTTTTAAAAAATGTGAATAGTTATTATTAGGCCTTTATAATTTTAAATAATTAGTATTCTATTTTTAAAAGAACATATCAGAAACTTTGAAATACAGAAAAAATAACTGTCTTAGATATAGTTAATGTACCTTGTGCTCAAACCATCATAATACATAGTTAAGGTTTCCTGATTGAGCAAAAACAATTAATTATACCATTGTTACATAGCTGTGAGAATGCTGGTATTGTACAAATTTCATCCAGTATTATATGTCAAATGAAATGATATAAAATACAATTTAACCTGCCTTGAACATAGAGAAAGTGATTTAATATCTGTAAGCAATTAGGATACTTTGTAGAGGCTTTTAACTGGAAGGCTGAATGTATTTAAAAAACATTAATTGCTTCAATGATTTTAAATTGCTCTGTGAAGTACACAACAATTAAATGCTCCAATAACTGATTTAATTCAAGTGAATGCCCCAAATTATTCATCATAATACAGCATCTATAGCATACAGTAGGAAAACAATAAAATTAACTCATTAAGTTACACAGAGTTAAAAGACCTCATATAAAACTAGTTTTTCCAAACAAAATTTAAGTTATCAAATAATGGCAGAAGCAATGCAGTGTGGGGCAAAATATCAAAAGTATGCCAGTGAGCTCTTCCGAGTCTATTCAAAAGAAGCCAAAATGCTGGGGGGAGGGGTGGGTGGAGAGGGGAAGGGGGCTATAAAGTTGATAGGTAATCATTGAATTGTGCTGTAGAGATCACTTTGTGACCCCTGAGTTACTGTTACTGAGAACTACCAGTATGGTCTGAGCTATATCTGGGAAAAACAATACACTTAGGAAAATGAGGTTATTAAATCAGAGTCAATTCCATTTGCCTTCCTTCCCACACTAAATTATGAGCCTTATGCAGCTCAGAAGATTCCTTTCCTACGCTGAACCAGAAGGGGGCCTTGAAGCAGTGGCTGGAATTTGAGGTGCCATGCACACACTTCAGCAGCTATGCTGCACAGACTGCCAGCAGTGAGCCGTTAGTGCCAAATCTCAGAGCTCATCCCTTCCCATGCTGGATCAAAGATGACCAAAACCTGTATAATTTAGGTATAATAAGCCTGAATAAGGCCTCCCAATGCAACCATTTAATTAAAAATAGAACATTTAAGACCAGTTAAATTTTAGTTAAGCTAAAGCCTCATATTACTGGTACAATTATCTATTTTTCTCTATTTCTGTGTCAAGAAAAAAAAAGTCCTAAAAAGTGTTTGTACCTATGTTGGGGAGTGTCACTTACAAGCACATCTTTGAGTCAGCACAGTTCTAGAGGCAAGGAGAAACCACATAAATTCCAAATGACATCCAATTAATAAATTTATATCTAAAGTACACACACACACACACATACACACACATATATACAAGGTTGCAGTTAATAGCAATGTTTGCTCTATTCATTCAGAAATCCAACAAAATACAGCAATACTTATATTTAGTTCTATATAAGCAACTATTGTGGGCAGAGGGCAGAATTTGGTGCTAAAACTGATGTCTAAGAAAAATCACTTTTCAGGTTGTACTTGACTGTGAAAAATGTAAAATGATACTTCATTACAGGTTGTCAAGTATTTAAACAAATTGTTACCACGTACAAACTATGCCTAAGGCTCTCAAAGTAAATACAAAGGTAAATGAAACTGTCTTAGTTCTGAAGATCCTCTGCATCTGGTAAAGACAATTATGAACTCAGCTAACTCTGCACAAGGTACAATGCTAAGCATTAAGAGTAATCCTGAAGGAACATGATGAAGGAAGATTAATCAATCGTTAGTTCTAAGCCAGTTTGTATATATCAATATGCTAGTAATCGTTAAAACACAAAGGACAGTTAAATATCTGCAGTATTAAATTTACTACTAAAGAACTATTTACAATTAACTAGACTTCTCCAGGTCTTATAATAATGAAAATAAAAAACACATTGAAATTCTTAATTCTAACACTAATCAGATTAATCCATTTCTGCAAGGTCAAATGCACAGAACAGTAAGTGCCCAACTCCACATGCATGTCAACACAATCAGTCTGACTTTTCTTCTTGTTCTTCTTTTTTTTTTTTTTTTAAGAAGGAATGATTAGAAAAATGGATGGGCCAATTGAGGTTTTATAGAATGAATTATGCTCTTTATACATAAGCTTCAACGAAGGTACTTTATGGGAGGTAACATAGTGGTGAGCCATACAGAGGCTTTCCTGGTTGTAAAAAGACCTCTGGTGCCACCAGTGGGAGAGCCTCTTCTGCTCACTCACATTCCCTATCCTTGGGACAAATTTAGAAACACTGGCCTACAAAGTAGTAGATAAGTCCTTTTGCAGCCCACACAGTCTGAATCAAATAAATAGGGCTTAACTGACACGTTTGCAAAGGCTAACCAGCACAAAGACATCCTCAGTAAGCTTAATTAATAGTAATTATTCTGTGAAGTAGAATAGTAGAATAATAGTAATTTTTCTTTGACAGACAATTGACTCTTGTCTATCCAAGTGCAAGACATCTCAGTGAGTACAATCCAATTTTTAAAAAATGGGCAAAGGACCTGAATAGACACTCCTCCAAAGAGGACATATAGATAGCCAATAGACATATGAAAAGATGCTCAAGATTACTAATCATCAGAGAAATGCAAATGAAAACCAAAGTGAGATATCACCTCACACCTGACAGAATGGCTGTCAGTAAATCAACCAACAAGTGCTGGGAGGATGTGGAAGAAAGGGAGCCCTCGTGCTCTGCTGGTGGGAATGCAGACTGGTGCAGTCACTATGGAAAACAGTATGGAGTTTCCTCAAAAAATAAAAAATGGAACTGCCTTATGACCCAGGGATTCCCCTTCTGGGAATATATCTGAAGAAATCTGAAACACTATGCACCCCTATGTTCATTGCAGCGCTATTTACAAAAGCCAATATTTGGAAGCAGCCCAAGTGCCCATCAGTAGATGAGTTATAAAAAAGCTGTGGTACATTTAGAAAATGGAATACTACTCAGCTGTAAAAAAGGAAGGAAATCTTACATTTTCCAACAGCATAGATAGACCTGGAGAGTATTATGCTAAGTGGAATAGGCCAACGAGAGAAAGACATGTACCATTTGATTTCACTGATATGTGGAATCTAATGGGGAAAAAAAAGGAACTAACAAGCATAATAGAGACAGACTCATAGATACAGAGAACTCATAGCTGTCAGAGGGGAGGGAGTTTGGGGGGCTGGGTGGAAAAAGGTGAAGGATTAAGCAAACAAATAAACTCACAGACACAGACAACAGTATGGGATTACCAGAAAGAAAGGGGTGGAAGGAGGGAAGAGGGTAAAGGGAGGATAAATGGTGATGGAAGTAGACTTGACTTTGGGTGTTGAACACAATACAATATACAGATGATATATTCATAGAATTATATACCAGAAGCCTATATACTTTTATTAACCAATAAATTCAATAACTTTTTTTAAAAAAGTATTGGTCAATGGTTCTAATTTAGTAGGTGGTTCTAGGGCCTTTTTCTTTTAGAGCGAGTGAGAGAGAGATAATGGGAGAATGAGAGAGAGAGAGAGAGAGAGAGAGAGAGAGAGAGAGAGAGAAACATCGATCTATTGCCTCCCATAGCGCTCTGGCAGGGGACTGAACCTGCAACCTGTGTATGTATCCTGACCTGGAATAGAACCCATGACCCTCCAGTGCATTGGACATTGAATGATGCTCCAACCAAGTGAGCTACACAAGCCAAGGGTAGAGCTATTTCTTTATGCTGAGCATGATATACATCACTCAGAACCAGAAGATAGAAAAAAGTGTGTAGTCCAGTCTAGATGGTTTGGCTCAGTGGATAGAGCATCAGCCTGTGGACTGAAGGGCCCTGGGTTTGATTCTAGTCAAAGGCACATGCCCAGGTTGCAGGCTCGATTCCCAGTAGGGGGCATGCAGGAGGCAGCCAATCAATGATTCTTTCTCATCACTGGTGTTTCTATCTCTCTCTCCCTTTCCCTTCCTCTCTGAAATCAATAAAAATCTATTTTTTTCCAAAGTATGTATTCTACAGTAGCTAATAATCTAGTTACTTAAAACACACTCACCAAACTTGAAAAACTAAATTCTGAAAACAAGAGGTAAGATTAAAAATGGAATGACATATCTTTATCTTTGTATAATAATTAATCCTGATCCCTAAAGCAGTTCTTAACCTTAGGAGTTTGGCTTAAAAGGGGACTGGTGTGTGTGTGACTCTTGCTCATCTTTAGTGTCTGTTATTAAGGGGCAAAACATCATTTTAGGTTTTTACTTCTTTTTAATATTATATCCAGATAATAATAAGTTTCACTTAGAAGTGACTATAAATGCATGATCTTTCTGCTTTCCTTTAATGACCCATTATTATTAAAAATCTAATGAATTAATGTCAATCTGACTCCAATTACAATGGCAATGTAAGAAAGTATTGTATCGCACTATGGATATAGGCCTCTAAAGATTAATGATTGGGTGGGAGGCCATGGAATCACTTATAGGCATTTAATTTTTTAAAAAAATCAAATCTCTTTGTTCTTGCTAAGGGCATGTTTCTCAAACAGTTTTCTTCATATCTATTCCAACTTCGTAAAGCCCCTATCCCTACCTACCCCACTGCACCAAAATCATTTGATCTTGAACCTTTAAGTCATCAGTGAATCATCCTGTTAGAAAGAGAAATTCATGCTACTCAATAAGCTTAGTTATAATTTTAAATTAAAAAATAGTCCAAAATGTATTTTGTAACCAAGTCTCTGGCTAAAGAACATTAATCCCCAGAGCATCTTCCATTCAAGAGAGGCAGTCTGCACTCCATTGTTTTTCTTTCTCATCCTATCATATATTCACTCATAGCCATACACAAATAATAAAAATCAAGAGCAGAATAAATAATATGCTGTTAACCTAGGTAGTGCTTTACATAAATTCTGAACTGCCTTGTACTATACCTTCTCAACACCAGTAACATACAATCAATGTCTTCAGATTATCTGAGATTTAATATGAACATCAATTTAAAATGTCAAGAGTTCAAGTTATAATACCCAAGTACCATATATTGCTAATGATATCCTCCCTTATAAAAACATGATCTTCTGTCTCCCAAATGGTATAGGAACCCAATCTCATTCATTGACATAATAAAAAGAATTCATCTTGGAAACAGGTGAAAAATCCCGTGCTTTAATATCACAAACTCATTCCTTCCTAATGATATGCTATCCTTCATTATAGCTCAGAGTAGAAGACATATGCATAGTTGGGATTCAAAGTACATCTGAATTTCAACAGTTCGGTTTTATTTTCTTTCCCATTTACTTGGTTATTAACTGATCACCAACCAAACTCTTCCAAAAAGATCTTTAATAAAAGCTCTGAAAGAACCTCATTGCCAGTATTGTTATTAATTATTATTATTACACGAGGAAAATAAACCATTGACAGCAAGTGTTCAATTTCATAAAATGAATCACTAGCAGAGTCTGAGACTGATTCAGGACAATCCACATGATCACAAATAACAAGGGCAAACAATATTTTCCAAGCCCCACTATACCCTAGCATCCATTCCCCTCTCCCCCCACCTCCCAGGCACTGAAAATCATTTTCACAGGGTCATATCAGCTATGTGGATTAATAGACTTGCCCATGATGTAGCAAAGATTAAATCAGACCCTTAGCATGGCTGCTAAGTTTAGTGGCTACTGTTGCTTTTTCCTTTAAGCCCTCAGCTGCTTCTAATACTTGCCTGATCTGCCTGGGGACAATCTAAAGGCGGCTGTTTTTCCAAGACCTGTCAGCCTATCTATTTCCCTGGTGTGTGAGAGTGTAGAAGGGGGTACTGGAGGGGAGGAGTAAATACAGTGATAAGTCACTTAGGTTTACCATGGTAGCACATTGGTGGGAATGAACTTTAAGCTATGAATAGAATTCCTTCCAGCCATTTCTTTTCAAAAAGGAATTTTGTGTGCCTTACAGTAAAATACAATCCGAAACTTGTAAATAAATCAAGACAGCATAAAAACAAGAAAATAGAAGGTAATCAAGAGTCAAAAAAAAAATCCAGATTAAAATATTCAGGAAAACTCTGAAATATACAACTGTCACAATGAAAACATTTCAGAGCAAAATGTGCTGCAATATGCTACTATGATTAAAAGCTATGTGATCTGAGGAACCTCTAACAAAAAGAAAAACAACTAGGCAAATAGCTTTTTACATACTTTTCTAAAAAGGATAGGCTGCAATATTGTCATAGTTACACAAAGGTAGATACATCTCTCATCTTCACCTACAATTAAAACATATCTTCATCCATAGGTATTTAATTACATTACATCATCTGTGGTTTAACACCAAGAATAAACTTATTTTATGATACTATTACAAGTGTTTTCATTGGAATCCCATCATAACACATACGAAGGGTAATCAATTAGCACATGCTGTTTAAGCAGAAAAGATCCTCTTATAGCTCCTCTTGTACTTTGTAATTAATTAATATTTCTTAATGTACAAATATTACCGGATATGTACAAATGACAGAATTAGGAGCAGCAATGAAGTACATCATATGTTCCTACTGTAGGCTGAGTCCTGGTCTTTGTTCCAATAGTCTAAAGCCACTGGAAGGAAAGCTAAGTATCCATCTACTAAAACATATTTTTACATTATTGCTGGCAAAAGTTCTTCTGATAGGTTTAGTCATCGTGAGTATTCCTGCCTGCAATTTGCTTCTTTAATACAAATCTCTTTCAATCCTAGGAACCTGCGGTACCATCACCCGGGAAAACAGGTCGGTGGCATGATAATCTGATAAGACAATGTAAAGGGTAGATATTGAAGAATGCAAAGTTATTTTCGCAATGAAAGAGTTCTGAAGTAATTCTGCATCGGTGACAATTTTTCTTTTTCTTTTTTTTTACCAGCTACGCACCTCTATCTAGATAACTAACATTCACCTTGTTCTCAATGAACAGTATATTCTTTCCCTCAATCTTACAATCTCCCTGAACAGTTTTCAAGGCACAACTCAAACAAAAAAAACATTAGCCACGCCCTTTATACCCAGCGTCAAGCCACCTTTTGCTTCCCATCCCCTCGCCGAAGTCGAAAAATGTACATTTCACCTAAAAGGGTTTGCACCAGTTCTCTAATCCGAGTCAGACTCTTTTTTTAGCCGTGCCTTGATCTAATTCCTGTTGGAAGAAGCTTTCTCCCGGGCAAGGTGCAGGCGCCAGAAGAAACACTTAGGCTTACCTCCCACACACCTGCAACCCCAGGCGGGATGCGGGAGCTGATGCTCAGAGGACTGCGCTCTGCTCCGCTCCTCTCCTCTCCCGTTCCTGCTCTCCTCTCTCCGGGAAAACTAAGTCCAGGCTGCGCCTCCGGCTGCTACAGGAACACAAGCTCCGCCTTCCCCTCCTCTAGTTGGCGAATTCGGCAGCTGCGGCTCCTCCCCCTGCTGTTTCTGCAGCTGCCCCGGCTGGCGGCGGCGGGAAGATGCTGTCCGGTACCTCCCGGATCCCTGCACTTCTGCAGCTATTCCGTTGCGCCCCTTTCCCCGGGGACCTCTCTCCTGTCTCTCCGTAGCTTCACACCCGGTGCTACCCCCCACTCTCCACCCCCCGCTCTGCCCGGGCACCTCCGCAAGGAGTCCAGGCTCAACCTCTCTCCCCGCGACTCGCAGGTCTGGCCGCCCGATGTGTCTGGGGCTCGGCCGCTTTCGTGGAAGCTGCTCCTGGGGCCGGGGACCGTCCCCACACTGTACCGTCCCTCCACCCCGGCGACTCCCCACATGTGCCCATTCCGCCCGTGTCCACAGTTCAGTAGCTCCACGTCCCCTACTTTGCACTCTGCCCCACCAACCCACTTCCCTTCCTTCCTCGGCCCCGCTAGTCCGCCCCCACAATGGGTGAGTAGCCGCGGGCCTACCCGGCACCCTGATTGGCGCAGGTGAGAACTGACCCCTCCCTTCCTCCTCTTTCCGTGCACCCTCTCAGTTCAATTCACCAACTCCCGCAAAGGCAGGGAACTCTCCTACTATTGGCTAGAAGTGTCCCCACCCATCGTCTTAGGCTCCGCCGCACTGCCTCTCGGGAAGTGTAGTCTTGCCTGTGCCTGAATTGCCGACGCCGCCGGCGAGTGGAACTACGAGCCCCCATAGGCCCCTGCGCGACTCCGGCTGGGCAGGATTCCGGACAACGCCTGGTTCCTCTCGGGTCCTTCCGGCGTCGCCGGAGTGAATTGATCCGGGAGTTGAAGAGGGCTCGAAGGTGGGAAGTGAAGTCAGTGCCTCAGTTGCCGGTAAGGTGTGGCTGCTCCGTCTCTGTTCCCGTAGCCCCGCGCAGAGCCCAAGAGGTTTGGGATCACACTGGGGCCGTGGCTGGGGCACTCGGGCTTGGTTCTGGCAGGCGGAGCGGACGGGGCTGGGAACGGGGCCCTATGGGCGTACGCGAGGTTACCCTACGCGAGTGGCGTAAAGCGGTTTGTAAATGCCGCTTGCCCTGCTTGGGCCCGGACGCCTCCAGGAAGTCTCCTCTTGGTGGGGGCGGGAGGGGAAGGGCGAGGTTGGCCTCTGGTTCCCCCGGAGAAGGGGGAGGGCGGATGTACCTGGGGTGGGGTCCTCTTCAGGTGTGGCTTGGGGAGGGGTGATGGGGCTGCTGTTTTTCCCGGCTGTAGAAGTAGGATAGGGAGGGGAGGAGGGAGGAAAAGACGCGTAGGGACTCTGTTCTTGGGGTGACTCAGGTTATGCCCTTTGAGGAAAGAGAGCTGTAAAAGCAAGAGGGAAATGTTGACAGGGACCTACGGATTCAGTTCTAGTTTCATGATGTGGCCCCTCTAAGGAGGTACAGTTTTTCCCTTAGCAGAAAACCTTCACCCTCTTAGGGTTACTCCTAAGAGATGTGTACACCTTGACTGTCTGCAAAGAGCATTCACGTTGGGATGCTGGTGAGGAAACGGAGGGGGTAAATGATGTGCCCAAGGTCACACACGTAGGGACAGGTCCTCCGAATTTGTCGTCCCGATTCTGCATCAGCTGCTGCACCAGAAGGAGAGTTGGTTGTGGTTTCTGAAGAGGGTGGAGAAAGTTGCAAAGCACTGCATTCTAGGTATTTCTTAAGAAGCCATTTGTGAGGTGAAGACCTTTTAAACTGGGGAGGAATTCCTCCATTTAAAAAAGGACACATTCTAACCTTTTTGGGGGAAAAGTCGGTTTCAACTTACATATTTTTTTTCCCTTTACTAGGGAATATTAAATGATGGACTTTACTACTACTTGAAACAGTAGACAATGATATGGGAGAAAGTCAGTTAATACATCCCATCCCTTAGTTAAAAGATAATTATTTTCCCTTCCTACCTTAGGACTGTTTTTTTTTCTCTCATTTCATAAAACTGACCACAATGGGATTGAAATTCTTTCATAAAACTTATTTTACACTTTAAAAAAAATAATACAGCATCAAGAAAGTTTAGTGTGATCATTACTAGAAAAGAAGATACATTGTATTTCTTGGAGGTAATAACACATTTTTGTTGATTTTTTAAAAAATTTATTTTCCCCTCGTTTTCTTGGATCTGGGATGTTTGCATAAATAATGCCAGGCTCGTACATATTTCATTTTTCTTGGCATCATCTATGATTTTTAACTCATTCTTAAATTAAAGAATGGAAAAATGGGACATTAATGTTTTATATTAAGTAGAAAGTACTGTACTTGTTCTAGTCTTATCCTTTACAATTGTTAGTATGACCAGTTATAGCTCATGAATATTATTGGATAGTTCTTTAATAGAATTTGGAGTGTATTCCTTGACTTCAGGATTTCTTCTTGGTAAGTTTATAAACAAGAATCAGGTGATAGCAGGTAATCAATCAGTCCTGGTTTACTGTTGTATACATTGAAATATGCTGCATTTTGAATGTACTTTGCAATTATTAATATTATCACCTTCTGAACGCAAAAACATTTTCTAGAATCAGAGGTATTAGGTTCCCCTATTATTGATGGTCTGGAAATTAGTATGACATTTAAAATAGGAGAGAGGTATAATACTGTAGAATGAAGTAAAATCAGGAATAACACAGGAAGACCAGCTAAACAAATGGAGAATTATGTGGGGGTTAACTGGCTTTGTGCTGAATTGGAAGGATGTGGTAGTTTTAGTAGACCATACGCTGAACACGAGTGAGTGATTGATAGTAAAGCAAGAATGTTATTTTATAGAAGGCAATGTAGGCATTTACTTTTTGTTGGGGAAGTGTGAAATGAGTTTTTCTGCCTTTTGGCATGCAGCTGTGAGGTTGTGGAATGAGCTTTTGAAGTAAAAGGCAAATTTGGAAGTAAACAATATAATGCACTTGCTCAGCATGTGTTGTTTTTTCCCTTCATTTAGTTTTACCACTAACTTCATTTCTGAGATTCAGTTTTTGTACTTCACCCATGTTGTCATGATGGAGTAATGTTTCTGTATCTTTCAGTCACATACTGGAATACTGTGGTCATTTTGGATATCTGCACATTGAATAATTTAAGGTTCACAGGTATATGTGTGCAGTTGTATTTTTATACTGATTTTGCAGGAGCCTTGTGTCAGCCTTTTTATATCATTTCTTACAGGATTTAGGATGTCTCCCATATATATTTATCTCTTTCTTTTTAAGGATACAAGGTCATAAGAATATGTGTATTATCATTGTATTTCCAGTAGTTAAAATATTGAGTACCTGTTTACAAAGAGAATGAAGAGTTTTCGATTGGTTAAGTGCAAAGACATGTAACTGGTCACTGGTGGAACCAAGACCTTATGCAGGTGTTCTTTCTGCAACTCAGTTTCCTTAGATTATTTATTTTGCATGAGAAAAAGACTTTAAGTGACTTAAATATTCAGATACTGTTACCCTCTTACTCTGTTTTATACTGACAACTTATATTTTGTCTCCTATCTAGCTCTCTGCCTTAATCCCCAGCCTTTCTCATTTACTGTGCCTTTCAATTACTATATGTACATAAACTCTTTCCTGACTTGGGGGACTTTGTATATGTTCTGTCCCCACTGCCTGGAGTGCTTCTCCTCCCCTTCCCAAAGCTGGCGACCTTCTAGTAATTTTCAAGTCTCAGTTTAAATGTCAGGGGAACTTTTCCTGACCTCTTTGACCATTCCTTCCTAAAATTAGAATAAGTTCCCATGATGTCTTCACCACACTCTGTACTTCTCCTTTGTAGCAGCATCACAATAGGAACTTAACTGTTTCTGTATTTATTTGATAAATGTCTGAATCCCTCATTAGGCTATACCCAGGGCCCTATCATTTGTCATGTGCCTTAATTCCCTACTTACACAGTATCTGGCATAAAGTAAATGCCCAGTAAATATTTGCTGAATGAATGAAGAAATGATTGAATGGATGAGTGCATTCATGCACATTGCCTCCAGCACTCTGTTAGGGACAGAAATACAGAAATGAGTGAAGCAGAAATGCTTCCCACCCTTAGTAAAAAAGAGTTATTAACAGAAGTTTAATATAAATTGTAGAAAGGTATTTCTTGGAGAGCTCTAAAATCAGGGTAGTTTCCCAGCCAGCGTGGCTCAGTGGTTGAGCATGGACCTGTGAACCAGTGCAGGAGATCACAGTTCAGTTCCCAGTCAGGGCACATGCTCAGGTTGTGGGCTTGGTCCCCAATGTGGGGTCTGAAGGAGGCAGAGGATCAATGAATCTCTCTTTATCATTGGTGTTTCTATCTCTCCTCCCTTCCTCTCTGTAATCAGTAAAAATATATTTTAAAAGATAAATAAAATCAGGATAGTTTTCTATGGGTAAATGACACAGGAGTCATTTTCTATTACAGAAAACTTTCTCTGTTTATAACAGAGCATTTTAAGAGACCTTATCATTGTCCTATATTTTGCAAGCAACATTCATTATAACAAAATAGAAGAAACCAACTTTTAATGAATTTTCTTCTTCCCTAAAGTTATCTTATTTTGTCCTCATCAAAATATTTCCTTTTTACTTTGTTATTGCATTTTGATTTTTAACCATGGTATTTTCCTTTGACTTTTACGTTTAGTATTACTTGCTTTAGACAGGTAACTTTGTAAAGCTGAGTAGTGCTTGTTTCAAATGAGCTTATATTTTAGGCTTCTTGAAAAAATTCATATTTCATTAGGTTTTATGGTAATATTTTATTTGCTATCAACCTAGATACTTATGAGAGTAAAAATATCATTTTATTAACATGTAAACTAAGTTTCAGGAATAAATTTGTATTAGGTTTTGGTCTTGAAAAATCCTTTAATCCTTTGCAGTACAACAGTAATGGCATAGAATAAATTCAACAGCTCTGAGTTGCTGTGGTCTTATATGCTTTTCTGAGTTTACCAATTCACTCTCGCACAAGATATTGCCAAAAAAGTGATGTTGATATTTGGCTTTAAAATTTGATAATTCTCCCAACTTTTATTAAATAAAGTTTTTGATAAATTCTAAACTCACTTTCTTAAAAGTCAGTCCTTCTGTTATTAGAATCTTGGGTAAAATTTTATCTTTACTTAACAAAGATGTGGAGGATAAAACTGAAGTAGTACTTCTTACATGTTGTTGGTTTCTTCAGGTCAAAATGATAGATAATGTTAGAATTTGAAGTTAATGCCATGATAAATTAATTTTCTCCATAATATAAACTATAAAAGTGATTTAGCAATTAGTGTCATTGATTGTATACATATTGCATTTGAAATGTCAATGAAGGTTGCAGTCTTAGAGACTTCGGTTGTAGGAATATACTCAGTGTAAAAAATGAAAGCACCTGCATTACAGCAATTAGAAATAATTTATTTCCAGAAAGGTAAGCAGTGTAACTTGGTGATCTATTTTTGTCAGTATGAAGACAAAAAATTTAGTTTTCTAATTTTAGCTACATTGATTGAATCTTGGATGTATTATAATATCACAATCCTATTTTTTGAGGTCACCCTTACATTTTTGTAATGAGTAATCCTTTTTTTTAACTACCCAAAATTGGATCTATTTAGTTCCACTCTCATCTTTCTACAGTTGCCTAGAATCAAGTGTTGCTATAAAAAAGAAAGAAAGAGAGAAAATAAAAATGGGATTTTAATAGCAGACTTATAAATTATTGGGTAGCCGGAATGGAACATATTAAGTGGTAGTCACTGTTTACTCAGGCCAGCACCTTGGGAATAAATTTACCAGAATTAAGTGTAGATTTCATAGTAATGACAATTTGGTTTGTTTCATTTATCAAATATTTATTGAGTATACCTTATGTGTGAAACTGCCTTAAATTTTCTTTGGAATGAGTTGGGATATAATATGATGACCAATTGAGTGGTAACTAAGTGCCAGGCATCATACTACTAGTAAACATTTTACATGATCTCATGATCCTCTCAATTCTCTGAGGTAGAGGCACTATTATCCCCAGTTTGAATGAGGAAACTAAAGCATAGAGAGCTTAAGCAACTTGCCCAATGTCACACAACCAGCAATTGCTTAGAAGTAGTGTTTGAATCCAGGTAGACTCAAGAGACCTTATTTTTAATCATTTCTTTGTAAATCATGTTAGTGATTGAGCTCTATTAGAGGGTAGTTAGATTTAGAGTTGCAGTTAACAAAGAAGTTGTATCCTAGATGCTAAAGTCAGTGTGGCAGAGAAAAACTTGTATTCAAACAATTGAAAATAATCCCTTTGGAGACTAACATAATTTCAACATAGCCACTTTTTCCTCTAACATTGGAATAGAATTACTTTTCTTGTAAATGCTAGGTGAAGTATTTGACTTGTTATTCAGAGGCCATGTTGGAAAAGAAATACGTAAAATTATAGGAATAGTACAGGAATCACAGTATGGTGAGTTGCTCATTGTGAGATCCACTGTGAGTTTAAATCTGGTGGGGTATGGTGGGGTGGAGGTGGCACAGGGTAGCAAGTCCATGTCTCATCTCCTTTCTTTTGGGGTTTATGTGCATTGAGTGGAATTACAATCATTATGTACTTTAATAGTTATTTTTCTGTGTTTTTTTTTAAATATTTTTATTGATTTCAAAGAGGAAGAGAGAGAGAACCATGGATTGGCTGCCTCCTGCACACCCCCAGTAGGGGGTGGGAGTAGGAGTGGATATTAAGCCCGCAACCCCGGCATGGGCCCTGGCCCGAATTTGACCACGGACCCTTTAGTCCGCAGGCCGACGCTCTATCCACTGAGCCAAACCAGCTAAGGCTGTTTTCTTCAAAATAATGTTAAACATGTCTGTTGAATTTATATACAGTGTGTGTGTGTGTGTGTGTGTGTGTGTGTGTGAGATAGAGATAGATAGATAGATATAGATCCTATATAATAAAAGGCTAATATGCAAATAGTCCGAATGGCGGAACAACTGGTTTCTGTGACATGCGCTGACCACCAGGTGGGCATCAGCTGCAGCGGGATGGTGGAGCAGGTGAGTGCGGGCGCCAGACCAAGGCAGGGCGCTGGTCGCTATCATCGGGGCCAGCCTCTGGTGGTTACTGAAAATTCTTTGCTCCCACGCCGTGGTCCCGCCCAGCATTTGCACCTGCTGCTGGTGCCAGCCCCACTCGCACCCAATGCCAGTGCCTGGCGCCAGCACCAATCGCTCGTTGCCGTCAGTGGGTGCGAGTGACAGTTGCTGGCCCCATTGCACCTCAAGGCTTCTCCACCTCCCCCTGCTCCTGAGGGGAGATTGGGGCTGGCAGCCATTTCTCGCACCCACTGCCAGTGCCGGCCACACTTGCACCCACAGCTGGCGTTGGAGCCGTCAGTCACACCCTCTGCCAGTGCCTGGCGCCAGTCCTGATCGCTCGGTGCCATCAGGTGCCAGAGCGGTGGCTGCTGGCCCTGATTGCTCCTGCGGGCTTCTCCATCTCCCCCTGCTCCTGAGGGGCGATCAGGGCAGCAGCTGCTGCTCACACCCGCTGATGGTGCTGGTTCCAATCGCTTCGTGCCTTCAGCGGGTGCAAGCGGGGCCGGTGCCATCAGCGCGTGGGAGCAGCGGCAGCAGTGGTGGGAGTGGGGCTACTGGCAGACAGGCAACCAGGGGCTGCGGCAGGAGAGGCTGGGTGGGGGCACGGAGGATGGGCCGAGACCCACCCCTCTGCCTACTGCAGCCTCATTGTGAGATCCACTGTGAGTTTAAATCTGGTGGGGTATGGTGGGGTGGAGGTGCACAGTTCCTTTCAAGGTGCATGAATTCATGCACTGGGCCCCTAGTATAGATACAAAATGTAATGCAGGTATGCTCCTTGAGTGATGCAAACTGGCAGCTTGACATGTCTTATTTTTGTTAATTTCTCTCTTCCCTGCAAGACTGCACACCCTCAAGGGCAAGGACTATGGTGTGTTTCATCACCACATCTCCAACTAACACCGTTGCTGACTTTGACTGTGCAGAGTAAAACTTTGCTTTAGGACATTTATAATATAGTGGGTAAAAGGGGAAGGGGATAGAAAGACCATTGTGTGGACATTTAGCCTTTCTGATATATATATATTTTATTTTTTTCAGATTTCCTTTTTTTTTACCTCTTGATCTCCTTCACCTCCTTTCTGATATATTAAGTACTTTCACATTCATCAATTCATTTGATAATTTTGTGTTAGAGCTGTTAAGAAAGGGGAACGATGATAGTTTTTCTAACTTACCATTTGGTTTCTGGCACTGAAACAGCCTTCCCTGCTGTATCCTGCCTTCAGGATGAACTGGAAATCCGATTGAATTAAGGAATGGCAGAACCTTAAAATGTCACACCTCTGCTGCCTTCATAGACTTATATAAGGTTGCTATAAAAAAGACAGTTGGGAATGGTAAATGAATCAGACCTGGCCTCTATAGACTATCCTGCTCCTTATACCAGTTCAGATTTTTGCAAGGCTTTCTTAATTCCAAAAGATTTTGAATAATGCTGTGGGCTTTTATGCAGAAATCACATACTTTTGGAATGCCTTTATCTATAACAAAATTAGCATTTTGGCAATATTGTAAAAACTTGAGAGATTTCTGAGTTCTCACTTTAATTTTGGTGTGCTTCATTAACAATGAATTACAGTTTTGCAAGTGAAGGTTATGTGAGGAATTGTGTATGAAACATAAATAGATACCATTTTCATCCTTATTTCTTCTTGTGACTAGTAGCATTTGTATTTGAGATCAATTAGGAGCTAAAGGTAATGTTAAATGTCATTATCAAGATAGAACCTGCCGGAGTCAATTTGTTACCTGCAGCTAGTAATTTTGTCAACATTTGAGGGTCTTGTGGCAATATTTTGGTGCAAATAAATTTTGTAAAATAAGGTAAAGAAAATATACATTGCATAAAGAACCTTAGGCAATTAGGAGTCATTAAGTTAACTAGTAGATACCAAAGATTGTAAGTGATGCAGAACAGATCCATTGGAATAGTCTCTTTAGATTGTACTTTCCAGCAGAGAACATAGGACTGGTATGAGTGCTTAAATTGAGTCAAATTTCTAAGGGATTTTAAAGGAGAGTTTGGGGATTATATTGGAGAAATTTAAACAGGAGATCACACATACTAATAAAAAGGAAATAGAAAGATGTATCTCAATTAAATACTTAATGACTGTTCAAGTTAGGCATTATTTGATTCATGAGCCACTGACTAGATTAAGAACTTCATGGGCAAAAGATAGACCTATTCGAGGGGACACATTTGTTTCCCATCCTCCAACTAGTGTTTCTGTTTAAATTTTGTTTAGACCTGGTTTTTAACAAAACTTTAGGCACTGAATAGGAAATATAATTGAGGCTTATCATAACTAAAGAGATGTGTGTTCTTTCCCCTGAACTAGTTGTACAACAATATTTTAGAAGCCAATGGTTGGTATTTTTGTTCTTCACATTACCCATCAGCTAATTCAGAGGTAAGGAATTCTTTGATTCTATTGTTGTCAACTTTTTATTACCCTGTATAGATTAGCTTTTATGAATTATCTAAAGGTCCTTGATCACATCTAGATTTCCACTCAGTTACTCGGTCTGTTTCTGGGCCACAACTGTCTTTAATAATTTGATGTATGCACATTAAAAAGAATAAAAAGTAATTTCAACATGGGCTTGGCAAATTGTGTTAAAATGCAGTTGATGACTAAATCATTTTAAGTATTCCAGAACTATGTAATTTGTTTTGGTTGATATGTAACTTTTTGGTGGCCCAATAATTTGTTTATACCCCCATCTTGGCAAATGGGGGGAAAAAGGTTTTAAAGGTGTGTATTATAATTGTGTGGCCTCTGTGATATTGTGATATCAGTATTAGGCTATCATTGTGTGTGCTGTGTAGGGGCAGGGTTAGGATGAGGCACATGGGGCTTAGGGTCCAAAATTTAAGGAGGTACCATGTCATGCAAGTCAGAGCTCAAATTTGTGCTCTAGCATCTGCTTTGCCTCTCCCTATTTCCAGTCCTGATGCCATGACAGGTTCATAGAACTTTGGATAAAATATCAGTAATTGAATGCTTATTGTGTGTTAGCCAATGTATTAAGTGCTTTATGTACATTTAGTACTCTCAGTAACCCTGTGAGGTGAGAACTTCAATCAGTATGTCCATTAATTTCTCATTGAATTTAGAAAGATTAAATAACAAATGATTTGACCCAGCTGAGCAAAAATTCAAACTCGGGTCTTTGTTTCAAACATCTACTGCTCTATATTGGCCATCTGTATAGAAAAACTTAATTACTTCTTGTTCATTTCTGTATTAAGAAACAGTACTCCTCAATATGTAAGGCCACACTGACATGATGCATTTAACTTTTAAGGTGAGTGAATCAGAGGTCTCTGCAGTACTAAATTGAAAATCCACAAACTTGTAGGGCTGAGTATCCTAAACTGACTTTGAGTCAGAGAACATTCCCACTGGCTTTGGTCTCCAGACATTCTGCATGGACGCTGGGGGTCTTGACTGTAATTGATTGACCCATGGATGACACAGTGCAAGACAGATTAGTCTAGAAATAGTTCAGTTTAGCAGACTAACATGTCCTCTGTACAATGGCTATATATTGTTTAAAATATCTGTCACCATTTTATTTTGTTTCTTAATGTGAATTTTTGTGGACTTCTATTTCTAAATTGTGAAATTTGGAGATTGGACTAGATAATATATATAATGGCTGTTTTTGCTTTAAAATTTTAGGGTTTTAACAAGTAAGTTTCTTAAATGTATAAGCATGTGACAAGAGTAAGGGTAAATTTGGGGATCTGGAACTATCTGAGTTATGGGAAGCTCTGGGTTCAAATATCTTTTGCCAGCCCTTATCCTTACTACTGGGGCCATTCACCTTTGTTTTTCAAAATGATTTGTTTGTAATGCTTCTCGACTGATTATCATAGAGTAGTGTTTTTCAAATTGTGGAGAAAGGATGTTTAAGAGCACCTAAGAGAGAGGGGGGCTGGTAAACTATAGTTAATACATTGGATGAATGAACAGTTTTAGTGTTTTATATATAGAGTTTGATAAACTATTTTATTTGTAAAACAAAGGGAACAAACAAACCTTCTGCTGTTTTAAAGAGATTTTAAATCACTTATCTTTCCTATTTATGTGGCTTTTATGAGTCCTTGATCCCTTGGCTAGATGGTTGTGGGGGAGATCTGACTTACAGAAAGAGATCTGATCTTGTCATTCTAGATTACAATGTACTTAATGGTAATAGCTAATACTGAATAATTACTATGTGTCATTCACTGTTCCATTTAATCTTAACATCAACCTTAAGAGAGAAATACTGTTATTATTCCCATTTTGTAGTAGATGAGGAAACTGTAACATAGAGAAGTTTGAAAACTTACTCCAACTCATACAACTAGTAAGTGGTAGGCCCAGGATTGAATCCAGACAGGTCTGATTCTAGAATCCCTGTGCTTATTACTCCTCTAACGACAGTACTGTTAATGTTGGCTAAGTATAACAGAAACAGCCATATTCCTGTTTTCCTTTAGGTAACATTGTGGATTTTGAAGTTTTCCTTAGAACTTTAGCTCTCACTTAATCCTTGATAGAAAAGTCAATTCTAAGTTTTAAATGAGTGTTTATAAAGCAAACTTTTAAGACCATGTCTGCGTATGATTAGTTAAGGAACACCTATCTGTGACAGATATATGGAGAGTAACAAAAAATGATAAAGTTAATGGAGTTAAATTGAGAGCATTTTTACATTTTTCCTTCATGGTTCATTGTGCTCTAATTTGCCAATGTTTTCTGTTTTCAAAGATATCTTCGCTCAATTTTCAGGTGATGTTTTTAGTTAAACCTTTGTTAATTAATCGTTAAGCAAATGTTTATTTGGTCAGATGTGTTTACAGAGATGTTGAATATTATATCTTTTTTATCTTGTTTTAAAAAAACAGTAAAGCTGGATTCCTTCAACAAGTTAGTGGTATCAGATACTCAAAAATTGTGGCATAACAGTGAGAGTGCCTTTAAAATTTTGATTGAGTAGCATATTCCTTTCAATGAGGTGATAATTTTGTGTGGAATGTGTACTTACTTTGAATGGCTATTTAAAAATGCAAAAATAGCCCTAGTCTGTTTGGCTCAGTGGATAGAGTGTGGGCCTGTAGACCAAAGAAACCCAGGTTTCTTTCTGGTCACGGGCAAGTGCCTTTGTTGCGGGCTCCACCCTGGCCTGGGCCCTGGTCAGGGCGCATGCAGGAGGCAACCAATTGATGTTGAGAAACACATCGATGTTTCTGTCTGTCTTTCCCTCTTCTTCCACTCTCTCTAAAAATCAATGGAAAAATATCTTCAGGTGAGGATTAACAACAACTACAAAAAAAGCAAAAATACAGTGCTTAGTAACTTAGTAAAATGAAATATTTAATATAGAGGCTTTATGGTTTGATTTTAAAATGAACTCATCTTTTATTCTAACCACATTCCTTTTAAGTAACAGGTCAGTTTTCGTTCATATTGTAGAAGAAACTAAAGCATAGAGAGGTGAAGTGACTTGATCAGAGAGACATGATGGTTTATGATTGACAGTTAGTACCAGTATGTGAACCCTTGCTTTCAGATATTAATTCTTATGCTCTTTTCCCATATCTCTCTGCACAAATTATCTCTTTGATATTTCGAAGTAGCCTAAAAAAAGTTTGGTATATATAAACAAACACAGTGGCAAAGTGTCACATATTACATTTACCATTAATAAGAGATTGTTTCCAGATGTCTCTAAGTGCAAAATTCAATAAATACTAAACTGACAGTATTACATGTTCAGGGAGGTTGAGTTTCCCATTACCTTATTTAAAAAGAAAATTGTAGAATAGAAGACCTTGAATTATAAAAAATATAATTTGCAAAGGAAGGAGAGAGCCGTAGATATATCTTGAAGTCTATCAGCTCATTTTGGTCTGAGTAGGGTTTCCTACCTACTTTATTCCTCTGCCTTCCTTTTTCTAGCTTCCTCCTCTAGCCCTTTGGTTGCTTGTTTGGAAGTGACCACAACATTTTGACATGAGAAGGCCCTAAAAGGTAGGTTGTGATATCATATGCTCACCTTTCCAGCCATGTGAAATGGCCAGACTGAGCTACACAGCCTTGGAATAAATTCAGTTTATCTAGGAGCCTGGTGGGTATGATTCATGATGCCAGGTGCTTAAGAAGAAAGTAAGGGGTTATCAGCTAATTGAAACTTTAAGTCAACCAACTATTGAGAAGACCTTCCTTACTAGAATTTGTATAATAGTTTTTATGATCTGATGAGATATTTTTCATTAAAAAAAAACTTTCCCCATGAGATTACTTTTGAGCCTAGAGGAGATATCAGTAAATAATAAAATATTTTTATCACTGAATTTTAGAGTTCAAGGCCTTAAGATGATATGATTTTACCCCATTTCTGTTTCTGATGAGGAAACAAGGTCAGTGATTAAGTGAAATTTGACAAAGTTGGAACCAAAAACCCCTGTCTCAGGTGCTTAGTTAAACTTAATTTTACCTGTGTCTCTGAGATGGACTTTAGCAGCTAGGTTCTCTTGACTCCAGCCATAGTTCTTTCCATTCCATTGGTTTCCAGCCTATTGTGTTCACAAGAGTCATCTGGACTGTCTGCTAAACATACAGCTTCCTGGACCTTTTGTTGGACATTCTGATTGAGAAGTGTTGGTTTTTAGTAGGCACTGAAGTGATTGTGATAGCTTAGGTCACCCAACATTTGGGAACTGGATCACTTGCACCCTTTCCCATAGCGAAAGTTTTGCTTTGTGCTAAAAGTGAGATAACTTTTCGGATTTTGCTTATGTGTAAATTAAGGTTAATCTAATGTTGGAAATGCTTGCATTTTGAGAATTTTGTGAACCATTAAATTATATAGTAGTTGTTTCCCCAGTATCTAAAAAATATTCTAGCAGCCCTAATAAAAAGGAGACATTAGAATTTATAACCTCTGACTTTTATTTTTCTTTAGTTTTATTTGATGTTCATGTAAATTTCTATTAGAATGCTGATTTTATTTGCAGTTATTTGGTACTTACATTCTCTTAGCTTAGTGTAGTAGGAAGAGCTTGGGATAGCTAGAAGTACAAATTGGTAAATGTGACTGGGTCCAGACTTTATTAATAGAATTAATTAGATTTCTGTGTTTTTGCTTTGCTAGGCTTGATGATTTGAAAAGTACTAACAAGGCTGATTCAGGTTATAAATTGCCCATCTCTTATCTCGTTAATTTGTTCATTCAACAAACATTTATCAATAGCCTACTATATACTTGCTATGCTGATTCTAATGTCTCTAATGGGAAAAAGAAAAACTTATAAATGGGTAACAAACACATGGATTCTGTTTACTGCTAGAATGAATAAACATCTTTTAGCTAAATGTTCATGGGCAGGTTGAAGATTCAACCAAAATAAATAACACTTCTCTCTTTAGGGAGGAAAATTAAAGGAATTATAAGAATTTAGGAACAGTAAGAGGGCTGAGAACTGGATTTGACTATAGAGAAAAACAAGACAAATGGACCTGCCTGGAAACATTTTAAGTGTCAAGTTTACTTAGGAAGCTTCTTTTCACCCCAAAAACTGCATACATCAGTACCAAAGATTTCCCTTTGTCTACTCTTTTTATTTGTAAGTAAATATATCTTTGGCTCTAGAGTTATCTCATGCCCCAGATGGAGTGAAAGGAGGCTGTTTCAGGAAGTCCTGATTCTGAGGGTTGATATATACCCAAGTATAGTTCTTGAAGTGAACAAGCTCCTGTTGGTTGGGCAGGGCAGAAACTCCTAGCACTAGAGTTTAGCATTGGAATGGCCCAAGAACCTATTTTTGGCCATTCTAAACAAATAACAATTGTTTTAAGCCCAGCAAGGTATTTAAAACGGATTCACCTTGTGTTAGAAATTTGCAGTGCTATTTTGAACATTCAAGGAAATGAGGGGGAAAATTTAAATAAATAGGTTGCCAAATTCTAGTTGTTTTGATATCTCCATGTCACAAAGGCTGTTTTTGAAGAAAAGTTTGTTGAAAAGTATACCTTGTATCTAAATAATTAGTATCTATAGTTCTGTTTCTTTTTTATTTTTTTTAAATTCTGTGGATGCTAACTACTCAAGAAACAAATCTTACTTTGAAAATGAAAACTTATACCCCAAAGCAACACATTTGCAATGGGAAATAAATAGTTCTTGCTATATTGTCATCATACCCACATTAATTTTTATTTATTACTAGAGGTCCAGTGCACGGATTTGTGCACTGGTGGGGGACATGGCCTGTGGGGATGGGCCCGCTGTGGGAGCGCCGCTCATCCTGGTCAGCCCAGCTGCTGTTCCTACTGCAGGAGCAGCCACACATCCTGGTGAGCCGAGCAGCACTCCCACTGTGGGAGCGCACTGACCACCAGGGGGCAGCTCCTGTGTTGAGCGCCTGCCCCCTGGTGGTCAGTGCACGTCATAGCGACTGGTTGACCAATCATTCTGGTCTTTCTGCCTTTTAGTCACTGGGCTTTTATATATATTCTAGAGGCCCGGTGCACGAAATTCGTACACTGGGGGGGGGGCAGGTGTCCCTTAGCCCAGCCTGCACCCTCTCCAATGTGGGGCGGTGTCCCTCAATTCAGGACTGCTGGCTCCCAACTGCTCGCCTGCCTGCCTTCCTGATTGCCCCTAACCTATTCTGCCTGTTAGCCTGATCACCCCCTAACCACTCCCCTGCCAGCCTGATTGATGTCTAACTGCTCCCCTGCCAGCCTGTTTGCCCCCAACCTCCCTCCTCTGCCGGCCTGGTCACCCCTTACTGCCCTTCCCTGCAGGCTTCATCACCCCCAACTGCCCTCCCTTGCAGGCCTGGTCCTTCCCAACTGCCCTCCCCTGCTGGCCATCTTGTGGTGGCCATCTTGTGTCCACATGGGGGCAGCCATCTTGTGTGTTGGAGTGATGGTCAATCTGCATATTACTCTTTTATTAGATAGGATAGAGGCCTGGTGCATGGGTGGAGGCCAGCTGGTTTGCCCTGAAGGGTGTCCCGGATCAGGGTGGGGGTTCCCTTGGAGCGTGGGGTGGCCTGGGCGAGGGGCCTGTGGTGATTTGCAGGCCGGTCACGCCCCCCGGCGACCCAAGTGGAGGCTCTGGTATCTGGGATATATTTATCTTCTACAATTGAAACTTTGTAGCCTGGAGCGGAGCCAAGCCTTCTACTTGCTCTGTGGCGGCATCCATTTCTGTTGGGATTTATGTATCTTCTATAATTGAAACTTTGTAGCCTTAAGCCGAGGCCTGGCCCGGCCAGGGTGTGCGGAAAGCTTGGCTTCCTCCATCGCCAGGGATACCCAAGCCTCCCTCCTACTCTCTCCGTGGCCGTAGCCATCTTGGTTGGGTTAATTTGCATACTCGCTCCTGATTGGCTGGTGGGTGTAGTGGGATGATGGTTAATTTGCATATTACTCTTTTATTAGGACAGATTAGCTAGAAATTTTAACCATGGGTAAGTCATTTTTTTTGAACTTTGGTTTCTGCTGTACTAAAGGGGGGGAAGAGGTGACTTTTTAAGGTCTTTCCAGATTTGTGGATTAGTTATCTTTAATCAGTGGACTATACATGCATAATCAGTACTCCAGAAACCAGTATCCCTTAGAGGGCTGATAATGTGCTGCCTGACTGGCCACACCCATGCTGAAAGGAAGGAACCTTCTCAAAGGGGCAGGGCCTCAGCCCTTCCTCAGTTCAGCTGACCCTTGCTCTTTAGGAAGCAAGATCTTTTTCTGCTTGGAGTGATTGTAGGTTGTACATTTAACCATTTCAAATGAAGAAGCATATAAAAGGTATGACAATATATTTTAACTTAAACTAAAATTAGCAGAACAGTTTAATAAGCCTTGTTGGAATTGGTGGTTTATTGTTTGATTTGAATTTTGGGGGACATTTATTAACCTTTTGCACTCGGATGTCGAGTGTGACTTGACATGGTTAGCTTTGGTAGCAGCTCTTTTTATACTCTTTGAATGTATCAATAATTTGAAATATAAAAAAATCCAAATAAATAAGTTTGTATGAAAAGAAACTCCAGTTTTTTATTCTACTGCTGCACTTTGTAAAATCTGGGGTATTTAAAAAATTAAATCCCGAGTAGAATAAAGGAATCGAGAAAAAAGCTAGCGAGTGCAAAGGGTTAAAACTGTGGACAGTGAAACAGGAAAGGATCAAGGATAACAGAAGAGGGACTAGGTGAAAATGAGCCTAGGCCAGTGATGCCGAACCTATGACACGTGTGTCAGCACTGACACGCGACCGCTGAGGTGGCTGCATGCCGAGGATGAAACATTTGCTGCTCCTGAGGATGAAACATTTGCAAAATAATGTTTTTTCCTCAAAGTGACACACTATCCGAGTTATGCTCAGTTTTTTGGCGAAGTTTGACACACCAAGCTCAAAAGGTTGCCCATCACTGGCCTAGGCTGAGCTGCTTTGGCTTGCTAAGCAGTCAAAGAGAAGGGGGGCTTGAGACAGGTTAAGGAGGTTTGCCTGGGACAAACTGCTTCTGTCCATTGCTCCCCTGGTCTA